>NC_046659.1:111629404-111638001 GCF_010883055.1 Belonocnema kinseyi
TAGAAAGGATAAGATTGTAAAAAATATATAGATGTAAACGGAAAGATTGTAAGGAATGGAAGTCATGTAAACCCTTAGGGGACACATTATGAATAAAGAATATTTACGAATTTTAAAAATCTTACAAAATTTTTGCATTTCAAAGGTTTAATTTTTTTCATTTTATACCAATTTGTACAATTTAAAAAATGTACACGTCTAATTCCAATTGTTGAATTTTTTAAATTTGCAAAATATGAATTTTTTAATTATGATGAATTTTCTAAGTTCTTTAAATTTTTTTCAAAATTGGAAGAACTTTATCAATATTCGTCCTAATTTATAAATTAACATCAATTTTTAAAATTTTGCAATTTTTTTGGTAATTTCTAAATTCACAAAAAATTCCGTGGTTTCCCAAAATTTTCTGGAATTTATTAAAACAAAAATAATTTCCAAAATGTTGCGAATTTGAAAAATTTCAGTGATATGTAAAATTTTCAAAATCTTACAACATTCTTGACTTTCAAAAGTTTATTTTTTTTCAAATTAATCAGATTTGTTAAATTTTCAGAATTAACATATCTTGCTCAAATTGTCAAATTTTTAAAATTTGTAAAGTGTACATTTTTTAAATTTGAAAAATTTTGGAAATTCTTGAAATTTTTTAACAATTTTTAAAGAATTTTATCAATATTTTTGCTAATTTATCGAATCTCTATCAATTTTTAATTTTGCAACTTATGTTGTAATTTATAAATTCACAATAAATTTCAAAAAACTTCGTAGTTTCCAGCAATTTCCTGGACTCATATTAGAAGAAAAATAATTTCCAAAATGTTAGGAATTAAAAAAATGTTAAAGGTTTTGAAAAATTTACGAATTTTGAAAATCTTACAAATATTCTAAATTTCAAAAGTTTAATTTTTTTTCAAATTAATCAACTTTGTCAGAGTTTCAAAATTTACATCTCCTGTTCAAATTGTCAAATTTAAAAAATGTTTAAAATATACATTTTTAAATTTGAAGAAGTTTTGAAATTCTTGAATCTTTTTTCAAAATTGCAAGAATTTTCTCAATATTTTTGATACTTTATAAAATAAAATCAATTTCTAAAATTTTGTTATTTTTTTTTGTAATTTATAAACTAACAAAAAACGTTGTCCTTTTCCTAAATTTTCTGGACATTATTAGAAGAAAAATTATTTCCAAAATGTGACGAATTTAAACAATTTTACAGGTTTTTAAATATTTACGAATTTTTAAAATATTACAAAGTTTTTTGAATTTCAGAAGTTTATTTTTTGTTTCAATTTAATCAAATTTGTAAAAGTTTTAAAATGTACATATCTTGTTCAAATTGTTAAATTTTTAAAATATGTATTTTTTAATTCTGAAGAACTTTCTAAATTCATCAAAATTTCAAGAATTTTATCAATATTTTTCCTAATTTATAAATTAATATCAATTTTAAAATTTAGCAATTTTTTCTGTAATTTATAAATTCACAAAAAATTTCATGATTTGCCAACATTTCCTGGACTTTATTAAAAGAACAATAATTTCCAAAATATTACAAATTTGGAATATTTTAGTGATATGTATATAATTTTTTAAATCTTACAACATTCTTGACTTTCAAAACTTTAATTTTTTTCAAATTAATCAAACTTGTTGAGGATTCAAAATTTACATATCTGGTTCAAATTTTAAACTCTTTTAAATTTGAAAAATATAAATTTTTTTAATTTGAAGAACTTCCAAAATTATTAATAATTTTGCCAAAATTTTAAAAATTTCATCCATACTTTTGCTTATTTATAAATTTACATAAATTTATTTGAAAAATTTAATGTTTTTGTAAATAGAAAAATCAAAATAAGTTTGCAAAAATTTCGTGATTTTCTAAGATTTTCGAAACTTCCATAGAAGAAAAATAATTTTAAAAATATTGCAAATAATTTAGAACATTTTATAAATTGTAAACAGTTTAACATATTAGCACATTAAAACAAATTTCATTAAAAAAAAATTTAGAATTTTGTGCAAATTAACCGAATTTGTGAAAGTTTAGAAATTTTAAATATTTTCTAAATTTCCATATCCTGTTAAAATTGTCAAATTTCAAAACATATTACATTATCAAAGCTCCATACATTTTTACAATTGATTAATTTTATTTAAATTTCCAAAATTTGTTAACTTTTAAAATTTCTTCATTTTCAAAATTTTTAATTAAAATTTTCTTTTAATTTTTGCTTAGAAAATCCCCAAAAAAGTTCTCCGTGAATTCCGTGTGTCCATATCCAGTATTTAATTAATTTTATTTGTAATTATTTTTCATAATTTATTAATGTCTATTATTCATTGGATAATCTTTTCTTTTTTTTATAAGAGATCTTCAATCTCAACTAAAACAAGGAACCTAATTAAAAAGGCAGTATTTTACTAGCTTTATGACGTTACACAATCCTTCCAGCTGAAGAATTCTCGACACGGTGTAATTCCTGTATGATAAAATTCCCGTATGTTGTAAAACGGAAAATCTCGGAATTATAAAATCTCCAGACTAAAAAATTCAAAAATTTAGGCCGTTAAAATTTTTTTATAATTATTCATTAACTGCAAAAACAGTAATTAACATTAATTAAAAAAATGTTGGTGTTTTCTAGTTCCGATATTTCATAATTCGTCCATTTTTTAAAGAAAATGTTATAATTCATTAATTTTATAATTGCGTAACAGTACAAACTGTTCGGGAATTTATAGCATCAGGAATTTTATTGGTCATAATTTTTCAGTCGTTCTTTTGGCTCATAAAACAATGAAAAGTTTTGTAATAATGTACAATTACATTTTTGTTCGTTTCATTTATCAATGAAGATTTTTTACAAAACTTTGTAAATTCTTATTAAAATAAAAATTCATTTTTTTTCATCTTTTGTATAAAAAGAGAGCATGCATGTGTCATGGTACAAAACTTTTCAAATTTTCAGCACTTTATGAAGTTTTCAAAATTCGTCAAATTAAAAACAAAATAATTTTTAAAAATTGAAATTTTTAAAGATTTCAACATTTGTAAAGATTGTAAAATTGTAAAATATTGTAAATTTTTTAAACTTGTAAAAATTTTGAATTTTTTGGTAATTTATAAATTTACAATAAACTTCCAAAACTTCACAATTTTTCTGTAATTGATGAAAATTACAAATATATTATTATTTTATTAAAAATTCACAAACATGGAACATGTTACAAATTCTCAGAAATACTTGATTTTTGAAATTTTTAAATATTATCGAATCGCTTCATAATTTGAATTATTAAGCTCTGACGTAACTTTTTACTCTCTAGGGACTAAAAATTAAATATGTACCCAGGCATTGAAAAAATCAGAAATCAGGCATGTGTAATGGAATTTCTTTGTTTTTCTTTAGATTCTCGCAAAATGGAGGCGAAACAAAACTCGTTACGTTTCATCGAGTCACCGAGAAGTGCAGAATATAGGCTAACTTTAATCTATTAAAGTCAGCCTGAAAATTCTATTAGTCAGCTTCGCCATACTGAAGTTAGATTAGTTTCTGTTTGCGCCGAGTGTGCACCGTGGAAGCGTGGACAAATACTTTTTTCTTACTGAAAAATGTCCAAGTGAATAATGAAATTTAAATCTACAGATCAACCTAGAGTGAGGGGCTTTGATAATCACTTTAATCAAATGTCATTTACCCATTATCAAATTCACATCTATTTATTACAGTAGAACCTCGATTATCCGACCTTCGATTATCCGAAGCTCCGCGTTATCCGAGGCAACGGGACTTATCGAAGCACTCCGCATTAAACGAGGTGCATGCTCGGGTGATACAAAACATTATTAATAAAACAGATGAAGCTGTTACGCTTAATTCTGAATGCGCACAGAAGTTTGCAATTATTAATAAATTAATAAATTAATTAAGATAAATCCAAATTCGTAAGTTGTTTACATTCATTTTCTGAAGGTTTATATTTATTTTTCTATTTAAAATATATCAAAAACAGATAAATCTTCCGAATTTTGTACTTCTTCCGTATTATTCGAGTTTTCGCTTATCCGAGATATCTCCTCCTCACATTACCTCGGATAATCGAGGTTCTACTGTATATCAAACTATACTTTGATTGAACTTTCAAACTATTAAATGTTACAACAACATAGGCACAAAAAATCTTGTACACAAGAAGAAACAAGTATTTCTATAAGATTTGGAGTCGCTGAATCCGAATCCAAGTTTTTTTTACTCGGCCAGGTCGCTTTCATTTCATAACTCCAAAAAATTCATGAAACTTTAATTTTGTCACTTTTTTATGTTAGGGATAAAACGCGTCCTGGTCGAGGAAAAACAACACCGGATTCGGATTCAGCGACCACAAAAACATAAATATTCCATCTTATCAATAGTTCCGCTCTTAATAGTGCCGATAATCCTAATACGAGGTTGGCCTCTACCCCCTTTTAGTTGATTAACAAATAATTACTATAAAAGAAAATTTGATTATATCATTTTTGATAGAAAATTGATTTTTTAATGAAATTAATATTTTTTGGTTCACAATTGAATTTTTCGTTGGAACAATCATTAATTTTTTTTAGTAGGAAATTAGTTAATAGCAGAATGTAGATTATTAAAAAATGTCCATAAAAAATTTTCCTAATATATCGCGAAAATTGAAATGATCGCTTATTTAGAAAAAAATTACGAGTATATGTAAAAAGATTTTAAAACATCTCAAAAGTGGTTTAAGAAATGCCAAAAAAGTATATGAAATATTTTCATGCAATTCGTTACATTTTATAGATTTCAGCAAAAGAAAGAATGAAACTAATCTTAAGTTTCTTTTAGAAGCTTTGAATTTTCGAAAAGGTTCAAAGAATATTTTAAAGTTTAAAAATATTTCAAAATATTTTAAAAGATGCCTCGAAATGTCCGAAAAAAGCAGAAGAAGTTTAGGTAAGTATTTTATTTTTGAAGGATTAAAAAAAAATAAAGGTAAATTTCAAGCCAGTTTAAGAGATATTTTGAGATTTAAAAATTTTTCAATAGATTTAAAATATGTTTGAGCTTGAAAAGATAAACTGAAAGAAATTGACAAGAAAATTTCCTAAAATTGTATAAAATGCTGTAAAAAAAAGGTTCCTGACCAATTTATTAGATTCTTTTTCATAATATTTTGAACAATTGAGAATTTCTTTTAATTTTCCTAAATCTCTATGCATGTAAATTATATTAAATTGATCTTAAAGATCGTTTATTTTTTATTTATTAAAACATATACTATTTAAAAATCAATATTATTAAAATTTTGAAATTTTAAGAGTTCTCAACATTTTTTATACTTCTTTATTTTATTATAACACACATCTTCAAAAAGGCCATTTTTCGGTTTAACTTTATCCCTTTACAAAATCTTGGGTTACTTCATTTTTGAAAAAGTGAAAAAGATATATTTTTAAATTTTATTAAATCTTTACAATAATCAGATGTTACATAGAATGCAATTGTAAGGAACAAATTTATTTACCATCTAAGGAAAACTGCGCTTAAATTTTGTGAGCTGTTTAATGCTAGTTTCTGGAAGCTTTGAAAAATTGTTTTAATTGTAGAACTTTCTAAAAATTTGTACAATAGTAAAATCTTATTAAGAAAAATATTTCATTTGTATAGTTGCAGCAAAAAAATATTTCACCTCCAACGTTTTATCGAAATTCTTAATAGATTTCATAAACTTATTTATAGGATTTTAGTTTTTTTGACAATTGTGAGATAATTTTTCGTTGTGGATGAAGTTACTTTTTTTGATCTGCTGGTCGTAAATTAGTAATATTGAAATAATAAAAATAGATTTAATTTATATTAAAAAATATATATATATATAACAAAAGATATTTAAATAATCTTTTTAGCAATCCACATATTTTATATA
This sequence comes from Belonocnema kinseyi, assembly GCF_010883055.1. NCBI lineage: Eukaryota > Metazoa > Arthropoda > Insecta > Hymenoptera > Cynipidae > Belonocnema > Belonocnema kinseyi. The sequence goes on from NC_046659.1 coordinate 111,635,348, forward strand.
AAATCGTTTAAATTTAGAAAATATATCAATTTAAACAGATAATTTTGTAAGTTGTACAAAGCTTTCACTACTCGCGGTAGCTTATCCTAAATTTAAATAGAATATTTTTGTATTTTTTAACGAGATTTATTGGTAGATGGCGTATTAAATTGATTTAATCAAAAAAAACTTGTCGGATCACTGAAATATTTTATGGAATCAATCAAAATTTGTTTATTGCGATCAAGTTTTCATGTAAATCCACAAGAAACCCTTTGTTACAGAACATTTTTTAAAAAGTGAAACTTCTTTTGGGACGGGAGTGTATTGAAAAAAAGCGATTCTGTAGTCTGTATACCTTCTCTCTGAATTCGCGTCTCCCATTTGTGCAGCTTGCGCAATTGTATTGGACTACTCTTCTATATCCCTACTGCTGCCACCCTGTCAAAAGCCTGTATATGCTCTCCCTCTCTTTCTGTCAACGTCCCCTCTCTTTCTTAGCATGCAATCTTAAAACCAGCCTCCTGCCACGACCGTGTATGTGTATGTAGTAGTAGTTTTCTTACGATCCAGAGGGAAAATGTCGATCAAACTAATCCAACAGATGGCGCCACAAAAAGTAGGTTATAACGAGCGCTAAATTAATTCTGCTGCTCGTTTTTCACGCTAGAGCATGTATGGTCGCCTCGTCTCCTGTTACGAGCGACTAAACCTCGCTCGTTTCTATACGAATAATCTTCTAAAATTCTAGGAACGATAATCTAGTTATGTACTTATTGCCACTTCAGGCATATTACTGCAAAAAAAAGAACCTTCAATTTTAAGTTGCAAGAATGCACGAATTCCACTTTATATTTACTTTCCAAAACGAAACTCTATAACCAGAAAAGGGCACGTCGAAATTCATTACTTTCGTGGGAAATATTGCTACATTTTGAGTCTAGACTGGAGTCTCCCATAAATTCAGAAACGTACCATATTTCCTGCGACTTATAAGGGAAAAGTCGTAAAACCAAAAGTACGCATAATGTCCAATTGACTGTTTTTATCTATGCACTTGAACCAAGCTTGGAAATTATGTCGCGTAACGAAAAACCGGCCAAGTGTTTAGGCTTAACGCGAAGAGATTGGCTCCATATCTCGCCCACGAAGGTCCTTGTTTTTCCTGGAAAATGCGACCACTTGCTAGCTAAAGTGCCAAAGGTTTTAGAATTTCGAGCTGAGAGGATGTTTGTGACGTCATAGCATCTTCTCGCGCGAATGGAGGGATGTTGGAAGGGAGACCAAAGACCCAGGGCATGCGTGCGCAGATCCAACTTGGGTTGGAAGAGCGCTTTTCTGGAAAACGGGCATTCTATTTGGGACCACTGATTTCTTCACATCGTCGGAAGAATCAGATCTCTATTTTAACTTGTATCCTTGTTTGAACTTTTATTGGTTGCATTTAAATATATTATATTCTAGAATTGAGTCCCTATTTTCTTTATTTATAATTTGAATTCTCCCGGTTTATCTCAATAATTAGAACGACAGGAACTAGCCTATCACAAGAGTCAAAACCCACCTATGAGTTCGGCTCGTAACACTCCAGATTGCGTGGTTCTAATTTAAATGCGACTTCTATATAAGAGTAAGAAATAGATCCTAAGAAAGAGAACTGGCACGCGATTTGGAAAATCGACACTTAAGTTTGAGTATAAATAATAATTTAGTTGTAAACATGTTGTGAAGATTATTTTAGATACGTAAATATAAAATAGATGCAAATTCACATTTCGAATTATATTTTAGATTTATAGTCTCGCGTTCGAAACTCAACCAACGAAAAGGCATGTAGGCTTTTCGTTTTCGTGGGAACCAAGTAAAGAACACATCTTGAGTCCAGAACCTCTCATAAATTAAGAGATAAATTCTCTACTTTCCGGGACTTTTCAAAGAAAAGTCTTAAAATCGAAAGACTGTATTTCGTTCAAAGGAATGTTTTTTATGGGTACTCGAACCAAGGGGTTCTTTACCGTGGTCGAGCTATGAAGGCCCTTCGCATCCAAAAACAGGAAACCACCGGGCCATGTGGTAAAGCTTAAATTCATCGACCCCTTCGCTTGCCCACGAAGAAAGCCACTCGGAAAATTTTGAGTTTGGGTCCAGTTTAAGAGCACATGCGCATTATGCTTTGAGTGGATGGTGAAGTTTCGAATGCGAGAGCAGGATGAATGGAACGTCACAGACTGGTGGGATGAAATAGGAAGGGAAAGGGGCCCACCCCTTCTTGCGCGCGCCGAGCCAACTTGCTTTGATGGAACACTTTTTCAAAAAGGACAGATTCGCCTTTGACTTCGAAACGAGAAGCTCGTGTCGTGCTTCCTCGTTCTTGCTCGAACAATTTAAATTTTAAACAAACGAATCTTCGCCGGATTTAATTGTACTAGATCGTAGCAATAAATACTTTTTTATTCATTTTCAACTGAAATTTGCTGAGTATTTCTGGTAAAACCCTTTAGAGTCTTTTCATTAATTTCAGAAGTTCATTCGCGAGAGTTGGTCCTCCAAGTCCTTAATTGTGATACGATCCCGAGTTAAATTGTGGGTCCGGATGCAATAAGGGCACATAAAATTTTTTCGTGCGAAAACGAAGTCCCCTGGAGGCTTTAGAAAAAATTTTCGAATTTTAATTT
>NC_046659.1:111638101-111640239 GCF_010883055.1 Belonocnema kinseyi
AATTAAAATTCGAAAATTTTTTCTAAAGCCTCCAGGGGACTTCGTTTTCGCACGAAAAAATTTTATGTGCCCTTATTGCATCCGGACCCACAATTTAAGAATAGAGATTTTTAATTTTAAACAGTTTCGCGTTAAAACCTGACTTGCGCCTTACAAGGTCTGAATTTTTCATTAAATTTCATTAAGAGAAAGCAAAAAGAATTAAAAACTTGATGCTGTTTGCAATTAAACAAAACCAAAAGTATATGAAAAAATAAGTGATACTATTACTTATTATTTCAAAAAAGAGAAAGTCATGAAAATATGTAGTTTAATGTTAATAAAATTTAATTTTGGTATACATTTTAAAGCCAGTTTCAACTTCATATTTCTATGATTTATTTTACTGATATTATTAATTTTATTATTTGTTCTAGCAAAAAAATATATTTATTGCTAAAATTATGAATGTAGCTAATGAAATAATTAATAATATTTAAGACATCAATGAGAAAAAAAATTGTTAAATATACATTATGAGAAGAATTAATAAAAAATATAACACTTATATTCAATATAAATACAATAATAATTAAAAAATGTGAGAGTACAACTTAAGTTGCAAAGTAAAGAATCTTTGTACCTTTAAAATCTTAACAATTTCAAGTTCTGAAGCAAATATTTTTTAAAAATTAATGGCAATTTTAATTAAAATGTTTGAAAAAATAATTTGGTGGATTGTCAATGACAAGACTGATAAATGAGAAAATTGATTTAATATTATTTAATATAATGCATATATTTATTTAAATTAAACCGAACTTCATATATACTATTTATACAGTGCAATCATTTATTTGTTGCTCAATCTTGAGAACGTTGTTTTCGCTGCATTGTACCACTAATAATTTTATTTCAAAATTTAAAGGAGATTTTGAATTAAATAATTAATTGCTTGAGGCAAAATATTAGAATACGAAATTTTTTTAATTATAATTTTTTTCAATCACCAGAGCGACATTTATTTGTTATAAACCAATTTTATGAACAAATTGACAAATAGTCTTATTATCGGTAAACACAATTTTTTTGCTAAAAGTGCTTCACATTGATGTAGGAATGACATTTAATAACAAAAATAATTTAAAAAATTATAATAACCACTGTATTAAACAATTTTGCTACCAAATATTAGAATTTGAGATTTTTCAAATGATAATCTCCTTTAATTGCAAGATCGACTTCAGCTCTTCCTTAAAATAATAAATGTTTCGTAATATTTGATAAAATATTACGGAGAAAAGTTGTTCACTTGAAAAGGTCTATAAATTTATTATTAATCATTTTCCGATAGGACGAGTAAACTTGCTTTTAATCGTAAAAAATAATTTTAAAACTAAAAAATTAAATTTTTCGAAAAAGGACAGAAAAGTTGAAAGAGGACATAGGACGCTATGTAGGTTTCTGTATTAGACCCTATGCAGGCGCAGAGTAATTTTTATTTTATCGTAAAGAACAAGATCAAAAATAAAAAAATTATAGAAACAAGGAAATAAGAATTAGTATGATTCAATTTTTGTGCATATTATGAATTGTAATGATACATATTTATTGAAATGATACATTTTTGAACGCAGCTTAGGATACAATTTGAAGCAAAATGAGAAATAAATATAAAAATAATCATGAAAAATAATAGTTGCTCTTTATTTTGCAATTTTTTAATAAGCAATCCCAGGCATAGTTACATAAAAAATGTATTATATTTGATATAAAAGTGTTGTGTATAATGTAAAAAAGTTGGGATGTTGGACAAAATCGAATGCGAAGCACGAGATACGTGATGAAAATGTGTTCGACAAAGCCGAAAGAGCTTCAACAAAAGAGAGTTCAAAATCACAAAATACAGTTGTCGGTCTCTTGACTTTTCTTTTCAAAGGTCTGTGTAAGAATGCGGGAAAAATGCAAAGACCAAGCGTGGAGTACGATTGCTATCAGTTGCATTCCGTAAGTGCGCTCCAATTCTGGAGCAAAGCAGTTTTAACGAAAGAGAATTCACAATCACAAAATTACAGTGGTAAATGTTTTGGGACCTAATTTTGAAAGGCTTGGGCAAGAATTTGCGAAAATATAAAGACCGAGCGCGTTGCGCGAGGTAT
>NC_046659.1:111640339-111645506 GCF_010883055.1 Belonocnema kinseyi
CCGCGTGGCGGACAGATTTTGTTTTGTTTATTTGCAAAGTGCATCAAGTTTTTAATTATTTTTGCTTTTTCTTAATGCGATTCAATGAAAAAGTCAGACCTACTTTTTCTGGCGCCATCTGTTGGATTAGTTTGACCGACACAATTCCCTTCCGAATCGTAAGAAAACAGAAAAGTGGGGGCGATGCATCGGGCTGCTCTACTGATGACGATTCCTCACGAAAAATTTCAAGTTAATGCATCAAAGGTTCACTTCTACTATATGGCCCCACTACAGCACACTGTTTTTTATTCTGAGCGTAAAATAATATTAAATGAGAGCCCTTGGTAATATACCGCTGATAATGAAATGCTGTGTTATACGATATTCCGCTGGCTCAAGATTCAATCAGTTAATTCCTTAATTCACAATCAATGAATAGAAGCGATTTGTGTGGTTCTTTCATTCGCTGAATCGATTTGGCGAAGCACTCATAGACCAAGCGTTCAAACTCTAATGGAGGACGACAGAGATAAATTGACTCGCTCTTTACGCAAAGGAAGTGAACTTGGAATCCATTAAACTTCTAAAGACAAGCTGCTAAAGTGATTTTCTCAAGGATTTCAGTCAAAGCCCTAAGATATGCTAAAATCGTTTTTTGAATAAATGAAATCAAATCGATCTAATAATTTTTTATTAAGTTTATTTGTGACTCTAAACAAAAAATTTTCCCCCGCCGGGATTTGAACTAGGAACTCTACTATACATAAGTGAAGCGTTAACCTGTTAAGCCACCAAGACTGTCTTTTTTGAATAACAGTAGACCAGTAATCAATAATATTCTATATTTATTATAAACAATCATTTTTAACTAGTCAACAAAATAACCTCAATATATAAATTTATATTATGATCGGTGAAATTTCTACAGAATTTAAGTATTTCTTTAAAAAAGTTTCAGAATGATTACACTCCATTTACGTAAGTGACGTCTCCGGTTCAAATCCCGGGTAAGGTAGATTTTTTTCTTGTTTTTCCAAAAATAACAGACTAGTATGACACTATTTGATATTTAATATCACAAAATTAATGAATTTCCTGGTTCATAGAATAAGATAATGTTTTAAATAAATACGTTATTTAACAGTGATGAGAATGAACTTATGATTTACTGGCTATAGAGGAATATTATATATTAACATTGAAGCTAAAATATTAACTTGCTGAAATTATTAAAAATATTGCCCTTTCTTTCCTTTTCTATCATTTCAAGTAATAAATACTATCAAATACAAAAAGTTGTTTTCATTATTTATTTTATATATTAATTTATTTCAATTGTTGAAAATGCAGCGGTTTCACTAAAGTCATATTTTTTTGTAAGAAATGTAAATAATGATTTTAAAATTACACTGATTTGTTCAAAATTCACGTTCAGTAGAATACTCATCCCTATTGTAGAAAAGTTATCTCTTACACTTTTAGAAAATTAATCTTCTTGTTCATAAAATTATCTTTTTAGGTTAAGTGTTGAACTCCTTCGAAGAAAATTTATTGTTTCAAAGATTCATTATCTTAGTTAAAAATTCATCCGCTTGGTTGAAATTTCACTATTTTGTTAGAAATAAGTTTTTTCCTTTGGTTAGCAATTAATTTTTCAACTAAAAATGAAACTATTTCATTTTTTTGTTACAAAATTTATATTTTTAAATAAAAAATCAACTATTTTATTAAAAGTTTATTATTTTCATAAAAATTTGACTAATACGTAGACGATTGCCTTTTTTGTTAAAACATTACATTTTCGGGTTTAAAATTCCAATTTTCTGTAGATAATTCGTCTTTTCGGCTCTATGATTCAACAATTTTGTTGATAATTTATGTACTTTGTTGGAATTTTATTTAGTTTGAAATCCTATTTTAAGTTTAAATATAACTGCTGATTTTTCTATTCAACTATTTTGTTGAAATTTCGTACTTTTAGCCTGAAAGTTTTGGTAGAAAATTGAAAAATTCTTTTAATTTACTTCAAACTTAAACAAGTTTGTAGAAAATTCAACTATTGTGTTGAAAATTAAAGATTTTGTTAAAAATTTAAATTTTCCAGATCGAAAAGAGACTGGTCTATCAAAAATGCATCCTTTGGCTTAAAAATTAAACAATTGGGTAGAAAATTCAACTATTTGGTTAAAAAGTTTTTAATTTAATATTTTGCTTAAAAATTCAAATGTTAAGTATTATATATATAAACTCTACAATTTGGTTGACATTTAATATTTCTGTTAATAATTAAACTTTTATGTAGAAAGTTCGTCTTTTTCGTTAAAAAATGCAACCATTTAGTTGAAATGAAATAAAAATAAATCTGATAATAAGTATCAAAGTTCAACAGAAATAAATTTAGGTCAAATTTGATAGTGCATTTTTTTAACAAACAAATTTTTTTCAGTTTAGGAAAATTAGGAATTATCAAAAATCTTCCGAGATATTCTAATTAAGACCTTATTATGTATAAATGACATTATAATTTGTATTAATAATTATCATAGTAAGATTTGCCTTTTCATATTGAATTAAGCAGTATAAAAATATTATTTTCAATCAAAGTGAAGTTTTCTCATCAGTGTAGTATGAGCCTTGTAGTGAAGTATAACGTAGTGTCGTGTTTTGTAGTTCTGCTAGTATCTTGTAGGATAGAACTTTGTATTAAAGTATTTTCTAGTGTAGTATTATGTGGTGTAATATCTTCCAGTGTAGTATTTTGTACTGTAGTATCTTTTAGTGTAGTATTTTGCAGTGTTGAATCTTGTGCTGAAATGCTTTGTAATTAGTATCTTGCAGTTTAGTATCTTGTAGTATAGTATTTTGTAGTCTAATACTTTGTAGTCTAATATATTGTAGTGTATTGTATCTTCTAGTGTAATACTTTGTCGTCTTGTAGTAAAGTATTAAGTACCGTATTATTTTGTAGTTTAGTATCTAGCAGTGTAGTATCTTGTAGGATAGGAATTTGTAGTTAAATATTTTGTAATGTAGTATTTTGTCGTGTAATCTATTGCCTGTAGTATTTTGCAGTGATAAATGTTGTAGTGTAATACTTTTAAGTGTAGTATATTGCAGCTTAGTATCTTATAGTATAGTATTTTGTAGTCTAATATTTTTTAGTGTAGTATTTTGTATTCAAATATCTTATAATTTAGATTTTTTTATTTTAGTATATTGTATTGTACTATTTTATAGTGTTGTATCTTGCAGTGTCACACTTTGTTAATGTGAAGTGAGTAGTGTAGTACTTTTGGTGCGTAATATCTTGTAGTGTAGTATTTTGCAGAGTTGAATCTTGTAGTGAGATGCTTTGTAGTCAGTATCTTGCAGTTTAGTATCTTGTAGTATAGTATTTTGTAGTCTAATATATTGTAGTTTAATATTGTGCATTGTATTTTGTTTTAGTGTAGTATTTTGCAGTATTATATCTTCTTGTGTAATACTTTGTAGTCTTGTAGTAAAGTATTAAGGAGCGTAGTATTTTTTAATGTAGTATCTGGCAGTGTAGTATCTTGTGGGATAGAAATTTTTAGTTCAATATTTTGCAATCTCGTATTTTGTAGTGTTATATTTTTTAGTGTAATATTTTGTGTTGTAGTATCTTTTAGTGTAGCTTTTTGCAGTGCTAAATCTTGTATTGTAATACTTTGTAGTGTAGTACCTTGCAGTTTAGTATCTTATAGTATATTATTTTGCAGGTTAATCTTTTTTAGTGTGGTAATTTGTATTCAAATATCGTATAATTCATTATTTTGTATTTTAGTATCTTTTATGGTAGTCTTTTATATTGCTGTACCTTGTAGTGTAATACTTTGTAATGGAAAGTCTTTTAGTTAAGTATTTTGTAGTGTAATATCTTCTATTGTAATTTTTGTATTGAAGTATCTTGCAGTTTAGTATCTTGTAGTACAGTATTTTGTTGTCTAATACTTTGCAGTCTAATATATTGTAGTGTAGTATTGTGCATTGCAGTATCTTTTAGTTTAGTATTTTGCAGTAATGTATCTTCTAGTGTAATACTTTGCCGTCTTATAGTAAAGTATTAAGTACCGTATTATATTGTAGTTTAGTATTTAGCAGTGTAGTATCTTGTAGGATAGAAATTTGTAATTAAATATTTTGTAGTGTAGTATTTTGTGGTGTAATCTTTAGCGTGTAGTATTTTGTGTTGCAGTATCTTTTAGTGTAGTATTTTGCAGCATGAATCTTGTAGTGTAGTACTTTGTAGTGTAGTATCTTGCAGTTTAGTATCTTATAGTATAGTATTTTGTATTCTAATATTTTTTAGCGTAGTATTTTGTATTTAAATATCATATAATTTAGTATTTAGTATTTTAGTATCTTGTATTCTAGTATTTTATAGTGTTGTATTTTGTAGTGTAATATCTTCTAGTGTACTATTTTGTATTGTAGTATGTTTTAGTGTAGTATTTTGTAGTGTTGAATCTTGTTATGAAAGGTTTTGTAGTGAGTATCATGCAGTTTACTATCGTGTAGTATAGTATTTTGTAGTCTAATATATTGTACTGTAGTATTGTGCATTATATTATCTTTTAATGTAGTATTTTGCAGTATTTCATCTTCTAGTGTGATACTTTGTAGTCTTCTTGTAAAGTATTGAGTAGCGTAGTATTTTTTAGTGTCGTATCTTGCAGTGTAGTAGCATGTAATATAGAACTTTGTAGTGGCGTATTTTGTAGTGCAGTATTTTTTGCTGTAATATTTTCTATTGTAGTATTTTTTTTATTGCAGTATCTTTTAGTGTAGTGTTTTGCAGTGTTGAATGTCATCGTATAATACTTTGTAGCGTAGTATATTGCACTTTAGTATCTTATAGTACAGTATTTTGCAGTCTAATTTTCTTGACTTTCAATATATATATATATATGTGTGTGTGTGTGTGTGTGTGTATTTATGGGTTTTCTAAGAATCTTAAATAGGACGATTTTTAACGACTCTCGGATACGACGCAGTCGTAAGTCGACCCCTACATTATCTTGTCTTCTACTTAACAGTCCCATACCAAATTTGAAAGAGAGCAGTCTCTTATATACTCGGTTAGAGAAAAAGCAAAATAGAAAATTTTCAATTTGGTATAAATACACTTTCTTAAAATTGTGCTTCGATATGCAGTTACTGGGAA
>NC_046659.1:111645606-111647999 GCF_010883055.1 Belonocnema kinseyi
CTTACTGTTTCGAGATCCACACCCTCTTCGTCGAAGAGAGCCATTCTTAAACACTTGTCCATAAATAATATAAATGACCATGAAGACATAACGCATCCTTGTTTAACTCCTTGAATAATATCGAAGCAGTCTCTCAGTTTCCCATTCACTCTTACACTCGCTTTGCTACCTGTATATATTGTTTTTATAGCTTGTAGGATCCATCCATTGACTCCATACTCATTTAGAACTTCCCAAAGTATACTTCTATCTACCTTGTCAAAAGCTTTTTCTAGGTCAACAAATGCACAGAAAACTTTTTTTCCTACTCTCAAACTTTTTTCTGTTATTTGCCTTAAGCTAAATATTTGATCCGTACATGACCTTCCTGGCATAAGCCCACTTTGGAGTTCCCAAATCTTTGTTTCTGTTATTTTCATTACCCTACGAATAAGTATTTTTGAATATATTTTACTTACGGTGATTAATAAGCTAATCCCTCTGTAATTATTGCACTCGCTTTTATCTCTCTTTCTCTTGTATATTGGTACTATAATCGCTTTTTTCTAATCTTCTGGGACGTCTACCATCTCGAAACATAAATTTATCAATTCGCAAACTCTATGTGGTATGTACTCGCCACCGTGTTTAAGCATTTCAGCATTAATACCGTCTACCCCGGCAGTCTTACCGTTTTCAAGTTCTTAATTATATCCCTAACCTCAGTTACACAGACTTTTTCGATTGAGATTTCCAACGCATCGTGTTCAACATTGCAGTTGTGGTGTCCTATAGCTTCATCTCCGAATTGTCTCCTAAAATAGTCTCTGAAAGCTTCTAGTATTCCATCTGCATCATATACCATTTCCCCCCTACTATTTCTCATGTTGACAATTTCTGTACTTTTGTTTCCTTTCATTTTTTTATAAAGTAGTTTCCTGCTTCCTTCAAAGTCGTTTTGTATTTTTATCTCTTCTTATGCTCTTATTGTTTCTTTACTTTCTTTAACAAATCGTTTAAGTATCCTGTTTTTGCGTCTATAATCATTTCTACGTCTACTTATTTCTTCATTGCTAAGACCTGCGATGTTCAAAGTTCTCTTGTACGCTTCTCTTTTTGCTTTTTGGGCAGCCTGAATTTCATCATTCCACCACGCATCACCAGACATTCTTCCTGCAACTGCGGTACCACACACTTCGATCGCGTATCTAACAAGGATATCCCGTAACATTGTCCAGGCGCTCTCTAAATCTTTGTTTTTTATATTGTCCTCCCATGCTGCCCTATCTATGCTTTCGATTATCTTATTTTGGAAATCTATTCGCACATCCGGTTGCTGTAGGTTCTCAATTTTGATTCGCGTTTGTTTTGCTTTCTGGGGTCTCTTTTTTCTCCAACCCCGACCTAAGTTAATTTTGGAGATCAGAAGGTAATGATCAGTATTGCATTCAGGACCCCTCATGACCCTTGTATCTTTGACTAACTCTCTAAGTCTTTCATCCGCATTAATAAAGTCAATTATACTGCGGCTATTTCCTTTAGACCAGGTGTACATGTGGATCATTTTATGCCTAAACCAAGTATTTGTAATAAACAGACCCCTTTCTAAGCATAGACCAAGTAATTTATCTCCGTTATAGTTTGTTCTTGGATCCCCAAAATTACCTAATACTCTTTCCGTATCCTGATTTTGGATGCCCACCCAACCGTTCATGCCTCCTAGTAGAATTATTCTTACCCCATGTTCGCAGATGTTCATTGTGTCATTTAAAGTGTCCCAGAAGGCGTCTTTTACTTCTCTAGGATCACTATCAACCGGCGCGTAGCATGCTATAATAAATAGTCTTCTGATTCCTACTTTCATTCTAGCCCACAGCAGTCTGGGAGACACGAAGCCATGGTCTCCGAGATGCTGCTTTGCTCTTTCATTCAAAATGAGACCTACTCCTTGTTTACCATGTGATTCACAGTCTACTCCTGACCATATTGCAAATCCGCCTTTTCACATGCCGTTTTTATGTTTTTAGTTTCGCATCCCTTTTTCTTTGTTTCGGGCACGCATAATTTATCTAGTTTCTTCACGTCCATAGTTTCACGCAATTCTTTTACCTTGAGATCATTTACTCCCCTAGCATTCCAAACACCCAGTCTCCATACCAGGCGACCTCTCAGAGTAAGCAGCCTTATCCTTGCATGCGGGGTTCTACAAGGATGGACGAACCCCTTTCCCTAGCTTCTCGTGGGAACAACAATGACAACACCAAACATAGTTGTAGTAGGTGCTGTTCAAAACAACAGAACGCGCAGGGCTCCCGACACTAAGACCAACCGCGGGCAGGCATCCAATAGATGAAGAGCGATGCTTTACGACCCGGAGAAACATCAACACCAAGGTTTCTCTCAAGCCTAAAGAT
>NC_046659.1:111648099-111657318 GCF_010883055.1 Belonocnema kinseyi
AGCAGGTCCCCTTATCAGCAGTAAAAATATATCAAATAAAGCTAAAATGGCAATACATAATTCTATATTTGTACCGACTGTACTATACGGTAGCGAGACATGAACTTATCAAGAAAACGTGAAGAGTAAAATTAACGCAATTTACATGAGATTCATGCGCATAATATGCGGGAAAACCCTGATGGACAAAGTAAGTAACGAGATAATTCTAAAAGAATGTGGTGCAGAAGAGACGCTAGTAGACACATGGGAAAGAAATCGGTTAAGATGGTTCGGACATGTTGAGAGAATGCCAAATGAACGACTAACGAAACAAGTGTATCAAGGTAAAGTAAATGGCAACGTGCCCAGAGGTAGACCGCGGAAAGAATGGTTAGAATGTGTGAATGAGACCCTACTTAGAAGAGACATAAGAAGTCACAGAAACATGTAGCGTAGTATTTGTAGTGTATTATCTTTTACTTCAGTAGTGTAGTGTTATAGTGTAGTATTTGTTGTGTATCATCTTGTAGTAGAGTATGTATATTGTAATATTTTAGTGTAGTATTTTGTAGTTTAGTATTTTTATTGTGGTAATTTGTAGTTTAATATCTTTTGGTATAGTATTTTGTAGTCTAGCACAGTGTCGTGAAGTATTTCGCAGTGTATTATCTTTTATTGTAGGAATTTGTAGTATATTACCTTATAGTATATTATGTGTAGTTTAGTATCTGTTAGTGTAGTACTTTTCAGTGAAGTATATAGTAACGTAGTATCGAGTTTATTGTAGTAATTTCTAGTGCAGGAAATGTGAGAGTGATAGTGTAGTAGTGTACTAATTGTTGTGTATTATCTTCTAGTTTGGATGTTTATTGTAATACTTTGGAGTGTAGTATGTAGTAGTGTATTATTTTATATTGCAGTATCTAGGATTATAGTATTTTGTGATGCAGTATATTGTAGTATGGTTTCTTTTAGTGTAGTATTTTGTAGTTTAGTATCTTATAGTCCCGTATTTTTTAGTTTTTTATCAACTTTTTTTAAAACTTTTTTTTGTAGTTCAGTATCAGTGTAGTATCTATTTTCTGTATCACGACGAGTGTTGTATTTCAAGTACTTCAAACTACAAAAATTGCTAGTGATTCAGAAAATAAGGGGATTCTTATTTCTTGATTCGTTTGAGTTTGACAGTTATCCTACCTCGTCGAGTAAGAGCCCTAATAATGGATGGTGGACGTTTCAAGTGTTCAAATTTGCAAGCACGGCAGTACTTCCGAACTAAATCAAAGTTTCATGGCAATGCAATGATTTCGCATCGCATTGTAAAAGTCGGAATAAATTGCAGCTGGCATCAGTATCGATATTCTAGGCGAAGAAGAAATATTATTATCGCGACAAATTTTTTTTCCCTCTTATTGCAGGGAAAATCAATCCCTCAGTCCGTACCCGAAAGCAGTTGCACAATTCTACCTATAAAGAATGCACCAGAAAACAATTCCAATCTATTATTGTAAACTTTTCTTTTTATAATAATACTGCAGTTAACTTAAATTTTCAAAAATTTAAATGATAGAAAATTGTTTTAATGATTAAGTATAAAACTTCGTTCTTAATTTATTCTAAGGTGAAAATGTTACAGGGATGTGTAAATGCTAGAGTGGCTCTGATGAAAAAAATTTTATTTGATTTTTGGTGACACCACACAAAGTAAAAAAAAACTATATCCTTGTATGATGTGATAATTTTCTTTTTCAATCTGAAAAGCTCCTAAGAAAAACTATTAATCTAAAAAGTTAAGAGAGCATGTAAGACGATAATTAAACATAAAAGTAAACATTTGTAGAAAAAAATAAATTTTGAGCTCTCGAATGATTAAATTTGAAATGGATTCAGTCTTAAGACTTTTAGAGAAAAAACGATTTAATTTGAAATTAATGAACGAAACACTATAAAAATATTCAACTATTTTTGGTTGAAAGTTAATTTTGTTTAGTTAACAGTATATCATTATATTTTGGGTTCAAAACTCTACTATTGGGATAAAAGTTCAATTATTGTACTAAAGAATTCAAATATTCTGTTTAAAAGTCATCTTTTTTTCAATTTAAGTATCGACTAGAAATTTCAACTACTTAAAAAAAAATTTTCTTTAGTGAAATATTAATCTATTCGCTCGAAAATTAAATTATACTGTTTAAAATTAATTTAATTAAAAATTTTTAATTAAATTTTTAACCGAAAAATAATCAATTTTCTTTTTTAAGAAAAATTGGTATTGTTTAGTTGAAAATTAATCTTTTCAGTTGAAAATTCAACTGTTTTGTAGAAAATTCATCTGGTTGGCTTAAAAACTCAACGATTTGGAAGAATGTTAAACTAATTAATTAAAAAGTAATTTTTGTTTGTAAATTTATATATTTTATACTTTAGAATAAAATGAAACTATACTTCCAAAATATTAAACCATTTATTCGAGATTCAATTATTTGGTTGGAAATTAGTATTTTCGTGTGTTGAAAAATAACTTTTTTAATACAAATTTAAGTGTTCTATTTTTGGGTTTAAACTTATATTTTGCAGTTGGAAATTCGACTTTTTGATTCAAAATTCCACTGTCTGGTTGAAAATCCATGTAATTCGTGAAAAATCTGTCTTTCAGTAGAAAATAAACCATCCTATTTGAAAATTCATCATCAAATAAGATTAAAAATCAGCTATTTGGTATTAAATTTAACTATTCTGTTTTGAGTTAAATTATTTTGTTAGGAAATTAATCTTCTAGGATTTAAATGAATCCATTTTAGTTTAAAATGCAACTGCTCTGATAGGAATAAATCTGTTTTGGTTAAGTATTTCATTATTTTGTTTAAAATTAGTTTTTTTTTTTATGTTCAATACAACTGTTGTTGGTTAAAAATAAATTTGTCAATAAAAAGGCAACAAGATGGTTTAAAGTAAAACAATATTCTGAAATATTTTTTTCTAGTTTAAGATCTTCAATTTTATTCGGAAATTCATTAATTTGACTTATTTTTATCTAAAATCGTTTTTTTACTATGCAAACGTAATTTTTTATCAAGAAATATAGCTGTTCTATGTTTAATTGATCATCTTTCCTTTTTTCTTAAAAAATTTATACATTTGTTAGAAATTTCATGTATTTTGTTAAAACAATCGTCTTTTTTCGTTGCATAAAACTATCCGATAATTTCTTTTCAGATGAAAATTCAACTGCTTTGCATGAAATCCATCTTTTTGGCTTAAAAAATCCACCATTTATAAGAAAATTAAAGTTTTGTTCAAAAATGTAACTAATCTAGAAAAAAATCAAACCATTTTACTCGAAATTTAACTATTTATTGGAAATTAAATTATTCAGTTGAAAATCAGTTTCTTGGTTGTTTTTGAAAATCAAATTTTCTAATACAAAAATCTAGCTATTATCTTTTGTTTAAATATTTTAAAAAATTCAATTTGTACCAATTTAATAGAAAATTCAAATAATTTGTATAAATTTCGTCTATTTTTAAAAAAGTTAACTTTTTTGTTAAAATATACGTTACATAGGCTGAGAGTTAATTTTTTACGCTGAAAATTACTTTTTTAAATAAAAATTCAACTACTCTATTTTTTTTTAATGAAAATTTTGTATAAAAAAATCAACTAAATGGATTAAAGTTAAACTAGCTTGTGAAATATTCTCTTCTTTGTTAAAAATCCGCAATTTGTTTGGAAAGTCATTAAATTGAACTTTTTATTCATTCAATTACTTTCTTGCCAATTCGATTTTGTTTCGTTCGAAAATAATTTTTTTTATTTTAGAATGTAACTGTTTCATACTTGGCTGTAAATTTCCCTTTTAAATTGAAAATTCATATTTTTTGGTTGAAAAGTGAACTATTTGGTCCAAATTTTTCTTTTTTTTAAAGTCATTTTCCTTCTTTGAAAATTAATTTCGTTTGGCTAAAAATAAACTTTTGCAATAAAAATTTAAATTGAAGGGTTAAAAGTTCAACTATTGTGTTTAAAAATGCAAATTGCAAATCTTCGCTCTTGAAAAATTATTGAAGGTAACACAAATGTTTGCTGACAGAAAGGTTAAGTGAAGAGAATGAATTCGCTTTTAATGAACCGAGGGATTAAATTACAAAATCACGTCATGAAACATTTAATGTGAAACGAATTATTGCCAATAAAGCCACAAATTTAAAACCCTTGATCCATAATCGCGATAGGAAAAAGTTAGATTCATCGAACGTCAAGGATAAATACACTGAAAAAAAATGTTCTTGAATCAAAAAAATATTACTTGATTCAAGTCAATCGCAAGTACGAATGGGGACGATAGAATATAAGTGTCTTCCATTTTCTTAGTCTGAGAAAATGTATTCTTAGATAGAATATCGCATTTTATTATTCTAAAACTTTATTGTGTTACTTCGTATATATACTCCGTATTAAAACTTTATTCTGTTACTTCGAATATATAGTATCGGAGCAATAGACTAATGCCTCAACTGAACACTATTTCTAAGAAAAATTTTTTTTTTAAATTATTGTTATATAATCTTAATTTTTTAAATTATTAAAGTGCGTATTTCGCGCACACTGTTACTTACACATGTAATCGTATGCCTAGACGTTTTGAAAAAACGCACTCGCCGAGGATTGAACCCCCTCCTTACCTAAACTACCGTGTCTTAACCGCTCGCTCTACCGACTTCGCTATCGAAGCACTTGGATCTCGCTGACAAAAGCTTGGGTAAAAGTTTAAGGCAGGGTCGTATCAAGTCATATGGTGAGCCTGAACTAACTTCAAACTAAAAGTTGTTGAACTAAACTTTAATATACCATTTTTTATTTAGAAAAACTTTAGAATTGAATTTTACTTGTTTTAAAAAAGGATTGATACTTTTTTTCTTAATATATTTTAAAATGTTATAAAATATCTAGAAGTAATGAGAAATAAACAAAAACTCTCGCTAAAATGCACAGTTTTTAATTTATCCAACTCGTTTATTGTATATAATACTCACTTACTCAATTTTTAATGCAAAATAACATTTCTTAAACAATAACTTAAAATATTTGAAAAAGCGAAGGAAGTTTCACCTATTTAACAAGGCATTTTATACTTTTGGTTTTTAAATATTTAAAACGCTTAAAAAAGACCCAAAGGTAATAAATACTAAAGAAAAGTTGCAAGTACAAAAATGCTTTAATAACATCAATAGCAAATTATGTTCTGCTATACGAAAATTTTCATAAACAAAGGGCTTAATACTTTTTTCTTTAAAAATTTAATCCGCTCAAAAACTATCTAAAGAATAGAAAAAATAAAGCACTTTTAAGTTCAAAAACGCTATAATAACCTCAGTGACAAATAAATATTTTCTGATTTTTAAAAACCTTTGTAAAACGCAAAGTTTTCGATTTATTTCATTCTTTTATAATACTTTTTAACTCAGTTTTTAATTTAAAAGAACAATTTATAAAAAATAATTTTAAATATGTAGAAAAACCTTATCGCTAGTTTAAATATTACCTATTTTAAAAAGTGCTCGATACTTTATTTTTCTTTTAAATATAAAATACTTCGAAATCAGAACAAACAAGAATTCTGTAAGGAAAATTTTAGTGCAAGAACCTGCAGGTTAAAAGCGATCTCACGGTGGTCGACTGAAAAATATTTGTTTGCTACCTCCTTGCATTCTCAATTATTTTATTTAAAAAATGTTTAGGCGTCAATTTTTTAATTTTTACTTTATAAAATGAAATGCATTCTTAATAAACTTTTAAAAAATGTCAGTGATTTTTTTTCCAAATATTTTGCTTTAAGGCCATGTGATGAGTAGGTCACGTGATTAGATTCCTACCTTACCGCCACTTTTTTTATTTCCCAACTTATATTCATACGAAACGCCACATCGAGTTGAAAAGTTGGCATATTTAACCAGCAGCACTAAGAATGGAGGGTCTGCTCCTAAAGTTGTATAAATATGATAAAGTTGTATAAATATGAAAAAAGTTTTTTGTTGTAAATTATTTTTTTTTCCTTTTTTTATAATTATTAAAGTTTAGGACCAAACCCATCTTTCTTTGGGGTTCTTATTTATTATCCTAAATTTTCATCTCGATGTGGCGCTTCATGTGAAAATAATTTGGGAAATAAGAAAGGTGGCGGTAAGGTAGGAATCTGGTCACGTGACCCACTCGTCACATGGCCTTAAAAACGCATACAATTTTTTTAAATCATCAAGAAAATGTAATAGTTGTATTTTAAAGAATTTTTTAAAGTTTATAAGTTTGGTTTTATGCTGTCATATATTTATTTTTGATTATTTACATGATAAAAAAAATCATGTAAGTATGGTATATGGGTGATTGCCAAAATCTTAACCTGTATTCCAAGACATTTTCCATGATTAATGAATTCTTCGACTGAAAAATGTAATCTTATTAAGTTTTTATAAATGTACATACTAATAATAGCCGCATTAAATTTTCTATAATTAATAACATGTTGAAATTAAATTTTTTCTGATCATTAAACTCATTGACTGAAAAACCTTATTTTGTTAATTTTATTTTAAAAACCTAAATCTATGCTTAATTATTTGAAATAGCAACATTATATGCGCGCTACAGTACGCGGGAAGCATTGCATTGCCATTTAATGACATAAGAATATCAAAAAAGATATTAACTATTTCAGATGAAAAGTAAGAATATAAAATTAAAAATTATTTTAAAAATTCCTGTTCAATAGAGGAATTTGTTTTTCATTCAGGAAAAATTAATTCTTTGAATTCGGCTAGATTACCATTTTTTAAAGCCAAAAAATCTGTTGCCTGAAACTCATTTAGTTTAAATTAGAATAACACGTGATCATTTTATATTTTCAAAACTATTTTTTGCACTTATAACTTTCATAAATTTTGCCATTTTTGTGATTTTAAAACTGCTATTATCGAGCACGAAATTTTTTTAAAACAAAATACAGTTATGTCTTAGAACTCTAATTTAAATTAAATAACGTTCACATAACAAAGTTTGTAACTTTTTTTAAAATCAATTTTTATCTAGCCGAATCAAAAAAAGTAATATTTCCTTATTGAATAAAGAATTCCTGTATTTAGCAGAAATATTTATTGTTATTTCTAAGTTCGGATATTTTTTTGTTACATTGAACACTACACAAAAATAATTTCAAAGTGGCCGTTTTAATCGAGGAAAAAATTCCCAGTCATTTTCCGAGTCACAAAAATGTTTTACGGTTGAAAAAATTCGAAATGGTTTAATTTTGTGTAGATTAATATATACAAATAATAAGCGAAAAAATTATAGGCGCAGTAAATCTATAACCTTTTAATAATTTTAGGAATGAAATGACTTTTGAGTGTTGCATAATTATTTCAAAATTAAAAACACTTTTTTCAAATGTATTTAAAAATTTTAATTTCTTGCCACCAAAAACTAACCGACGCATTAAATTTATAATTTTTTTTAATGGTTTTATGAGTGATGTAATTTGTGTGTCAGCCTAAAGTTTCTAGTCGATCAAAGTTGCAGATTCTTATCTACATTTGCATACATAAAATTGATTATGTGCACCAATGTTTTGAATTTTATAAATATTAATGAATTTCAAAATAATTTTTAGCGGCGAATAGAACCAACTTCATATCATGTCGACTTGTCGATTATCATATTTAATAAGATACTTATGCAATAAGAAGTAAATTAATTTAGACTAATATATTAATTTTCATAGTATGTGTGTGATGTTTATTGTATCAAATCTACAGTTCTTATGTTAAAAAAATTGATGTGATTCTATCACATTTGTTTCAAATTAATAATTATTTGAAGGAAAATATTCAAGCATTGTGCTAAGAGAAATTATTTCTTCGCTGAATACATTCATTTTCTCGTCTTAAGAACATGAACATTGTTTCAATTAAAATAGCAGTCAAAATAAGTATATGAATTTACTTGTGTCAAGAAACATTTTGTTGGAGTTTTACTTACTTATCATAAGAATATAATATTTTTAATTCAATATTTTATTGAACTCGACGCAAATAAGTATAATGGAATAAATTAACCCAATAGTTTTTTGCTTAGAGTAAATATATTCTTGATTCAAATAGTTGTCCTGATTCTATTATTTTCTTGATTCAAGAAAATCGGTCCCTTGTAAAAAGAAAATACTTGCTTCTTTCAATTAAAATCAGCCAAGTAAAATAGCCTGCTTGATTTAATGCAAATTTTTTTTCAGTGTACATTATATGTTGTGAATTTACTGAATGCATTTCATTTTAAAATTGTATAGAAGCCATAAATTAAAAAAAGGTTAAAAATCAGGTTTCTTTCGAAAATTCTTGTGAAGAAAATGCCAACTCATCAAAATTAAAATCGACTGTACCATGCAAAATCTAATCAACTTCGAGTAAATTTGTATAAAGAATCAGGTTACGAAAAGGGGGCTAACTTATCATAACTTACCGTAAATTGCCCGAGATTCAATTTAAAAATCTTATAAATTTCTAGAAATGTATGAAAATTTTCGGTAATTCATAGTAATTTTACAGAAATCTGAAGAAATTTATGGTGATTTTACATGTAAATATGAAAAATTAACATAAATTACCCAACATTCAATTTCAAATATTTTTATAAATTTCTGCAAATGTATGAAAATTTTTGGTCATTTTTAGTCATTTTAATTGCAAATATGGTAACCTACAATCAATTACCCAATAATCAATTTTAAACATTTTTATAAATTTTCCGAATTTTTCGGTCATTCATGGTAATTTTACTGGTAAATATTACCAAGAGTTACCCAAAATAAATTTGTAAACATTTTTATGAATTTTTGGAAATTTATGGAAATTTTTGGCGTGATATGGTAATTTTACATGTAAATATGATAGCTTAACAGAAATTACTTCAAATTTAATTTTAAACATTTTGATAAATTTCCGAAAATTTATGAAATGTTTGAGTAATTTATTGTAATAATAGATTACAGATGATTTATGAAAACGGAAGATAAATTACTGAAAATTCATTTGAATAAATTCTATAAAATTCCGGAGATATTTCGACATTTTCTGTCATTTATGATAATCTTACAGTTACGAGGGTAGTTCAATAAGTCCTTAGAATGACCAACAGATGGCGCGCGAATCGCTCCAAATCATCTGTTTTCAGTCAGCACCACTCCCGACTAGA
>NC_046659.1:111657418-111684653 GCF_010883055.1 Belonocnema kinseyi
TGAAAAGCGATTGACCAAGTGTATAGAGCTCCAAGGAGATTATGTTGAAAAATAAAAAAAAATTTACCCCAAAAAAATTGTTTTTATACTTCATTCTAAGGAGTTATTGAACTACCCTCGTAAATATGGTAACTTAGATAAGTTACACAAAATTCAATTTTTGACATTTTTATAAATTTCCGGGAATACATGGAAATTTTTAATCATTTATGATCATTTACGGGTAAATAGATAACTTACCACAGATTCCTCTAAAATGAATTTTTAACATTTTTATGAATTTTCAGAAATTCTCCTTACTTTATGGTAATTGTATAGGTAAATATGGCAATTTATTATAAATTACGCAAAATTCAATTTTAAAGCTTTTAATAAATTTATGGAAATTTTCGGTCAATAATAATAATTTTAAAGGTAACTATGATAACTTACTACCAATTATCATAAATATAATTTTAAACATTTTTATAAATTTCCGGAAATTTATGAAAATTGTCGGTCAATAATGATAATTTTAGAGGTAAATATGGTTACTTACCACAAATTACCTAAAAGTCTATTTTAAACATTTTTATACATTTTCGGAAATATATAGAAGTTTTCGGGCATTCATGATCATTGACAATTAAAAAGGTAATTTATCATAAATTCCTTAAAAATCAACTTTAAACATGTTTATAAATTTCCGGAAATTTTCGGTAATTTGTGGTAATTGTACAAGTCAATATAGCAACTTACCATAAATTACGGAAAACTCAATATTAAACATTTTTATAAATTTCTGGAAATGTATGGAAGTTTTCGGTCATTTTAGTCCATTTACGGGTAAATAGATAACTTACCATAAATGACTCAAAAATCAATTTTTAACATTTTTATAAATTTCCGGAAATTTTCGGTAATTAATGGTAATTGTGCAGGTAAATATGGCAACTTACCATAAATTACGCAGAATACAATACTAAAGATTTTAATAAATTTCCAGAAATTTATGGAAATGTTCAGTTATTTATGGTAATTTTAATGGAAAATATGGAAACTTACCATAAATAACCTAAAATTCAATTTTAAACATTTTTATAAATTGCTGGAAATATATGGAAATTTTCGGTGAGTCATGATCATTTATAGGTGAATAGGTAACTTATCATATATTACTCAAAAATCAATTTCAAATTTTGCATGAATTTCCAGAAATTTTTGGTAATTTATGGAAACAGTACATTTATGATTACATTTTTTCATGAAAAAAATATCTTCTCTCCTATTTGTAAAGTACCATCCGCTGATGATATAACAGATTTATTTTTAATATTTACTTGTAGCATTAAAACCTTTCTTAAACTTAGCTTTATTTTCTTGAATTAAAGTTCTTATTTTAATCTCTCCAACAGCTTAATGTAAAAGCACCTGACCGCATAACAGAAATTCTGTGGTTTGTTTCCCGGTGCACCGAAAAGAAAAGATCTTTTTTTCAAGAAACATTTAATTTGAAATTTGAAAAATTATTTTCTATCTAGTCTGATTAGGACGTTAAGCATTTTCTTTCATTAAATATTATGAACTTGATCGATATTGGGGATTTTCTACCTTCACGGTTGTAGATGATTATCTACTGTCGGTAAAGTACCATCCGCTGATGATATAACAGATTCATCTTATTTCAAAAAAATTTCAAATTTAATTTTTCTGAAAAAAGATCTACTAACTTACTTTCCACTGGGAATCGAGCCACAGAACTTTAAGTTTAACCACTTCCATTTTGATTCAAAAATCCTTTGCAATACAGAGTAATTATGGGTATTTTAAATTATTTGTCTATATAGATATAATCCAGACTAACCCACCATAATCCGCGAATATCCACCTCCATTGGAATGCATTTTTAGGAGTTGTTTCCCGTTCACGAAAAAGTCTTTGAGGCAAGCAAATAAGAATTTCTGTTCCGTAAAAGGATTGTGGCTTAGATAAACGAGGGATAAGCGGGGAAAAAGTAGACGTCCAATCTGACTAAAACGAGCTTTTTTACTCTGACGACGGCGGTAGAAGGGAGTCTCCACAGAATCTCAAACAGGCGTATGGTTAGGTCTATAAAATATCCCCTTGCCTCATTTTACTCCTTCAGTAGCAGAAAAAGGTCATAAGTTTGAGCTAGTGTTCCTGATAGTCTTCTGAGAGAGACAGATAATCTGTTTTTTTTAATTATCATTCCTCTTTTGGCTATTTATTATATTCATGGGCAAGAGTTTTAGAATGACCCTTTTAGACGAAGAAGGTGTGGATCTCGGGACAAAAAAGGTACGTGAGTTAGCGTTTGCAGATGAGTAAATTGTTATGGCAGACTCAAACTAAGGCTTGCAGGGTATTTATAGAACCCCCCCCCCCCCCTTATTTTATCTTGCAAACGGAATTCCTTGATCCCCGACAATTTCTGTAAAAAATTATACATTTTATTTTCTACATTTTTCTTGCTATAAACAAGGTTTCTACAAAAAGTATCTGACCTTATCTTACATAATTCTTACTAATTAAATTTTTTTCTTGCATTTGTTCAGGGGTCATCCAATAATAACGTTTGACGTATTTTATATTTTTATATTTTTATATATTTAACTAAGAAGAGTTTCTTTATTTTTAATCAAAAACAGTTCAATGAAACCAAAAAGTATAAATATTCATAAAAATAAATAAAGCCTTAATTAAAAAGGATTCATTTTTTAGAAAAAAAGTTGTATTTATAACATACAAAAAAATCAAATTTCTACCAAAAGAAATTAATTTACAAATCTAAATGATGACTTATTTAATAAAAATTGGAATTTTAACTAAGAAGGATTTTTCAGTCCATACGAAAAAATATTTAAGTACAAATGTTAATTTTCACAGCGAAAAAACCGAGCTTTCTAACAAAACAGTCAACATTTCAACCAGGAAAATTAATTTTTTACGAAAAATGGCGAATTTTTTACAAATAATTTAATTTTTAAACCTAAAAAGATCATCTTTTCAACATAAATAAAATGCTTACATTTTTATTTAAGGATAATATTTTTTAATGGAAAAAATTTACGGGAAGTTTAGATTTTCCAACGAAAAGTATTAATGTTTAACAAAAGAGTTCATTTTCAACAAAATAGTTTAATTTTCAATGAAATAGATGAATTTTTAACTAAAATTATATATCTTCAACTCATAAAAAAATCAGAATATAGCTTAAATTTTAACTGTAATTGATAGTACAACCTGGAAAGATTTTTAATAAAAATAAAAAATATTTTAATTTAACAAATAACGACGAATTTTCAACAAAAGACTTGAATTTTCCACTATGGCAAATAAATCTTCGACTAAAAAGTTGTATTGTTATCCAAAAAATTTATATGCAACAAAAAAAACGATTTTTCAACAAAATACATAAAATTTCAACAAGATTGTTACATTTTGGAACAAGAGGTTTCATTTTCTGCCCAAAAAATATGAATTTTCAACAAAATGTGTAAATTTTCCAATCAAAATAGAACATTTTTAACAGAGAATGAAATAGTCGCTTTCACCCCATTAAACGAAATTTTAAGAAAATAATTAAATTGTCAACTAAAGACATGAATTTTTAACTAAATAGATTGATTTTTTCCATTATTCAACAAAAAGCAGACATTTCTACCAGATTGTTGATTTCCGAGCCGAAAACAAAAATTTCAATTTTCGAACAAAGTAGATTGATTTTTTTAACAAAGAAATTAATTGCCCACCAGAAACCAAAATAATTGATTTTCTACTAGAAAGTATAAATTAAAAAAAAAGACCATAAATTTGCAATCAGATAGTTATATCTTTAATAAAAAGGCTTAATTTTTTACCAAAAATACAAATTTTTAACAAATTACATACATTTATTACTAAAAATTGAAAAAAATTTCAAACAAAAATAAAATGATTAAATTTTTTTTACAAGGATTAATTTTTAAACTAAAAAAATTGTAATAAAATTATTTTATTTATTATTTCGAAAGACGTTTTTCGGAAAATAAAATTTATTTTAAACAGACTCTTGAATTCCCAAGCTAAAAATACGAGCTTTCTGAAGAAACAGTTTAATTATCAATGACATAATAATAGTTTTCTATGATCAATGGCGGCTTAACAACAAATAACATAAATTTTCAACAGCAGATATTTAAATTTCGAAATTTGAAAAGGTCAACTTGTAATAAAAAACGTAATAGTTTATATTTCACTTAAAAAAAGATAAATAATTTTCCATTGAGAAAAACAATTTTGTACAAAATAGTTGAATTTTTAACCCGAAAATATGAATTTTTAAGAAAAACGTTCATTTTTAACCAAACGGTTAAATTTTTGACAAATTAGTTTGATTTATGATCCAAAGAGATGAAGTTTGAAATGAATTATTAAATTTTAACCCGAAACATTTTTTTTATTAAAGTAGTTGAAATTTCAACGATAGTTGATATTTCAATTAAGACGGATTTTAAATAAAAATGAAAAACATTTTAATTCGACCAACAAAGAATAATTTTAATCTATTTTTGGTCAAAAGTTAATTTTTTTATTTTATGTTTTTTTGAAAAGTCGACCATTTATACGTTTAGATTTGAATTTATCTAGTTTGATTATAAACTGTATAGCTTGCTATAAAATTGAACTGCTTGGTTAAAGTTTAATAACCATGTTAAAAATTTACATTTTAGGTTGAAGATTCATATTTTTGGTTAACAAATTGACTATTATATTCAAAATTCGTTTCATTTGTAGTTAAATTAAAAAAATTCAACTTTTACCAAAAAATAGGATTTTGTTTGAAAGTTTCACTATTTGGTTGTAAATATAACTCTCTAACAAACAACTTTTTTTCTTTCAAAATTCAACTATTAGATTAAATATTTCTCTTTTTAGATATAAAATTTTATTTTTCACTGTACGAAATACAACTCTCTAAAAAATAACTTTTTTTTGTTGAAAATTCAACTATTTGATTGAAAATTTGTCTTTCTGGATTGAACTTGTATTTTTTGCTGAGGAAAATACCACTATTATCTTGATAGTTATTTTGTTGATGAAAATTCAATATTTTGTTCAGAGCTTGTATTTTTATAAAAAATTAACTCTTTTGTTGAAAATTTATCTCTCTTGATAAAAAATTCGCCCCTTTGGATTGAAAATTAATCATCTTTTGGTCGAAATAGTAGAAAGTTCATCTTTCAATTTAAAAGTTGAACTATTTGGTTAAAAATTTAAATATTAGGTAAAAATGTAACTGTTTTGTGAAAAATTCTTCTATTTTGATTGAAACTTCGTCCCTTTCGTTAAAAAAGCCATTGCTTTGGTAGAAAATTATTAATTTTAGGTTGAATATTCAGCTAATTTGCTAAAAAGGGAACTTCTGTTTTAAAAATGAATTTTGTAATATGCATAACTTTAGATGAAAAACAAATTATTTTATTGAATCCAGTAACTTTATTTAAAGGTTTGTTATTTGTCTTTTTGTATAGAAAATTAGTTATTTTAAACTGAAAACTCAACTGTGTTTAACCAAAATTCAACTTTTTGGCTTAAAGATTCAATATTTGTTTGAAAAGTTATGTTTTCTGTTCAAAAAGTTCTGGTTTAAAAATCTATCTATATTTGATGAAAATTCAACTGCCTCCTGAAAACTTCATAATTTTTTTTGGCTTGAAGATTCAAATATGGCGCTAAAAATGAAAATGTTTGCATTTGAAGTATTTTCTTTTACGTTTAAAAATTAGATTATTTAATTGAAAGTCCGTCTTTCAAAATTAAAATTTCAACCAATTCTTTAAAAATTAATTTTCTTTCTTACTATTTTCGTGAAAAATTATCCTATTTCCTCATTTTCGAATGACTGCAAATCTAATCTCTTTAGCTCCCTTGGTATACAAACAATAAAACTTTGAATCTCTTAGGAGTTTCGAGCAACAAACTTAAACTAATTTCTACTCCTGGAAGCAGAAGAAGAACAAAAGTCAAATTAAATTTATTACTGTATCAAAAGTTAAAATGGGATCAATTAAGTCTCTGAGAGGAGAAGAGAAATAGAAGGAAATATCAAACTTTCAAATCTGGAAAGAATCTGAAGATTTTCTATAGCAGCGAATTGTTTCCGTCAAAGTAAAAAATTCTTTCAGTGTTTTCGAGGAATGCGAACAAATATTCGAGCTTTGTCTGCTATTTCAAGAATCCACTTTTTTAAATCGAATCATGTGTATCAGGGTATTGCGCCCGGGGAAATTCAAACAGACCTTTTTACAAAATTTTTTATGACGTTGAAAGTGCAGAAAGACAAAACAATATTTTTCAATTTTGCTTTAAAGCACCGCCTTTTATTGTTTCTTTTTTACATTTATTACTACCAGGAAATCCCTGTATTTTGGAATGACTGAAACATTTCGACAAATAAAATCTCCGACAATGTGAAATTCTCGAATAATAAAATTTGTGAATTGAAAAACTTCCGAATAATAAAATTACTGTGATTGTAAAACTTTCGAATAATAAAATGTTATTATCAATAACATTATTTTTAAACTTTAACATTTGTGAGATTATTGTTTTAATATAAAATAACAATAATGAATAAAAGTATATTTCTTGATGAAATTCGTGTTTAACTATTATTATCTTGAATTTAAGTAATAAATATGGAAACTTTCAAAATTAAAAATGTTTTCTTCATACAAAAATTTGAATATTGCATTTTTCAGCATTTTTAATATTTTATTCTATTATTTTATTATTCGGAAATCTTCGAATTTGGTAATAACATAAACTGTCGATAATTTGATCATTCGGAAATTTTTAATATGGAAACTTTAAGATGTTGGAAATTGGCCTTTTCGGGATTTTTCGGTCGACTCAAACGAGTTCCTTAAAAATTCGTCTAACACTAATTTTCATCAATAATTAATTACCGGCCAACTTTTTCGCCTTAATTTCATTTAATGTAAAAATATAATTTTTCTTTGCAAAAAAGGTCCGAAATAAATTTTTAATTGGAAAGATATTTTGAAAATTTGATATTGACGAGGGATTAATTAATTATTTAACCTTAAAAATAAAAGTTCGATGGTTTTCAATTAATAATAACAGAGCCATAAAAGTATTTAAACTTTTCAACCTAAAGGCATTTGAAAAAAAACAACAATCAAGACTGTTTTTAGTAAAATATAAAAAAACCACCCTAAATTCAGAACAAGTCAATTTATTTTTTTAATTTTCAATAAATATGAATATGAAGATAAATATATGCAACTTTTTTCGAATAACTCTCTTCTGTTTTAAAGTACATATTTTTAAAGTAATTTGTTCTTTCTTACCAATGCAACTATTTGATTGAAAATTAATTTTTATCGATTTAAGATTGAACTGTTTTGAAAATTACCTTTGTTTTTGTAAATTTGTATGTTGTGTAGACAAATTCAAATATTTGAACTAAAATGAACTCTGTTTTTTATATTTAAATTTTGGGCAGGAAATATAACTGTTTGATAGAAAATTCGTATTCTTGATTTGAAAATTCAATAATTTTAGTAGAAAACTTTGTTTTTAAAAATTCATATTTCGGGCTAATAATTCAAACACTAGGTTAAAAATAAATTATTTTGATGAAAGTCCATGTTTTCGGTTTCAAAATTGAACTAAATTGTACGAAATGCGCGTTTTTATATAAATAAACTAATTAATTAATCATAAGTTTCAACTTTTATGTTGCATAAAAGAAAAGATTTGAATAAACTGATAATACAATACAGTTTAGGTAAACGAGATAAAACAAGTTTTCCATTTATTCACCCATTTATGTCTACCTGGAGTACTTTTATCGCCCAGTTAATCCTTTAATCAAACAAAAGCCTTGCGAGAAACTTTTTCAAATATTGGCTCTGAGTAGAAATTTTAAAGAGAACTAAAGAGCGGAAATTCCAAGAAAGAGTTCCTTATTGAAGGGAAAAAGGAATATAGAAATAAACAAAATAGTTAAATTTGTGTAATCAATATTTTAATTATTAAGCAAATAGTTTAATTTTCTCCTAAAGTAGTGTCATTTTCAAAAAAGATGTACTGATAAAAAAGTTAAGTTTCAATAAAATTAATTAATTTTTTACTAACGTTTTAAAATCTTGAGCCTGACAAATGAATTTTTTACAAAACAACTGCATTTTCAAGCAAAACATTTTAATTAAAAAAAAGAATTAATTTACGACCTAGCAGTTTAATTTTATTTGAAGTTTATTCTCTATAAAAAAATACGAGTTATCAATAAAAAAAAGAAATTTTCGCCAGAAAGTATTCATTTTCACAAAAAATGGTCTACCAAAAAGATAAATTATCAACAAAACAAATGAATTTTCTATTCAGCACTTGAATTTTTAAGTAAAAGATAATTTTTATTCCAACTCTTGAATTTTAAACTAAAAAAGATCAATTTTTTACGAAAAATAAAATAGATTAATGTTCGGTTTAAACAAAATATCATTTCTAACCGAAAACAAATCGAATTTTTAAAAAATATTTCAATTTGTAAACCCAAAGGTATTTTAAACTAAGAAGATTAACTTTCCAACAAAAAAAAACAAATTCTCGACAAACAAAATGGTTTGCAATGGAATACCATAGAATATTTACAAAAGATTTAAAATTACCTTAAATAATTGCATTTTTAATAGGCTTGAATATGCAATTTTTATTAACGCAATTCTGTGCAATTAAATTTTATTTTATTTTTTATGTTGAAATTTTATTTGAAATAACATCATCAAAAATATATATTTTTTAATTACTCAATCGAAAGGTTTGTAAATACACATTTTTTCGCTTTGAATGGTGAAAATAACGATTTGTTTATTGTTTAACCTTAAAAAGATGGTCTCATAAATTTTAACATGGAATTATCATCTTTTCTATGTGATAAGAATAAAAAAATTCTAGAATTTTAGAGGTTTTGACTTGCAAAACTTCAATTTAGTTTCTAATTACAAATTTTAAAGTTTTAATCAGTTCAAATTATCAATTATTTATATTCATTATTCTTATGTGTAATTTTGCATCTTTATCGTTTTAAAAGTCTCATATTTTCATAATTTTGATCTGAAAATAACAGCGTTTTAAATTTTTTTGAATAGAAACCTTTTTTATTCGTCTGTTTCAGTCATTTTCAGTTTGTGGCAAATATGTCGCAGAACATTCGCTTCGGTTCGCTTTCATTCACTTAGTGTTTAGGTTATGGGTTGCATAACCAGGTGCATCCAGGCATTACGAAAATTTCGAACGAAAACATAAAAATGCGTTAATCTGTCAAAGAGAAATAAGCTTTTAGACGAAGTGAAATTAGGGGCCTCAAAACAGTCTATTTTACAGAATTTATTTTTTGACCGGAAAATTTACAAATCTTTAGAAGAGAAATCTGTTTAAAAGTTCAATTTTAACTGCTTTTAAACTAATGAGTTTAATTGTTATCTTTTTCAATTATGATACCATTCACTATATAACACGTAATTCAAAAACCATTTAATTTGAAAATGTTCTATTTTCTACTTTTATTTTCAAGCTGAAATTTTTAATTTCAAAAATTTCCAAATTCAGACTTAAAGACTTGAATAATTAAAAATTAAAAGCGTTTGAAGTGGAAAATTCTGGAGAAAAAACATTCATCTTTTACCATTTATTACTATTTATTTTAACTATATACAATGAAAATAATTTAACTTCTAATTTACAAAATGTGCAGTTAAATTTTTTTTCAATTTTCAATGAATACCGCCTAAAGTTGCTGAAAATATTAAAATTTTGAAAATGTTGGAAGTTCATTGATTGATTTTTCAATTTATAAAATTAAAAATGATAACTTAGGTTTATATTTTTTTAATTAAATCTGAATCTTTTAACTCCATAATACATAAAAGTTTTAAATTCGAAATTTGCAGTTTATCTGCATTTTATTGAAATCTGTTCAATTGGAAAGTGTTACTACTTTCCATTTTATATGTGTAAATTATTGGTCAATCGAATATAAAGTTTTTTAATAAAATTTTTTTAAAAAGTCAATTTAAAAAGCTTAAAAATCAAGATTTCCAATTTGCGTGCTTTAATTTTTAGTTCATTTTTTTATTACTTTAAATGGAAAAAAGCTTTTAGTCTTGGATATAAAATTTTTTCATTTTATTAATCGTGAAAAATGTTTGCTAGCCGAGAAAGACACGGAGAATGACCGGAATTTTTTTTCTTCCATTAAAATAACTTACCTGATATATGTACGTACATAATTAAAAATCTGTACAAATATAAAGTTTTAATTTCAAGCACAAATATTTTCATGTTCATTATGACATTATGAAACGAAGGAGATAAAAGGTACACCCGAAACGGCTTCTATAACGGAACTGCAGTATATTTAGTTTTAAACATTTTTATTTAGTTGATGCAAGTATAATTACTTCTCATTTCGTCGTGCTTTTTTCTGAGAGGGGAAGTAAGGGGTAAAGAAATAGGGAAAGTGATAGAAGGCAAAGTTTTGAAAAGTACGGGAAAGTAAATAGAGAGAATTGTGGGGAGGGATAATAAGGAAGTGGGTGATAGGAAAGTAGTGAAGAGAAGGGTGCGGATAGGAAGTAGGAAAAGTGTTAGGAGGGTAAAGGAGGGAAGGGATAGTTGGAAAGGGTGAGTAGGTCTAGAAAGGGAGGGGAGGTATTAGAAGTAAGAGGAGGAAAATCTAATCTACAATTGTTCGTTTGGAATATTTTTGGTTTAAAATCGTTCAATATATACATTTATGTATTACAGGCGCTTTTAGTTAAAACTGTCAAATTTTAAATGCTTAACATTGTAAATTATGGATATGGAAAAGTTTTATAATTTTAATTACTCCATTTTGAACGCTTTTCGTCAGACATTATACAAGTATAATTCTTTTTCATTGCGTAGAACTTTTTTCGAGGAGGGGATGGGAAGGCAAGTGAGGAAGGAGGGCAGTCGTCAATTTGCCGACGACTACCTGGGAACCCTTCCCCCTCTACTGCACTTTTGGGCAGCGGATACCCCTTCTGCACTGCTGACTAGCAGCATGGTTGATGCATTCGCCAACGCAATGCTTCTTATTACTGCGCATGTGTCGTTGACCGTGGGTCTGAACATCTTTTCACAAGCTAGCTTGCGAAAAAATGTTCAAACCATATTGAAGGTTGAATGACCTTGATACGTCCATCAAGGTCACACTTTACCTACGACCGAACTACACTTTTAAACCTAAAATTTTCCGCTCTTCCAATAGTGAATGTCAAAAATGAGCCATTGAATTTTAAGAAACCAAGGTCACCTTGAAATAACCATGAAGGTCATGATCATGGTCAAAACTTACTTCAAGAATGACCTCAACCTTTTCCAAAAAAATTCTATCTAAGGATTTATATGGCGGTCCCGGGACTTTTTTGCCACCCTGTATATATATTTTACATATTATATTAAAATTAATAAAATAAGGGAACAAGAGATGCAATAGAAAAAACTAATTTGTTCATTTTAAATAATCCTGCGGTTGACGAAACTCATGTTTTTGGTTAAAAATGCAAGTGTTCCAGTTAAATATTCATAATTTTAGTTCCAAATTCATCATTGCGATGTAAAATATAACTATTTCAGTTTAAGCTTTATAATTTCATTAGAAAATTCATCACTTTGTTTGAGGATAGAACTATTTAGTTGAAAATTCGTTTTTTGTTTGTTTGTAAGAAATTGTTATTTTTTTAGTTGAAAGTTTCAAGGTTCCATTTTTGATATTAAAATTGATATTTTTTGTCGGAAAATTTAATTGCATGTTTCAAAATTAATTAATTTTGCAAAGTTTTGCTCTGTTGTATTAATGGATTTCACGAACGAACGTTACGAATTAAAACAAATGTTTACGTTTCGGCGGAAAATATTAATATTTTACTTTTAGTTTACAGAAAAATGGAAAAACTGAAAAAATCTTAATAACGCACATAATTTTTCTATTTCGTTAGAAATTTGAAATTAGGTTTAATTAAATTTATATTTAGTTAAAATCTTATCTTGTCTAGGTATGTAACTTCAAGTTATTCACTCGAAAAATGATATTCTATTGATAATTCTACCATTTAACTGCAATTTAACGTCAGAAGAAAAAAAAAATGTATTTGTTTTAAATTATCCTGCGATCAACGACACATGCGCAGTAAGAAGAATCATTGCGTCGCTTCCAATCAGGAGTGCATGAGGAGTATTCGCTGCCATGGGTACGGCACTCTACCCTATTTTTGTTGCTCCAGTCGGGTAGACGGGGCGGGGGAACAGTAAGCTTTCCGGGGACTCTACGAGAGGCGCGGTAGTAGAAACCGTCTACTGCGCATGTAGGAAACTTGGCTCGCTTGAGAAAACAAATAGGGTTATGAAACTTTTGGTAGCAGGAATCGGTAGGTTCAATCCATGTTTAGGTTCCGGGGGTTCGCAGGTAGTCGTCGGCGAATTGGCGATAGCTCGTCGGAGGTGGGAAGTGGGGGCAGCGGGTAGAGGAACTGCCGGGAAGTGATGGGAGGAGAAAATGTGAATGTGAGGGATAAGAGAGAAAGCGAGGAGCGAACGATTAATGGAATTTACAGTAAGTGAGAAATTAGGGGACGTGATGAGAGGGCAGGTCAAGAAAGGGATATTAAGAAAATGAGGGATATTAAAAGGATTAGAGGAATTAGAGAAGGAAAGGATGTGGAGATGAAGTAAAGGAAGTGAGGTTGTGAAGAGCAGGAAAAGTGAAGAGAGGGGAATTAGAGATGTGGAGGAAGGAAAGTAAATGTAGAGGTACGGGAAGGCATAGTATGCGATAGAAGGGAAAGTATAGGAAGTGAGAGAAGGGGAATTATGAAAGGGAAGGAGAAGTAGGCAAAAAGAGAGGGTTATGGAGACTGGAGGATTTTAATGACCTATTTATCGTCCTAATTAACGTCCTGATAAGCACCTGCAATTACTGATATGCAAGTATAAAATGAATAGTCATAGGGAGATAATAGTTAGGTGAAGGTATTCGTGCAACATTTTCCATTCTTGAAAGATCTGTCAGTTTTCCTCTTGAGGGAAAGTCATCCTGGAAGCCCAAATTTGTGCAAAGTAAGGATGGCGGAATTCAGCCGTGAACATCATCCCGTCTGGCGCGTCAACCCTCTCGCTAACCCATTATTCACCTGAGTGTCTCGCTGTCATGAGCAATTCGTTCCTCTTCCCCTCCACTTTGAGAAATCTTGTCTGAAAACGGCTCGTGATTAGAGGATAAATCTTTCATCTTTTCATCGACATGTATAAAAAGACGAGTATCACAAAAGACAGAGAATGTCAGTGTACATTATTCGTTCGGAAAAAAATGTTACTTACCAAGAATCCTTAAGAGGGTCTTCATCAAAAGTATTGATCTCTATGATTTAGGTCTGGAAAAAGAGCAGCAATGAAAATTAGTAATGATAATATTTAATTCATTTACTCATTCAATTTTTCTACATTGAAGCTAGCAGCCGTCAATTACCCACGTTACGAATTAGGAGACGAGGGGGTCGCTTTAAAAACTATGGTCAATAACAGAAGAAGAAGTTGTGTGAGTTCCATAAGCAAAAATTTTGTATTTTTTAATTGAATATGAAATACACTGGGAATTCCATTTAAGTCTTTTCCGCTACGCTGCTGGTGCTTTACCGCTGCGGCAGCAATTCTCGGAACGACTTAAATGGGAGGCACTTAAATGGAATTCCTAGTGCATACTTATTTCCGCTTACTATCTGTATATATTTATAGCACCAAATCAGGACCCTTTTCCTGCAGGCACTCACATTTAGTAGCTTTCCTATTAATGTATTTGAACAAAGTTTAATTTTTGCAATATTCCTTTCTTTTCTCCTTGTTTCGAGAAATCCTTATTTTGTCCATTGTTTTTTTTCTTGTTTTTTGTTTGTTTGTTTACTGAAATACGAACCAAATTAATTAAATCTGATAAAAAACCCAAATATTTTTAGTTAAAAGTTTATTATTATTCTTTAAAGAGTTTACTATTATAATCTATTTATATAACTTAAAAAGTAATTTTTTTAAATTGATCTTTTTGGTTGAAAGATCAATTATTTAGTGGATTATTTAACTTGTTTTTGAAAAATTCGTTTTTTTGTTAAAGAAAAATCATCTTTTCGGTGCTAAATTAAACTATGTTGCTGAAAAGTTGTTCGTTTTTTTATCAAGAATGATTTTTTTATCACTCAAAAAATAACTATTCTTTTTTTGGTAGAAAATTCCTTTTTTCAATTGAAAATTCGTCTTTCCTAGTTCGAAATTCCACTTTCTGGTTAAAAATTCATTTATTTGGTTGAAAGTCATCTTTTTGGTAGAAAATGAATTTTCTTGGTTTGAAATTCATGCTTTTCGGTTGAAAATTTGACATTAGGAATGAATGTTAAACTGCTTAATTTGACGCTCTAAATACTGTTATATATTTATATTTGTATTTTATTAAATTCATAATTTTTTATTTTTTTAAATAAAATCCTTTTTGAATTGAACAACTTTACAAAAAAATAAATTGTTTTCACAGATTTATAATTTTAGTTGAAAGTTCAAATACTAAGTTTCAAATTTAATTATTTGTTTGTAAATTCAAATATTTCATTAAAAATACAATTCTTTGGTTAATATGTAACTGTACTTTTTTTCTTGAAAATACAACTATTATTAATTGAAGTTTAATCTTTTTTGTTACAAAATTTTACATTTTTGTAGAAAAATTAAGCTATTTGGTTTAAAACGAACATTTTTGTTGAAGATTCATATTTTTGCATAAACATTTTGCACTTCGGTTGAAAGTTTATCTATTTCATTTACAACTGATATTTTTTGGTTTAGGACTAATCTGTTTGATAGAAAATGTATACTTATGTTTAAAAATCGAATCGTTTATTTAAAAATTAATCTGTTTTGATTGTCGAATCGAATATTTTGTTGACAAGTCGTCTTTTCATTTGTTTCAGTTTTAAAATTTGACTATTTGGTTAAAAATTGAACTGTTTTTTCAAAATATGTATACTTTTGGTAGGAAATTAATTTTTTTTATTTTTCAAATCATATTTGGCTTCAAAATTTAACATTATGGTTGAAAATCCATGTATTTTTTTTTATAGAAAATTACTCTTTTTCTTTGAAAATTGACCTGTTCTAGTTAAAACTTTAACTAATTAAAAATTAATCTTGTTTGTTTAAAGACTTCAATATTTTGTCGTAAATTCTTCTCTTTTTTCAATTTGACTCTTTTTCATTTAACAAAAACTTATAGTTTTGTTAAAATAACAACTATTACAAGTTTCATTTTGAATTCACCTTGTTGCATTAAAAAATGATTTATTTAGTTTCAAATTGAAGGATTTGGTGACAAATTCCTTTTTATGAGTGGGGGGGGGGGTTAAACCTAAATGTGGCCTGGGTTATTCTTGACTTGAATTTTCAACAATATGGTAGAAGATTAAACTATTTTTTTGAAAATTAAATTTTTTGTAGAAAAACTATATTATTTCCTTAAAAGTTCATGTATATTGTTAAAAGTTCGTCTTTTTTATGTAACAACATTCTACTGGATGGTTCATTCATTTTTTCAGTTGGAAATTCAACTATGTGATGAAAAAATCAGTCTTTTTTTGTTGAAAAATAATTTTGTTTAGTCCTCTTTAGTTAAAAATTCATGCAATTTATTCAAAATTGGTATTTTAGTAAAAAATTACTTTTCTTGGTTGAAATTTTCATATTACTAGGTTAAAACTCTATCTATTAGGTTACAATTTTAATCAATTTGTTAAAAGATTAATTATTTTGTTGAAATTCAACTTTTTATAATGTCATATTTTTTCGTTGAAAATGGGCTATTTTTGACATATTTTAATATTTAGTTGAAAGTGCATCTTTTCTGGTTGTAAACTTAAATATTTTGTTAAAAAAATAATAAAATTATTGAAAATTCAATTATTCAATCTAAATACCATAAAAAATTGTCAATGTATGTCATTAAGAATAGAGGTAACAATGAGGTTAAAATTTTCTATATTATTTCCATTTTCTTCCGCAGTTCTAAAATCGAAATCCTGAAGGCAAAGAACGATTCAGGAAAAATTAAATAATATTGAGAAAAAAGGACAACTGATTAAATCTGTTCAATTTTCAAAAAAAAAAAAAAAATAATTGAAAATTAATTTCCAAACTCACTGCGATTCCTTTTTTCGTATTTAGAATACACTATGGAGTATGGCAGCTCTCTATAAAAAAAACATTAATTTCGAACCACCCTAATATATATTGTATGCTACAATTAAAAATTATTTAACCCTGGACTAAATACTTTTAAAATATTCATTAAACTATTTAATTATAATTTTAAAAATTTTTATTAGCTATTTACTCTGTTTTGAATTTTTCAAGAGACCAGGACCTGGGATTATAAATTAACCTTTAATAGAGGATAACGAATTAATATTGAAATAAGCTGGCGATAGTACTTGACATTGAAGTTTTGTGCAAGGCAGCAGGCGAAAGACGATGCTCGTGTAATAGGCTGGGATTAAACGTAAATTCAATAACTTGAACCGCAGCAGTACGCTAGAAGGACGCCCCGGCGTACCCCACCACAGCGTACCCCACAGCACAAAGCACGTCTGTGTAACCGCATCAGACCATATCAAAGCACCAACCAACGGGAAGATCTTGCCTCTCCGAACCTCTCCACATCCACGTAATGTGAACCTTAACCGCGATTTGAAAATCTATTCATACCTTCAACTTCAGATTTAATAATAATCTTGTAATTTTCTTCGAAATTGTCGTTACATCTTAGCTGGAATATAATAATAATAATTTCTTTTCCCTTAAAAAAAAAACAAATATAAAATTTCGCAAGAGTTCACATATTAGGGGTTATCGATAAAGTTCGTAACAAATTGTGGGGTGGGGGGGCACAACAAAAGCTACGATTCAGTATTATAATATTACGTCACCCTCGGTCGGTAACATCAAAACCTTTGAGGCTATACCACTTGGTGGACTACAAAACATTGACAGAGTGGATTTTTCTAATTTTTTGTTTCTGTTTTTTTATTGAATCATTTATATTGATTATCGCTCTGGTATGAAAATCAGGATATAAAAGTAAACTCAGAGAAAACCCGAAGACCCCGAATAAAAGAGTTGGAAGCTTTTTAATATTTATGAATGATCTAAAGAGAAATGATTTCGGTTTTATTTTCAAAGAATAATTTTCAGTTTAAAAGATTTTAAATAAATGTGGGTTAAAAGAATATGGAAGACTAGGAAGTCAGGATGTGAAAAGAAGTTCTTGAAATTCATGGGAAATTTCGAAATGATTGTTATGTAACGAATTTCAAGATAAAATCGAAAAAAGAACACAATACATTTTGAATTATTTCTTAAAATCTTTAAAAAGTGTGAAAGATTTTAAAGCGAAATTTTGCCATATTAATAAATTTTACAAATAATTTGAGTAAGTTTAAGAGATATCGAAAAGTTTTTAAACGATTCAAAAATAATTAAAACTTGTAAAGAGTTTTTAAGAATTTTGTAAATTTTCACGAAAATAAGACATTTTTTCAGGTTCCTAAGAAAAATTAAAATAATTTTTTATTTCAAATAATTAATTTGAGGAGATTATTTAAAAATATTTTAGAAGATTTCAAAAATAGTCAAAGAAGAATCGAAAAAAATGTTTCAATTTAGTGAGATTGCAAAACAAAAACGAACAAAAATTGAGTAAATTCACCAAATATTTAGTAAATTTTAAAAGGTTTTCTGATGTTTTTCTTTTAAAAGATGTTCTAAACATCTTTCTCAATTCTCAATTCACATAATTTAATTTTAACATGGATTCATATAGCACTTCGAAAAATAATTTTTGAATAATTTCAGTGTTGTCGAAGATAAAAAAATATTCGTTGATGGTCTTTTTTTAAGAGCGATATCTAAGAGTTCGTTATTTCATTGTGATAGAAAAAAATATTTTAGGTTAAATTCCCATAAATATTTAAATTCCTGAAATTTAAGTTTTTGCGAAATTTAAAATTTGCCAAAAATATTGAATAAATTATTAATGAATGGTTAATTACATTGTTTGCCTTTTTTAATGATCTTGTCGTTGTTTGAAATGTGGAAAATTTTATAATTTGATAATACTATATATTTTTGGCATTTAAAAAATTTATTTGTGTATTTTTTTTTTATTATTTTTACAAACACTGATTATTCATGCAGAAAAATTGAACTATTTTAAAGGAATTTTAAATATTTTTTAAAGAATTCAAAAATGTTTAAGGATATGCAAGAGATTTGATCAAATTTTAAGTCAGTTTAGGTGATTTTAAATAATTTCAAATAAGTTACTAAAAAGTTATTCAAAAAGATTTTAATGAATTTGAATATATTTCGAAGGATGTGATTTTTAAAATATATTTTGAGGAACTTAAGAAAATTCAAAGGATTTTAATTAACTGCACTCAATTTTGAAAACTGCAATGAAGTTGAAGGGATTTCAAAAAAAAATCGCAGTACATAGAGGATTTTCAAAAAAAAACTTGAAGAATTTCTGAAAATTAAATAAATTATAAGGAATTACTAGAGGGACTTGACGGGATTTAAAGATTTTCTTTTAAAGGATTTAAAAATAATACCAAAGCCTTTTAGATTTACAAGAAATTTTAAAAGATTTTAGGACAGCTTTAGTAATTTTAAAGATTGTAAAGCTATTTAAAAAGATCTGAATAAATTTTAAAAGACTTCTAGAGATTTATAAAAATTCAGTGATTTAAGGATTTTTAAGAGATTTTAAGGAGTCTAAGCAAAATTTAAGGATTTTCGGAGATTTCAATTAATTTTAGTCAATTTTGAAATTTTAAAATTGATTTTAAAAAAGTTCAAGGGAGTTAATGGACTTTAATAAAAAAAATTTAAAATCGGACCAACATTGAAGGCTCTTAACATTTTTCGACGAAAAAAGTGCATTTCATGTTCGGCACGTTTTTTGATGATGAATTTTAAAAAACGTTTTCTCTTTGTGATAGATATTTCTGCAACGGCACAGTTTAATAATAATTTAATAAGTGAAAAAATCCCTTTTCTATTTTAGAATTCACACTTTTTCCCATATACTCTCACTTTCTCCCTTTTTAGGAAAATTTGTTTTTCCCCTGTTTCCAAGAATCTTGCCCGTTTTTCGACTTTCTGTTTAAATTTTGATTTTACTTAAAAATTCTACTGTCTGATTGATTATTTAATTTTTTCTTGTTGAAAATGCCGCCATTTTCTTCAAAGAAACAGTCTTTGTCGTGTTTAAGAATTCAGCAACCTGGTTGGAAAGTTAAACTATTTTCTTTAAAATCAATTTTTTTTAATTTATCATTTTTGTTGACAATTATACTATTTGTTTAGAAATAAAACTATTTACTTAAACAATTCAATACTTGTTGAAAAATTAAATTATTTTTTGAAAATTCATAGTGTCGAGTGACAAATTTATGTACTTTGTTGAATAATATTATATTTTTTGATAGACAATTAGTCATCTATTTTAATAATTCATCTTTTTGGTTGTAGATTCGTCTCTTTTGTTAAAAATTAAACTACCCACTTTTAGGTTGAAAATGAAATTTTTTTTAAATTTGTCATTTTTGGCAAAAAATTAATCCTCTCGGTTGAAAATTCATTCTTTCTGGGTAAAAATGGAACCACCGAGATCAAAATAATTCTGTTTTTGGTCATGGATACAAATATTTTGTTTAATATTCGTTCTTTTATGTCAAATTCATCGATTTTTCAATTAAAATAAAAAATTTGCTTTAAAAAATCAACAATTCGTTCAAAGTTGAACTACTATGTAATTTTTTTTATAAAGATTCATCCTTTTAATATTTGGTTCAAAATTGAACTATTTATTTGAATATTTAATTGCATTGTTGAAAATTTCTTTTCTGGTTAAAATATTTTTATATTGGTTAAAAAATTAACTATTTTGTTGAGAATTTGTTTCATTTTTAGCTGAAAGTTAATTTTCTTTAACTGAGAATTTAACATTAATTTTTGGTTAAAATTATATATTTTTATT
Organism: Belonocnema kinseyi; assembly: GCF_010883055.1. Lineage (NCBI taxonomy): Eukaryota > Metazoa > Arthropoda > Insecta > Hymenoptera > Cynipidae > Belonocnema > Belonocnema kinseyi. The sequence continues at coordinate 111,677,583 of NC_046659.1, forward strand.
AAAAAATTTAACTAATTGTTTGAAAGATTTATGTTTTCAGTCAGAATTTAACGTATCTTGATTATATTTTTTTCTTACAAATTTATTTCTTTGCGTTAAAAATGTGACTATTTTTTTAAAGTTTAGTTTTTCTTTTTGTTAATAATTAGTTTTTTCCATAAAAATGTAGCTTTTTCATTTTTTGTTAAAAATGTATCTTTTCTAGTTTAAAATCTAAAATCAAAATCTTTTTTTGAAACATTAACTATTACATGCTTTGTTAACAATTTATTTCTCAGGATGACAAAAAGACTATTTGGTTTAAAGATTGAACTACTTTCGAAAATTTGTCTCCGTTAAATAATCATCATTTTATTTGAAAATTCAACTATTTGGTCTTAAATAAACTTTTTTGTTGAAAATTCAACTGTTTTGTAAAAAAAGTTGTCGATTTGGCCAAAATTTAAATTATTTAAATAAAAATTAAATTACATTTAAACTCTTCTATAGCGCCGATTTCGGGGCTGATGCTGGGTGGGTACCAACTCATTATAGCCCGCTCCATTTTTATATGTTCACGCCTGAGTGCTCGCCTAAGTAACAACCGCAGACCCCGCGCACCCCACGCATCTCCTGTTACACCTATCTGCGGCGCGGCGTCAGTTCTCAGAAGGGCTATAGAAGGGAGGGCTATTCAAGGGTTTCACTATATTTTGTTGGAATATCGTTTTTTGTTTGTCAATTTTTATCTTTCAAATTTAAATGTTTGGTAGAGAATTAATGTCTTTGGTTAGGAATTCGCCTATTTAGGGTTGTAAATTAATTTTGTTTTTGAACAAAATTTATTTTGGATAATAATGAAACTACTTGGTTACAAATTCGTCTGTTTCAGTTGCATGCAAATAATTGAATTTTTTTCAATTAGTTTTTTAAACTTTAAATTTAACAGTTCCGTTTTTTTAAGAACATGTAATATTTTTTTAGTCAAAGAATCAACTATTTCGTTAAAAATCTGTTTCATAAAAACTTGCATTTTCTTTTAATTGAATGATTTAAAATTAATAAAATTTTAAAAATAATTAAATCAATAACATATTTTCGAGGTTTAATTGCTAAATAAAAACTCCCTATACGTCAAGTTGCTTGCCACGATCTGCGATAAAATTCATAATCACAAACGTGATCGGAAACAATAACTGAAAATTCGATAGCATAAAGTATGCTAATACGTGCTTTGTATTCACATGAATTGAAATACAAATCCCATTAGGCAATATCATGTACTGCTTTCAACATCAAATAGTGTGTTTACCAAAATTAATAATTCAAAAGCTTCTGTTTTTTTATTAATCTCTCTAAAGAGACAACTTTTGGGAAGATGCTTTGAAAATTGCTTTTCGATTATATTTTTTTCTTCTATTTTTGCGGCTTTATGCGGGTTATTTTTCCGACAATAAATAAGCTGACGAGGAAACTTCCGAAACCGCCAATAAGGCAGAAATACCCTGGAAATGAGGTTTCGAGAGCCCAAATAACGTTTACAATGTTTACGCGAACTCGGCAGGGATTGAAGCCAGATTGACTCGGTTCAGCGATCACCTGAGTGACACTCGTAGGACCAGGTCCATTATTGCTGGACCACAAGTTTACTCCAACTACAAATACCCAACTTCCAGAGCTATGGTCTGTTTGCGATTACACTTGTAAGATATGTATATGCACAGTATTGGTTTTACCATCTGTAAATAACGATCAATTCCAACTATTGAGGTTTGATCAGCTACAAGAGTTATTTTGATACAATTTGCAATGTTTTACCAACAAATATTTTAAACGAAATAATTAAGTTTGACAAAAATTAACATTTTGAGTAATTTTAATCAATATAAATCAATTTGCATTAAACCTTCAAAGACACACCTCTAAAAACTAACATAGCTGACACTTGGGGTCTTTTAGACCCCAGCGTTTTTAAACTGTTGTAAAAAGTTTAAATTTAATATTTTTGTTTATAAATGTTTTTGGGTATTCTTCAACATCTCTTCTAAAGAATTAATTGGTTTATGGAGTTAAATTTTATTTTTAATAATTGGTTAAAAATTGGGGTTTATATATATAAAGTAGCACTATTTAGAAAAATATCAAGTTTATAAGCCGCACTTTAAAAAAGGTATTTATTTAAAAAAAAAAAAAACTGTGGAAAAACGTGGTCTAAAATGATACAAAGAATTTGCCTGTTCCGATAGTTTTATTAATAGAAAAAAATAATTTTTTAATATTATTTTGACATATTTTTATTTAAAAAAAGAACCAGAATCAGTCTGACGATAACGATCGTCTTGAACGTTATCTTCCTCGCCTGAAGACTGTCTATCAATTGCTTCTACATCGATTTTTTTATTTAAAAAAACACTTACTAGAGCCCAATTCCGCGTGCATCATAGTTTTATATTAGTTAAAAAATGGTCTGCGGTCCATTGGACCCCCAATGTTATTTAAGAGTTAATATAATATTTATAATGTAACTACCCTTTTAAAAATGTTTGGAATTCTACGACACTTTTACAATACTTCTACAACACAAGCGTAAGGTAAAATTCCGAAAAAATTGTATGGGAATGACCAAAATGGAATACATGTATTGTGTTTTGTATCTTGAAGTCATCGTCCATCATTTGAATACATGTTTGACAGCACTGGTAAGTCGGAAATTGATGCCATTCATGGCATTTATGGAATTCAAGGAATTCATGGAATTGAAGGAATTCTTTCAACTTATGGAATTCATGAAAGGACCTCGCAGCAAACGAAAAAAATGTTCCCTATGAAAATTATTAAGCTCTAACGGGAAAATTCAAAGAAAGTCATGGCCTTAAGACACAGGTCATTTTTCAAGGTCATTCAATGTGAACTTGTCATTTATTGCTAATATTCAGCCAATAAGGACAAGATATGAAGAGGAAATCAATATAGAACCCATAAAGGCAAGAAATGAGAATGACTTAGTCAACAGCCAGCCAATTAAGGCAAGTCATGAGTGCGATTTAGTCATTATCTAGCCAATGAAGACAAGATTTGTCCAGGATGTTGTCAATATCTGTCCAATGAAGGCACGAAATGAGCTTGATTTAGACAATATCCGGCAATAATATTCTCATTCCTTGCCGTTATGGGTTCTATATTGATTTCCTCTTTATATCTTGTCTTTATTCGCTGCATATTAGCAGCAAATGACAAGTTCACATTGAATGACCTTGAAAAATGACCTGTGTCTTAAGGCCATGACTTTCTTTGCATTTCCCCGTTAGAGCCCAATAACTTTCGTAGGGAACATTTTTTTCGCAGAGCTGCAGTTTTCGAAATATTTGGTAATGTTTCTTAAAAGGATTGGATGTTTAACCCTCTATAACTCGAAAACTATCCATTTTCGGACTTTGTGCCCCATAATACTTTTGATCGAGACATTGAGAACTCCAATTTTACGAAGTTTAATCAAAATCGATTGAAAGCCATTTCATGTACATTTGCTGCGGGTCCTTTATGAAATTCCAGGTATGTAGGGAGGTCACTTCATAAACTGAATAAGCTTCATTTAGCGAATTCGTGGAATTCACAAAATTCATGGAAATGAAGGAATTCAAGAAATCTATGGAATTCGCGAAATTCATGAAATTCACAAAAGTCACAGAGTTCGAAGAAATTCATGGAACTAACAAAATTCATGGAATTCATGGCATTTATAATATTCAAGGAATGCATGGAATTCGTCGAATTTAAGGAATTCAAGGTACTCACTAAATTTATAGAATTCACGGAATTTATGGAATCCAAGGAATTCACAGAATTGACAAAATTCATGGAATTTAAGTAATTCAAGGATTTCACGAAATTTATAGCATTAATGGAATTTATGGAATCCGAGAAATTCACGGAATTCACGGAATTGACAAAATTCATGAAGTTTAAGGAATTCAAGGAATTCACGAAATTTATAGCATTCATGGAATTTATGGAATCCAAGGAATTCACAGAATTTATGGAATTCATGGCATTAATGAAATTCACGGAATGCATGAAATTCATGGAATTTAAGGGATTCAAGAAACTCACTGAATTTATAGAATTCACGGAATCCAAGGAATTCACGGAATTGACAAAATTCATGGAATTTAAGGAAATCAAGGAACTCACGAAATTTATAGCATTCATGGAATTTATGGAATCCAAGAAATTCACAGAATTTATGAAATTCAAGGAATTCATGAAAATCACGAAATCACTTTAATCACGGAATTCACTGGATTTGCAGAATTTACGAAATTCTTAGAATTTATAGAATTCATGAAAAAATTTACGGAACTCACGAAATTGATGGAATTCATGGCATTTATGTATTTCAAGGAATTCATGAAATCTCCGGAATTTATGGAATTCAAGGAATTCACGGAATTTATGGAATTTAAGAAATTCAAGGAACTAACGAAATTGATAAAATTCACGATCTTATGGAAACCAAGGAATTCACGGAAGTCATGGAAAATCACGAAAATTACTTACATCAAAAAATTGATGGAGTCCAAGGAATTCACGAAATTCGTGGAATTCAATCAATTCATGCAAATCACGAAATTCACTGAAATCACGAAATGCTTAGAATTGATGGAATTCATAAAATTATCGAAATTCTTGTAATTTAGAAGGTTCACTGAATAAATTAAATAAGCTTCATTCAGGGAATTCATGGAATTGAAAAAATGCACGGAATTCCTGACATTCGCGGAATTTGCGGAATTCATGAAAACGAAGGAATTCACGAAATTTATGGAATTCGCGAAATTTATGAAATTCAAAGAAGTCTTGGAATTCGATGAAATGCATGGAACTCACAAAGTTGATGGAATTCATTGAATTTAAGGAGTTTACTGAATACAAAAAGAAGCTTTATTTAGGGCATTCATAGAGTTCACAAAATTCACGGAATTAAGTGTAAGCATGTAATTTACAAAATTCTTGGAATTCATGGAATTCAGTAAACGCTCGGAATTCATGCAGTTTGCGGAATTGAAGGAATTAACGAAATTCGAAGAATTCATGGAAATAAAATAATAATTCATGAAATGTATGGAATTTTTGAAATTCATTAAATTCAATAAATACGCGGAATTCATAGAATTCATGACAGTCGCGGAATTAATGGAATTCGCGGAATTCAAGGATATCAGGAAATATATAGAATTCGCGGAATTTGTGGAACCCATGGAATTCAAGTAATAACCCAAATCACGAATTTTACTGAAATCGCAGAATTTACTGGATTTGCGGAATTCTTAAAATTCTTAAAATTTAATTATTCTACTTCAAGAATTCTACTTAGACTTCCAAAGTTATTCTGAATTATAAGATGATAACTCTGAATCTCTCCGGGATGCAAGTTGGTTACTTCGGACTGTCAGTGGATTACAGCGGCTTACCAGTGGATTACTTCAAATTACGTAAATTGTTTTTAAGACAAAGTATTCACAAATTAAATACATTGTCTATACCAAATTAAAAAAATTCTGAGTGAATGTTTTCAAAGATATTAGTGATATGCTTTTCAAATATTATGGTCAATAGGGTGGTCCAAAAATGCATTACAACATTTTTTTCACACAAGAGTGCAACTCACCCCCATAGAAGTTTTCATTTTCGAAGAAAGAAAATCCGTGATTTTGTTTAAAATTCGAATATTTATACCTGGCACTTCCAAATACCATTTAATTAACATAGGTAAATTTTGAATTTTCGAAAAATTGAACTCATGTTCCCGGAATTTATCAAAACTACTTTTTCACGTATTATTGTTACTTTTTAGCAACTTCCGTCATCTTTTGTATACAAATAATTACTAATGGTAAGTTCTAATATGTACCATGACTCTTAAAAAAATGTTTAATTTTTTAAACAAATGTAACTTATTTAAACGATTATTTATTTCGAAAAATGTAAAAAATCATCTATTTTCTGATTTAAATGCAATATTTTGTCATTGTTTGCAGTATTAAATTTTTCTAAAAACATTCTGTAATTACTTAAACAATTATTTATTGTTTTTTATAAAAATTGAGCCAGAGATGTTCACTTTTTTCAAACTGGTAACCTATGGTACTTTTTGTTGAATAATTGCATAATTTTAATACATTTCTACTAATTTTTAAATGTCTATTTGTTTAAACAATTTTTTTCGCTCAAGCAGTTCTTTTTCGACAACTAAAGAAATATAATAAAATAGGACACATTCAATTTATTACGATTTTAAAAGTATTTTTGCACAAGCAACTATTTTTAAAAATTAGATGGGTTTGAACAATTAAAAAGCGGTTAATGTATTACTTCTATATGCTATACAGTCAGAAACATAATTATACCTGTTCTATTTTAGTTCAATTTTTTATTTATAAAAAAGCTGTTGGAAAAAACAAAAATTGTTGAAACAAATAGAAATTTATTGAATATTAAAAAAAATGTGTCAAAATTATGTAATCATTCAGCAAAAAGTAGCATAGGATACTAATTTGAAAAGAAAGTTGATATCTAGCTCAATTTTTTAATATTTCAAAAATAGACAACAAATAATTGTTTCAATTATTACATAATGTTTTGAGAAAAATATTTAATACTCCAAAAAATGACTAACAATTACATTTCAATTAGAAAATACGATTATTTTTTACATTTTTGGGAGTAAATCATTGTTTAAATCATGTTTATTTGTTTAAGCAATTGAAAATTACTCAAAAAGTCACATACTCAAAAAGTCATAAAGTTGTCCATTAGAATTTATTTGTATGAAAAAGTCAACTGAAATTGCTAAAAAGTAACAATAATACGTAAAAATGTAGATTTTAATTTGTGCGTTTTGCACGTTTCGATAAAACCCTGGAAAATTAATTCAATTTTTCGACAATTCAAAATATACCTATGGTTTTCAAATGGGGTTTTGAAGCGCCCCACTATGTAGCGAGATCGAGATTAGGTGCGCATATAGAAAAAAATATTGAACAATTAAGAAATATTAAGTATATAAGGGTTTTTAGGGTCGCTGAGTTCGAA
>NC_046659.1:111684753-111686406 GCF_010883055.1 Belonocnema kinseyi
CAAAATTTCGAAAAACAAAATGGCGGCTGAGATATGGCCGAAAAAAATGAAAAAAACCGTATAGTTTTTACAATTCCGGGATAATTAAATTAAGAAAAGGTGTACAAAGATTTTTGTAGAAAAAGATCTTTATAGAAAAAGACGTGGTAGAATAAAATAACATCAAATATTGTTATAATATTACATTTTTATCATTCATGATGGGGTTTGTAAATTGTGCAATAATAAAAAAAAACGTAACATTAATATTTTATAAGGCGAGGTTATTAAAAGACGAACAAAGTTTATTGCTTCAATAGAATATATTTCTATTAAATGATATTGATTTGATTATAATACAACATGAACTTTATCACATTTACAATATAAAATTAACTTTTCTGATTTTCGAAGTAAGAAAAATATGAGCTGTTATTCTGATGAATAATCCCGTATACCACTATTTCGATATTGATAGTATGATCTGCAAAGATTCTCGGAAAATTGTAAATGCCGAATTCTGTTAAGCGTTTCAAGTAATTGTGTAGTACTGCATACAAAATAATAAATTATAAATATTTTTATCAAAGAGTTTTTGAAATTTGCAACGGTCAAACGACGTTTATTTATAAAAAATCACAAATTGCTATATAAAAACTTTGATAAAATGGGGCTGTTGTATCACAGGGTATCTCAAATTTATTTTCATAACTCACGACAGTCATATCTATTAATAAAAACACTTCCCAGCGCATAGTCCAGCGTAGTAATTGACTTATGCTATTTTTTTATTGATTTTTGTCTAAAATTATTATTAAAATTAATTACTTATTACTAAACTGTTAATAATTTTTTTGGTTGATTCAATAATATAATATCATAGTACGTACTTTTAGGAATGCAAGCCATTTTTCAGAATTAAAATCGGTCAATTCTGCTGGTTTCGGTGTCACTTTGAAGTTAACCGTTTAGCTCTCTTTTCCGCACGGACTGTGTCAACCACCTGCGGCGCTAGGCAAAAGACTACGCTGGGCGTACAGATGCACCTGAACAACCCATTTGAAGTTACATTTTGACGCTTAATGCATCAGGGCAGCCAACCCAACCACTCAGAAATGATAGTTTTAAGATTTTTTTGGAGGGTTTGCGCACCCAATCTCGATTTTGCCACATAGTGCGCCCGGTGACACGTGTTAATATTCGAATTTCGAAGGAAAAACAATTACGGATTTAAGAACATTACTTTCTTGTATTTTTAGTAAAAAATGCAATTAAAATAAAAAAATATGTATTTAACCCTTAAACGGCCAAAACGCCACTACCGGTACATTGTTTTTCAACGGCCAATAACTAAGACTATTCGACACTAGAAAAAATTGAGACACATATATTTTTATTGCTTAAGATCTCCTCTTTCCGACGGTGCCAATGAAATTCCTCAAAATATTTATTTATTATCCCAAAATGCAGTTCAAACAAAAAAAACGTGATTTTTCGTGCCTATTTTTTTTGTGAACCATTTTCCAAAGCTTTTCGAGTCTGTAATTAACCTGGAATCTCAGTAACCGGTAAAATAAATGTCTAAACTTTGAGAATCCATGGTTCAAAGATCGATTTTTCGTTTTAGTATTTTCAAAATGGCGTCTTAATGGCAAAATTTTTGTGAAAAAATTC
>NC_046659.1:111686506-111695554 GCF_010883055.1 Belonocnema kinseyi
GATTTTGCATATGAACAATTTTTGCAAAATTCAAAATTTTGCTCAAAACGCTCCGGAAAAATTCAGGCGTATTCCTCGACTGATTACAAGAACTTCTTATTCCTGACAAATTTTCCGAAAAGCGCATAGTTTTTCAATAAAAAATTTCCAACGGCTCCGTAACTATGAACTTTATTGAAAAACTATGCGCTTTTCGGAAAATTTGTCAAGAATAAAAAGTTCTTGTAATCAGCCGAGGAATACGCCTGAATTTTTCCGGAGCGGTTTGAGCAAAATTTTGAATTTTGCAAAAATTGTTCATATGCAAAATCCAAAATTTTGCTCAAAACGCTTCGAAAAAATTCAGACGTATTCCTTGGCTGATTACAAGAACTTTTTATTCTTGATGATTTTTCCGAAAAGCGCATCGTTTATTGTACAAAAATTCATGAATGTTTTCTCGAAAATTTTGCCATTAAGACGCCATTTTGAAAATACTAAAAGGAAAAATCGATCTTTGAACCATGGATTCTCAAAGTTTAGACATTTATTCCACCAATTAGTGAGATTCCAGGTTAATTACAGACTCGAAAAGCTTTGGAAAATGGTTCACAAAAAAAAAATAGGCACGAAAAATCACGTTTTTTTTTTTGTTTAAACTGCATTTTGCGATAATAAATAAATTTTTTGAGTAATTTCATTGGCACCGTCGGAAAGAGGAGATCTTAAGCAATTAAAATATATGTGTCTCAATTTTTTCTAGTGTCGAATAGTCTTAGTTACTGGTCGTTGAAAAGCAGTGTACCGGTAGTGGCGTTTTGGCCGTTTAAGCGTTTAATATATCGTCACTATTAAAAATTTTATGTTTTTTAACGAGCGCACACTCCTCTCATCAGCAAGCGGAAACTCCTAACATCAACAAGCAGACACTCCTAACCTCAACAGATATTCGTTTAAATTTCTTTCTCATTCAGCATTATCCATATTATCAATATTTTTCCATAAAAGCATATTTAAATAAGACATTGAGCGGTGGCCAACAATCGCATTGTACTGATTATACCAATAATAAAATTTCGATTCTGTTTGTGGAAATGAATTCATTGGAAAATCTATAATCACGCTCTACATTTGCTAAAGCATATTAAAAGTGGAATGCAATGAGATAAAATCACGCGCATTAAACCCAGAAGATCCATAAGTATGATGCAGACTCACGCCAGACAAAGGATAATTCAAACGAGCCCATTACTCGCTGCAGTTATTCACGAGTTTCGACAATACTTTCACGTTCATTCATTGTCGTCTGCTGGCTACGAGAAAATATCAAGTTTTAATTACAGTATTGAGGCATCATTCCATTACATAATACTCTAGAATTTCCCTACACGAAAATAATTTATAGCTAAGCCAGCGATAGTTATGCTTTATCTAACAAAGAATATGATTAGAAATTAACAAATGATATTGGTTTACAATTACAACAGGGATTTGCGTATTTCGGTGTGATTTATAACACATGACTTTATGATTCTCTTCGCCCGGGGTGATTGCTACACGGAGAGAACTTTGGTAGAGGCGCTCATCCAACAAGTACAATCATCGCGTCAATCACACAGTGAACAACGCTACTTCTGTTTAGTCAAACGGCTCCACTGATTCGAGAGAACTGTTACCCCGAACAGACCGAGCCGTTTTTCGTTCCGCGTTTTTCGTTCGAGCCGTTTTTCGTTCCGCAAACAAAGCTTTCGTTCCGCGTTGCGGAACGAAAGTTTTGTTTGAATAAAATAACACAGATATTCTAGAATTACAGGGCTGCTACAAGACCTGGGAAAGTCATGGAATTAAAAAAAAATGTTTAATAAGCCTGGAATAGTCATGGAATCTAAACAAAAATGACTGGAAAACCTGGAAAAGTCATGGATTTAAAAAAAAATTACTGGAACTTCTTTAATCGTCTCTATTTCAAAGATATAATTTATTATTTTACAGCGAATCTGTATTTAAAAGTAGAAAAAGCAAACTGAAGAAAAAGGCCAATATGAGACAAAGTGAAAAAATTAACTGAAAAAGAAATAGAAGAATTAATGGGAAAAGCAAAAAGAACTGGAAGATGTTGAAAAAGAAATTCTTGAAATTATTCAATTTTGATGAATTTTAATATGGACAATTTTATTAGTTCTTGCGATCTAAAAGTTTGATTTTAACTTTTTTATAAAATTGAGAGTTTTTTAAGGTTAATATTTTTATTTTAAAATGTAATCCTAATTATTTTATAAATAGTTCGATTATAATTGTTCTTAAAGTAATATAAAAAAAGTAATATAGTTATGATTACAGAATACTTTTTCTTCAATTTTATAAAAGTATAATTGAAAATTGTTGTAAATGCAATAAAACTTATTGATAAACTATTGTCAGTGAATTATAATTTGTTACAATTCAATTTAATTGGTTGAATTTTAAAAAAAGAGCGCTTCAATTTTTTCCAAATTATACGTGGAAAACCTGGAATTTTAATATGGAGAATTTTATTAGTTCTCTTGATCTAAAAGTTTTATTTGAATTTTTTTATAAAATTGGGAGTTTTTTAGGATTAATATTTTTATTTTTTAATGTAAACTTAATTTTTTAAATAAATTATTCGATTATAATTGTTCTTAAAGTAATGAGAAAAAGATAATATGGTTATGATTCCAGAATACTTTTTTTCAGTTTTATAAAAGTATAATTGAAAATTGTTTTAAATGCAATAAAACTTATTGAAAAAACTATTGGCAGAGCATTATAATTTGTTATAATTCAATTTAATTGGTTGAATTAAAAAAAAAAATAGCGTTGCAATTTTTTCCAAATTATACGTGGAAAACCTGGAATTTTAATATGGAGAATTTTGTTAGTTCTTGCGATCTAAAACTTTTATTTGAACTTTTTTATAAAATTGGGAGTTTTTTAGGATTAATATTTTTATTTTTAAATGTAATCCTAATTTTTTTCATAAATTATTCGATTATAATTGTTCTTAAAGTAATGAGAAAAAGATAATATGGTTATGATTCCAGAATACTTTTTTTCAGTTTTATAAAAGTATAATTGAAAATTGTTTTAAATGCAATAAAACTTATTGAAAAAACTATTGGCAGTGCATTATAATTTGTTAAAATTCAATTTAATTGGTTGAATTAAAAAAAAATAGCGTTGCAATTTTTTCCAAATTATACGTGGAAAACCTGGAATAGTCATGGAATTTTGTAATCAGACTTTTCTAGCAACCCTGATTGAACTAAATTTTATACCAAGGATAATGATATTTAAAAAAAAAAAGATGAATTTTTTTATCAAAAAACGATCAATTTTCAATCCACAATAGATCAATCTTAAATCTCAAACAGACGGATTATTATCAGTAAAGGAGTTACATTTTTCTCATACAAACATGAAATTTGAACCATATAGTTTCATTTTAAAAGATAAAATTAATTATAAACCAAATAGTTGCGTTAACAAGCAAATAGTTGCATTCTCGTCCAAAAAAGACGAATTTTGTAGACAATAGTTTCACTTTCAAAGAAGAAAAATAAATTTTCTATAAAAAATATATATTAGTTGATGTTAAATTTTTAATTTAAAAAATATATAAATTCTAAAAAAAAATAATTTAAGAAATAAAAAAAAAATTTGTACTAGCAAAGTTTTTTCAGTCACCGAGAAGAAAAAATCAAACAAACTGTGAGGTTAAATCTTCAAATGATAAAACTAATTTTGAACAAATACTTCAAATTTTAACAACAGAGTTTAATTTTCAATAAAGAGGATAAATTTCTTTCCATAAAGAGGAATTCAAACAAAATACATAAATTTTCAAATAAATAAATTTTAACGAAAAACACAATGATTTTCAGCCAAAAATTGGTAAGTTAAATTTTGAGTGAAGAAAATTTATTTTCCGTTAACAAAATTCATTTTCAACTTTGAAAAACTGATTTCCAGTATGATAATTAAATCTTTATCCACATAGTGAAATTTCTAACTAAAATAGATCTGAATTCTGAACCAAAAATAGGAAAGTAGATTTTTAATTATTTCTCAGCAAAAAAAAAGACGAATTCTCGATAAAATAGTTAAATTTTCAATTAAAGAGTTAAAGTTTCAACCAGAAAGTTAACTTTGTAACTAAGAAGATTTATTTCACACAAAAGAAAATAAACTGTCAACAAAATACGAAGATTTTTATAAAAGTACTTAAATTGTCGAAACTAAAAGAAATCAATTTTCAACGCCAAAAGAGTACTTAAGTTTTCCACCAAATACATCAATCTTCTAATCAAAAAATAAATTTTTAACAAAGCAGTGCAATACAAACAATGATTAGTTGCAGCAACTATTTGGTTAGTGAGATATCACACTACTGTTCTAATAGTTGACACAACCATTTTACTAGTTGGTACAAAAATTCCATTAGTTGTAGTGACTATTCAGTTAGTATCAGCAACTAAGTAAATGGTTGTCCCAACCAACAAAATTAGCTGTACCATATCTTGCAAACTGAATAGTTGACCCGACTAATAATTTTTTTAGTGTGGAAATTTCAAATAATTGGTTGAATTTTTGACTGAAAAATATGCCTCTTTAACAAAATACTTACACTTGCCATTAAAAATTGAATTTTTAATCAAATAGTAGAATTTGTATCACATAAGTAATTCAAATATGTATATAAAAATAATTAAGTCAAGGGTACAGTTGACTATTTCGAGAAAAAAAATTACTTAAACATATATTAGATTTATTTATTTAATTACACGTATCGTAACTATAATTATATAAATGTCTGAATAAAAATTGTTTTATATATTAAAAACTTCATTTCCATAAAATAAACTTATCATTTCCCAGCAAACTCAGACAGGTGAAAGATACTTTCCTCGACGTTAACACAGCAGGCGAGAGTTTAGTGTCAAAATCGCAGAAAACTTTAAACAAAGTCATTGAACCGATTCTGGTTCGGGGAACTTTTGTGTAAGTTTCTTGGGAAATGTTTGCGCTCTTTTCGCTGAAAATTTCAGTGAAGATGAAACTCCTAAAGGAGTAACTACCCACCTGGTTAATTGTGACTTTTAGTTTGAGTTGAATTTTAAGTCTAAGCTTTTCTCCTCGCAACAAGGAGTCTGCAAAATTAAAATTCAATTTCTTGGTTCCCCAGTAATTCTATTCTATCTAAAAAAAATTGTTGGAACAGAATCCTAAAAAATCTTGCACTAGTTGTTGTTGAATTCCTGATTGATTTTATACTGTGTGAATAATATTTTTTTAAATTTTATTTTGATACTAGAACATTCAAACTGCAAATGATTCCTCAATAATAAAGCCAACAATTCTGTTCTTAAATATTTTGACCAAAAATTTAAAAAATGACATGGGGATGCTATTCCATCAATAAAGTAAATTAAAAATTCCAGGTAATTTTTTTTGTCATATAATTTATTTCTAAATGCTTTTCATCCCTTATAAAAAGGAGAATCTTTTAATTGCAAATGCTTTTTAGTATTGAGAAATAGTATTGTTCTTAACATTTCGCTATCACACTTAAATTTCTAAATTTTTTGACTATTTTAGAGAGATGGAGAAAAATGATGGACAAAAACTGAAAATATCTTAATTTGCCGGAAACAAAAAATTACCCGTATCCACATTGAGATTTCTGGAATAACTTTATACGATTTTAGATTTTATTTTTAAACATTAACGGTAGGCTGTGAGAATATCAAAATAGATTATTTTTTTAGGCCAAGCTTTTGAAAAATACTAAAACTTGTCATTTCGAGTTTTGGCACAACGTGACCCTTGGATTTTCATAATTTTTGCAGATTTTAAAAAATTGTAGGAAAAGTTTGAATTATTTCCAAGAATATTCATAAATTTAAAAATTTTGGAATAAATCTAAAAGAAATTAAAAATATAAAAAGGTTTTAACAAAATTGGAAAAAAATGTAGATTTTTGAAGATTTTAAAATAAAATTCTGAAGCTTTTCCAGTAAATTTTTAAAAAATGCCATTACATTAGAAAAGTTACCGAAAAATATGAATAATTTTGCAAGATACATAGAAATTTAAAAAAAAAAAATAAATAAATTTAAACTTAAAAATATTTTAACTACTTCAAGGTATACTGTACATTTTTTAGATTTGGAACAAAGAATTTAGAAGCTTTATCAGAATTTTGAAAAGTCTCTAGAAAATGAAAAAATTTATCAAGATTTCTGGAAAAATTGGTTATACTTTATTATTTTTAAAAACTTATTTTTTTGAAATATTGAAAAAGAGTTCAAGATATTTATAGAATTGTCAGAAAAAATTCAGAAATATTTCTAGAGTCATTTTTTAATTACGTTGATTTTTTTTAATATCAGAAAAAAATCGAATCTTTTCAAAAAGTATTTAGAAGGATGGAAAACTTATGCTATTTTTTAATTTCAGGAGAAATTTGGATGTCTTTGGAAGATATTTAGAAGGTTTAAAAGTTTTTAAAAGAATTTAAACATTGTAAATATTTCAAAATTTCATTTTGAAAATTTAAATTTTTTAATATTTGGAAAAACAAGGAGTTTTTTTAGGAATTTTCAAACGTTTTAAGAGAATGAAATATATTCTTTTAGAATTTTTAAAATACCTAAAATGTATGTAGATTTTTGGAAATAAATTTTTCAAGAAAACATAAACAAGACTCAAAAGTTTTCTAAAAATTTAGGAGAAATATGTGAGAGATCTTAAAGCAATTTTGTTAATTTTGAAAGATGTCTCACATAATTAACAAAAATTGAGTTAGTTTGAAAAATATTTACAAATTGTAGAACTTTTGAAGAGATTAAACATATTTTAAAATTTTTTAAAATTTATAAAGTATATTTAAATTCCTGCAAAAGTTCTAAAAGTCTCAAGTACTTCCTAATCGGACTTAAATTTTTTTTTAATTTTCTTGATTGTTAACTCGAAATTTTTTTGTTGAAGATTCATCTTCGTTTGGTTAATAGATTGAAATATTTTCTAGAAAATTCTTCATTTTTAGTGAAAATTTTATGGTTAGAAAACGAATATTTTTTTGGTCAATAAATAAACTATTTTGTTAAAAATTCTTAAAGATGTACTTTTTTATTAAAGTTCCTTATTCGGAATTTTTTATTTTGTATAAAAAATTATTTTTCTTCTGAAACTGAAAAATTAGCGTGCGATTGATGATTTTCTTTTATATAAAAACAGATAAAATCGTATATTCAGAAAAAGAGATTTTTATTTAAAAAAGAGTCTCGATCCGCTTTCAGTGAAAACATTCAGGAGACGTTCAATAAATTCCGGATATTCACGGAAGTTAGACTTCCGCAATTAATTTACGCGTAAAGCAATTAAAAGACTCGGAAAGTTTGGGTGACTCCATTTCTCTTTGAATATTCCTCAAGCTCGCATTGTATTGCATCGGTTTGGCCTTTTCTCGGCTGAAAGGGCCACTAGAAGAAAATTTCCACCGGTGCCAATCTTTCTTCTTTTGTTCCTCTTTATCGTTTTGGGAATACAGCAACCTCGGAAAACTCACCCCCATTTCCCTCTACCGTTTTTGTTTTCTACTTCTAGAAGCAAAAACTTTGACGCCGCAGAACTTTGATTTCTATTATTCATTGAATATAGAACTTATTTTCAAAGGGAAAGTTCAAACATATTTTCCTTTGATTTCATTTGAGAAATTCTGGAAAAATAAATAAATAAAAATATAAGAATGACGGAAAAATAAATGAATTTAAACAATGTCAATTTCTAGGTTTAGTGGATTGAATCAAAAATCAAATGCTTACAATGTCAAGTCGGAGTATATTGTATTTTTGAGAAAATAGTTGAATCTTTATCCAAGCAGAATCAATTTCTAAGAAAATTTTTGAAACTTCTCAAAAATATTAAATTTTTAACCCTTAACTAAGAAGGTTAAATTTTCATTACCAAAAATTAATTTTGTACCAAATAGGCCAATTTTCAACGAAATTATTGAATTTTCAACTGAAAATGATAAATTTGTAACCTTATAGTTAAATTTGCAATAATTGAAGAAGAAAAATTTGTTTTAAAAAAAATGAATTTCAAACAAAAAATTTATTTTTTATTGTTGTGAAATTTTCCACCAAATGATAAATTTTCTATCAAAGAAAAAATAAATACATAAATGTAAGTATATAAATATAAAAATATATAAATATGTCAATATTAAATAATTAAATTTAAAAAACAGTTGAAATTGAAACCGCAAAAAAATGCTTGCATTTTCCACTAAATAATTCAATTGTCAAACCAAAAAACAAATTTTTTCGAATACAGTTGAATCGCCTCTCCAAAAAGACGAATTTTCTATAAAAAAAATACGTATATTCAACGAAACAGTTAAATTATTAAAAAAATAATTAGACTTTTAAGAGATTATTCACATTTTAACTAAATAATTAAATTTAAAAAACAGTTGTATTTTCAACTAAACTTACGAATCTTCAACAAATAAAAAATTATTTTTAATAAAGTAATTCAACTTTCAACAAACTAAAAAACAGTTAAATTTATCCGAAAAAATTAATGAGCACTTGAAGATGTAGCATTTGATATTTCAACCCAAAGAATTTTCAGAGTGAAACAAGATCAATTTGAAAAATCAAAAGGGCAAGTTTTCAACAAAAGATTAAAATGTTCAACCGAAAAGATTTTTTAGTCAAAAGGGGAAAAATTGTTTGCTCAAAACGTTAAATTTTTAGATATATAAGTGAATTCTCTAGGAAATTTGAAATTTCTTACTAAAAAGTTCATTTTTGACGAAATGGTTTAATTTTCTACAAAAATAATAGTATTATTGCATGAAAAAAAATTCAACAAGACATAAATCAAAAATAATTAATTTTGTACCAAAATTAGTTGAACTTTCAGCCCAAGAGATGAAGCTTTAACTGAAATGATGAGTCTTTAACTAAAAAGATTAAATCACCAAATAATTTTTATATATTTGCGAACTGTTTAACGAAATGATCAATTTTTTAACAAAAT
>NC_046659.1:111695654-111734895 GCF_010883055.1 Belonocnema kinseyi
TATATAGGTGTGTGTGTGTAAATATTCTATAATTAAATGTTAAAAGAATATTTGAATTTTCTACTGAATAATGAAATTTTAAGCCAAAAAACAAGTTTTTCCGAATACAGTCGAATTGCATTTCCAAAAAGACGAATATTTAGCAAAAAAGTTGGATTATCTACACAATAATGAAACTTTTAATAAATTGTTTACATTTTTAACTGAATAATTACATTTTAACAAAACAGTTGTATTTTCAACTAAACTCACGATTCTTAAAAATATAAAAAAATAATTTCTAACAAGTAGTTCGATTTTCAAGAAAGTCAAAAACATTTGAATTTATCTATAAAGATGTATTATCTGATGCTGCAACCGAAAGATTTGCTAACTTTAAGAAAAAAAAATTTTTAATTCAACCAAAAATTAAAAATGTTTAACAAAAAATATTGGAGTTCTCAAAATAAAGATAAAATTCACAGCAAAAGAGATGAGTTTTCAAAGTCAAAAAAATGAATTTTTAAAATGAAAAAGGAAACTTTTCAACTAAGGACTAAAATTTGCAACAAGGAAGATTTTTCAGTTGAAAGGAGAAAAAATATTTACCCAAGTCGTTGAATTTTTCTACAAAAAAGTGGATTCTCTAAAAAATTGTCAATTTCTCATGAAAAAGGTAAGTTTTGAACAAATGGTTTAATTTTCTACTAAAGAAATAGAATTATTGCACCAAAAAGACAAACTTTCAAAACAAGAGAAATAAGTTTTAACCCTAAAAGCCGAATTGTGTACAAAACAATTTTTTTGATGTTAATTCATTTTTTTCTACTGGTCTAGAATCAATATTATTTCAATATTAATTTTTTTTAATTGTGAACAAAATGCTCCCTTGTTCCGCTGGAAACCGCTGGGATTTTGTTACAATTAAAAAAAATTAGAATAAAAAAATATTACTTCTGGATCAATAGTCTAAAATAAATTAATATCAAAAACAATTAAAATTAAGACCTGCAAATATTAATTTTTTCAAAAATTTGAATCTTACAACCAAAAATATGAATTTTCGTCCAACAAGTAAATTTTTAATTAAACAATAGAATTTGAAACTAAAAGCTATGAACTTTCAGGTAAAGATGGAATAGCTAGGCTCACAGTGGAAACAATTTACTTTCGATAATAAAAAAAAATTCATCAAATCAGTTAAATTATTAACAAAAGAGATGGATCTTCAAATAATAAAATTAATTTTTCACAAAATTGCTCCACTGGCAATAAAGCAGTTAAATTTTGAATCAGAATATTAATTTTCTATGAAAAAAGAAAAACTAACATAAACTTGTGTAGTTTCTCGAAAAAAGTATTGAATCTTCTACTACAAATGATCAACTTGCAGACAGAAATGAATTAATTTAATTTTCAGATAAGCAAATTAATTTTTAAGTAATAAAAGGACGGTATTTAAAGAAAATCTTTTAGTCTTGGACCTAACGGTATATTTTTTTAAACAAAAGTTTCAAGTTTTATTGAAAATTGCTACATTTATTTATTGCTTTCTATAATAATTCAATTCAAGTTTAAGCAAAAACGACAAAAAAGGGAACTTTCTTAAAAACAAGTAGAAGATTCGAAGAGAAACGAAGAATCCTTTAAAAAAGACTTAAAGAGGACAATAGGGGAAAGAGTGTAAGGTCTGCATTTGGATTTTTTAGGAATAAAATTACTAAACTTACTTTTTCTGAGAACTTCTATTTAACAGAATTTTCATTTTCGACTTAGAACGTTTGGAA
Organism: Belonocnema kinseyi; assembly: GCF_010883055.1. NCBI lineage: Eukaryota > Metazoa > Arthropoda > Insecta > Hymenoptera > Cynipidae > Belonocnema > Belonocnema kinseyi. The sequence continues at coordinate 111,697,421 of NC_046659.1, forward strand.
GTGTGAGGATTTTCCACAGTAGAACAAATCGAGTGTGGTAAGACAGATTTAAAGGCGACGTGTTCTATTTTCTTTCCCACGGCAGAATACTTGTTTACTCAAGCCGTGAAAATTAACGTTCTGATGTTTCAAGTCCCGGAACTCTTTTGTATCTATTTTGAACAATCATCATCTGTTTTTTATTAAATAATTATTATTAATAGTTGAATTTTCAAGCAAAAAATCAACTTTCAAACAATAATCTTAATTTTTTTACCCAAAAACAGGAATATTTAACAAATTAATTTTTACCAATAATAATTAATTGTCAACCAACTAGTTCAGTTTTCTGTTAAAGTAGTTCAATTATTAAACAGAACATAACTTTTTATAAACCTGTTGAATTTTTAACCGAATAATTACATTCTAAAACAAAAACATAAATTTCCAATCGGGAATAAAAAGACTAAAAAGACAAATTTTCCACAAATTACATGGATTTAAAAGTTACTTAAATTTTTTGTTAAGTAGCTGAATTTTCAACGAAAAAAGATAAACTTTATTCCAAATGGTGAAATGTTTAAATAAAAAGATAAATAAATATACAAACAAAAATGAAAAAATTATATTTTCAATTTAAAAAATTAAGTTTTCACCAACAAACTGAAAGAATTGTTACCAAATAGTAGAGTTTTTAACCAAGCAGATGAATTTTAAAGTAAGAAGATTAATTTTCAATCAAAAAAGACAAATTTTTTAAAAAGGTGGGTTTTTACAAAATAAATGAGTTTTCAATTAAAGAAAGTATTTACAATGAAAAATGGAATAGTTACATTTATGTGTTGAAAAAAATAATTCTCAGCAACAACAAAAAAAGTAGTTTTCAACAAAAAGGGTGAATTTTTATGCAGGAAGATTAATTTCCTATAAAAAAGATAAATTTTCAACAAAAGATATCAATTTTCGACCAAAATGATAAATTTACAATAAAAAATGAAACAGTAGAATGGTCAGTTGAAAACATAGTTTCCCTCAAAAAAACAAAACGAATTTTCAACAAAATAGTTACATTTTTTTAGTAAAGTAGTTAAATTTACAACGAAAAATATAAATTGTCTACCCAAAAAAATTGATTTTTAACAACATACATGAATTTTAAGCTAAAATTGGTGACTTTTAACGAAAAATAGAATGCCTCCATTTGATAAAATGAACGGTTCAATCTTTAAGAAAAAATGGAATGTTTTAATTTTTAAGAAAATATGGTATTGTTCAATTTCAAACAAAAAATGGAGTGATTTAACTTTTAACAGAAAACGCAATGGTTTAATTTTCACTTTAAAAACTTTATTGTTAAATAAAAAAAATATATTTTTCTAACAAAGTTGTATAAAGCTATTTGGAAGGAAAGTGGTGAATTTTCAACGAAAATTATAAATTTTCAAATGGAATAGTTTAATGTTGAGTTGAAAGTATTAATGTTTAACACACCAAAAACGAATTTTTAACATAATAGACACATTTACAACAGAAACAATACATTTTTGAACAAAATACATGAATTTTCGAATGAAAAAGATAAATTTTGCATCAAAAATGTAATGCGCAAGTCTTCAAATTAAAAAAATTATTTTTAAACTAGAAGCCAATTTCTTACGAAAATTATGTAATATGTATCTGGATTAGTAGAATTTTTAGTTAAAAATATTAATTTCAACTAAAGAAGACGAACTTAACAACAGGATAAATTTTCAACCAAGAAGATTTACCTTATAACAAAAAAGATGAATTTTTGAAAATAAAATTATGAATTTACAAACTAAAATATAAACGTTTCAATCAAAATTAAATATTAAATTTTCAGTTATGGAAATAATTTTCGACTAACCAAATAAATTTTTTTACTAAAATGATTTAATAATTAACTGTACTGGTTAAAATTTCAGTTACGGAAGTTAATTTTTAAGGGAACAGAACGAATTTTTGATAAAGTAGTACAAATTTCAACTAGAATAGTTCAATTTTCAGTTAAAATAGTATATCTTCAAAAAAAAAAAAAAGAAAATACTTTTAAACAAAATATTAAATTTTTAACCAAAGTGATAAACGCTTAATTAAAATTATGAATGTTCAACAACAACAAAAATGGATCTGTAGCTTAATAGTGTAACTGTAAACCAAATAGTTGAAATTTCAACTAAAATGAAGGAATATTCAACTCGATAAGTTAAATATTTAGTTTAGAATCTTATTTTTCTTTGGAAAAAACGAATGAAAAAAAATTGAGTTTTAAATTAAATTAATGAATTTTTATTAAGAAAAAATGAATTTTCAACAAAAAAGTTTAACTTTCAACCGCGTAGTTTAATGTTCAACTATGACTAATCTTTGAAAAATTTCGATTAAATTTCGATCAAACAGATAAATTTTTAACCGAAAAATGAACAGGTAGATTTTCAGTTATAAAAATTGATGTTTACCTAAGAAAATGAATTTTTAAATAAAAGCATGGAATATTTAACTATACTAGTTAAATTTCCAGGCACAAATTAACTTGAATATTTCCACCTTTAGCTGGAGTAATTGATTTTCAACAAAAAACACCAAATTTTTTACTGAATTCCTAAATTTTTAACCAAAGAGACGAATTGCAAATGATTGTGATAAATCTTTAACAATAAAAAAATTAATTGGTCAAAAAAAATTTAACGATCAATCTGATAGTTACATTTTCAACTAAAAAAGATTTTTTAATCAAGAGAGAACAGAAATTGCAACCAAACTGGAATTTTCAAGCTAAAAGTCGAATGTTTAATCAAGAAGTTTAATTTTCTACATAAAGAACTAACTTCGACTTAATACATATTTTTTTTATTAAATATTCAAATTTTTAAACTAAAAAAGATAAATTTTAAAAGTAAAATATTATGGTTAAATTTTCAGCCTCAAAAATTAAATTCCAACACACAAACAATTTTTCTGTTGTTTGAAAAATAGTTAAATCCGATAATATAAAGCTACTTTTGCAATCGGAAAAACTGACATATAATTTTATATTTCAATTTCAAACAGCTTTAGGCACGCTTTTGAAAAAAATCCCTCACTTAATAAGAATTTACTGCTAGTTCCAGGTTTTTCAAGTTATATAAAAATTCTCTGACAATTCTCAGTTTAACCAATTTTTCAGGTTTTCCAGGCGAGTAAACACCCTGCATAATGAAATGGCCGGGAAATACAAATAGCTAAATTAAAATTTCATTCCTTTTTAATAGAACCATTTTAAAAAGGTACGTCAAGCGTATCTAATTTTTAATTTGTCTGTTAGTACACGTCAGTGAGTGAAGAAGCGAGCGAACTTGTAGAGAAGGCTGCAGCGCATTAATCTCCAGAGATACTTTTCTTGATTTCAACGGGAGCTGCGGAGTATAAGCTCCTTGTCGACCAGGCGGAAAATATCTCACAGAAGAGTGTACGCTCTGAAAGAGGGGATGCATTGCTCGCGGTTACTTTGAGCACTTGGTTATAATGCATCTTCAGTCTTAGACGAATTGTCCGCGATGCACGCGATATGACGCCACGCCGCGCTACGCAGAGACGACTTCAAGATACTCGATAAGAGATCTTTACAACCTTGGGTGCCGCGCCAGATTCCTCCTTCATATCTGCCACATGAAATGAGCTTTACAATTTTTTTAAATAACATTTCTCAGTTTATTAGATAGCCATGAAGCGCTCTAGTTCGAAATTCCAACCGACCGACTTCCAGACCATTTTCAAGTTCAAGCAGTTCATCTTCATATGCATGCTAATTTTCTAGAATGTCTTCAAAAGATCCCGATGGCATCACTACATGAGATTGTGATTGTGAGAGAATAATTTGCGTAAACAGCCTCAAGGTTATTTATTATCGATTAATAGGAAGAAAGAATTCTACATCAAAATTCCTATCTTACCGACTGTCTGACATAAAATAGATTTGTTCTGTGATTCACTTCTAAGAAGAACGGAAATGTCGATCGGTCGCATTTGGTTAAAATAGTTGACAAATGCTGAAAAAGTCGCTTTACCCGAGCCCTAAGATTAGGCAGATATGCAGGATGTTTTTTAAATTTAAATTTCTACCTCACCGACTTCGAGACCATTCTACAGCTTTAGTGGTGCACATCCGTGCTAAGTTTCTAGAATGTTCTCGTTTATCATTTCAATTTCTAAAGCACTATATAATTATGAGGCAAAAAAGAACAGATCAAAATATAACTTTAAAAGTGTTTACGCGAAATGCTTGATTGAGATAATAAACGAGAATGCTCTAGAAACTTGCCACCGATATGAACTACTGAAGCTGTAGTACGGCCTTGAAAACGGTAAGGTAGAAATTTAAATTTGGAAAACTTGCTGCCTATCTACAGAATTTGAGGGCTCGGGTAAAGTATTACAAGTAAATTATTCCAATTTACTTTAATTACTTAGGATTACAGGAATTACTCTAGATTACAAGTGGATTACTTCAAATTACATGTCATCTATCACGGATCAAAAGTGGATTACTCCAGATTTCTTAAATTACTTCTGATTACAAGTGGATTACTTCGCAGTACAAGTTGATTACCCGAAAGTACTTTAATTACTGCGAAGTACTGGAATTAATCCGGCTTACAAGTGGATTACGACAGATTATAACTGTATTTCTCCAGATAGAGAGTGAAATACTTCAAATTACAAGAAAAATACTTTGGATTACATGTGGATTACTTCGGACTACTAAAATCATTTTTAATACTTCGAAACTGAAATTAATTCAGATTGAAAGTAGATAACTTTAGATTATAACTACATTTCTGCACGTAGAAATTGTATTACTCCAAATTAAAAGGAAATTGCCTCGAATTAAAAGTGGATTACTCCGCGTTACAATTCTTCCAATTACAAGTGGATTAATTTAGATTCAACTACTTTGGTTGAAAGTACTACTATTTGCTTGAAACCATATTTACTTTGTTGCAAATAAAAAAAATTGGTTAAAAGGACATTTTTTTGGTTTAAAAGTCATCATTTCAGTTGATAATACGTTTCTTTGGTTAAAGTTTTGACTGCATCGATTAAAAAACTTCGTATTTTATTTTTTATTTTTAATGGTGAGCTAATTTGTTAAAAACTCCTTTTCTGTTTGAAAATTTATTAATTTAATGTAAATTTCATCTGCTTGGTTAAAGACTTAACTATTTTTATGAAACCTAATCGACTTTGTTTGAAATTAAATACATTTACTAAAGGTAATTTTTTTGGTTCAAGATTCGTCATTTTAGTTGACAACTCATCTCTGGTTGAAATTGTAACTAAATCGTTTAAAAATCGTTATTCTTTAGTTGAAAGGTGAACTGAGTAGCTAAAACTTTTTTTTAATTCGTAATTTTATTGAAAAATTGATCTGCTAGGTTAAAAATTGACTTGTTTGTTTGAAACTCATTCTACTTTCTTAAGAGCAAAACAATTTTAATAAAGATGATTTTTTTAAGGTTCATAATACTTAAAAATACTAATACTAGTCATACTTTATTAGGAACTAAACAATTTTTTTTAAGGTTCATCAGTTGAATTAAAGATTCATCTTTTTAGTAGATAATTTAACTATTTCGTTTAAAAATTGTGTTTTTTTGCTCAACATTTCACTACTTTTTTATAATTAATTTTTTTGTCTTTCATAATATTTGAGGGAAATTTATCCTTTTATTGGACAATTCATCTGCATTGTTAAAAATTGAATTGCTTGTTGAAAATTAATTTTTTAAATCAGAATTTAAGTATTTAATTTTTTCTGGAAAATTTATCTCTCATATGTAAAAGGCAATTAATTAGTTTAAAATGTACCTATTTGTGCTTAAAGCTCAATTACTTACACAATTTGTCTGCTTCGGTACAAAATTATTCTTTTTGTCGATAGTTCATATTTTTGGTTGAAAATTGAACTATTTGGTTAAAGGCTCTTTTTTTTAATGAAACAATTTTGTTAAAAAGAAACCATTATTGTTAGAAATTCTCGTGAGTTTACAGCATGAAAATTTAATATATATTTTTTGTGTACGTGTGTGTTGATAATTCAATTTCTTTATGTAAAACTTTTTTTTCTGGTTTAAGCATTCAATAATTTGATTGAATTTTTTCCCCTACTGACTACGACATCTCTTCGGTTGAAATTTTTACTTCTTTTAGATAAAAATATATATTGACCTATTCTAGGTCAGATTTTGAATATTTTTTTTGTTGTGAATTAATATTTTTTAGTTAAATTAAACTGTTTTTTATTCAAAATTAAAATCTTTTTTCGCTACAAAATCAAATCTTCAATTTTTAGTTCACACTTAATATCTTTTTACTTTTTTTCAAAATTTATCATTTGCGCTAAAAAATCATCTCTTTGGCTAGAAATTTAATTGTTTTTATTAAATATTCGTTTTTTTTTTGTTAGAATTTCTTCTTAACTTAAAATTTAATTATTTTATTTATAAACTCAACTATTTGTTAAAAAAGAAACTTTCCTGGTTAAAAATTTAATTATTTCGTTAAATATTAAACTTTTTTTTGATAAGTTAACTTTTTTGCTTGAAAATGCAACTAATTTGCTTTAAAATCGTCATTTTGGATTGAAAATTGATCTTTAATTGTAGAAAAATTCTTATAAAAATTTAATTATCCGAATAAAAATGCGAGGTTTTTTTTTAAAGTTAGGTTTTTGGACAAAAACACAACTGATGTTTTTTTACAGAAAGTTCCTTTCTGTTTGATTGAGCATTCGTCTTATTTTATTTTTTTGAAAATTGTATCATTTGGTTAGAAATTCATTCTTGTCGGTTGAAAATTCAACATGAGTCAAAATTCAACTATTTCGTTGAAAATTTTCCTCGGGTGCTTGAAATGTAAACTATTTGGTTGCAAATGCTAATCTACGATACAAAATTAATTAATTTTTGTTAAGAAATAATTTTTTAACTGAACAATACTTTTGAAAACTTAGCATTAAGCGATTAAAAGTCAGCTCTGCTAAAAATTTCCGTCTTCTCGTCCTAAAGACTCACATTTTTCGTTGAAAAATGATCTATTTTAGTAGAACATTATTCTTTCTTTAATGAAATCTTAAGTATTTTACAATTAATTCAATATGTAATATTCTCGTATATACATCAAGCGAAAAAAATGGATTGATTTAATAAAAGTGACTTAATTATCAAATAATTTACTTCATTATCCACAATTAAATTTTATCAGGATAACCCATTATTAGAGACACACTTTTTATTAGTAATTGAAATAATAAATGGAGCAAACACAGTAAATCCCAGGAATAAATTTTATCTTTCAAAAAGGTAAAAACGTTGCATTACATTTATCTAATGAAAGATAAAATTTATCTGAAAAAAAGATAAAGTTCATCTGACGTAAAAATTTTTTGACATAGGTTATATGTCAGACAAAAGGGACTGAAGATGTCTGAGTAAGAACCCTCAGCCAACTTCAGTCCCTTACTTCTGTTGTACACAAATCTTCAGTTTTCTATCGACCCTGATGTAGACGTCAAAAATTGTAAACAAACACTATTTAGTATAAACTAACCAAAGCTTAGACTGTGTATTCAGTAAGTGTAGGTGAGTGATTTTTGGGTTTAAAATTAGTGTAATAAAGTAAGAATATTTAAAATTAAATATCCCGAGGATTTTGAAATTTATGAAGGACATTTTTTCTGTGAAAATAGACGCAGCCGTCTGACATATAACCTATGTCAAACAAATATTTACCTGAAATATGTCTTGAATACTCGACGCGTCATGTCTGTTGCGCGAGAGGCGGCACGTCGCGCCCTTGCGGATTTTCTTTAAAGCTACCAGTCCAGAACCGAAAGACTCAAATGAAGGTGGAAGCGAAATCTGAACTATACCGTGATTAATATTTTACTACTAGGATACTGCGCTTCACTGATTATTCAAAAACTTTTTCTCTTTCCAATTTCAACTACATGAAGGATTAGACTTTATTTATATATGGCAAATCTTTCAGATCAATTTAAAAATAAGCATCTGTACAAATTTAGAGTCTTATGACTTTCGGCAGACTTTTTACCTACATCTATATGTATTTTTTTCAATATGGATTTTCTTAAAATTCCATTTAAAGTTATTTATAAATGTTCCTAGAAATTCGCAATTTTCTAAAAAAAAACTACAAAAAAATAAGATTACGTCTTTTTGAAGATTTTGATTCTTGTTTTTATAAAAAGTTGATTTTCGTACAAAATTATTAATTTAATAATTATTCATGAAGTATATTTGAGATGAATTGAACATTAATAAATCTTTTCTCAAAAAAGAACGGTGTAAAATTATTGTTAAATATATTCTTAGTGTCTTAGAATAAAAAAATCATTACGCTTTTTTGGACATTACCTCATTTGATAAAACCTCGTGGAAAACTCAAACATAAGAATAACCCGACTACAGCCTTACTAGCTCCCGACCAGAGCCTAAAGATTACCCGCACGGAAATTGGTGAACAAAAAGGCCCGACTAGCCCATGACCAACCACCGACCAGGCCCCGACTGAAATTTTGACAACAAAAAGCCCAACTAGTTCCCAATTAGTCCCCGGCTGGGTACTTTGTCAAAATTAATAACCCGACTAGCCCCCGATTAGTGCCCGACTTGTAATCGGGCCAAATGGGGTTATTTCCACAAGGGAGATTCTGATCTGAAACTTTTAGCAAGAAGTTCCAGACATTATTGCGAATATTACAGATGCTTGAACCAAATGATCATACCTCCTCGAGATGGCTGTGGTTTATTGTTGGTATTTGGGTTTGATAACCTAAACACTCGCAATCAAGTGGCATCTTCTCTGCAATGTACCGAACACATTTCTCATTCGTAAGCGAATGGTTAGATCGTGACCGCATCAGCCAATAGCTATATGGTATTCAACTCTGTATGAGCACAGGCCGCTTTACAAATTGGTTTCATGTTCATGATGAATCTAATTCAAAAGGTAATTTGTGCTTGGTACCACCTATAAAGGAAGGAAGGAAGCATCTGCTATGGAAGGTACTATCTCATAACCTGACAAAATTATTGGTGCGGGTTTCCACCATGTCAGAGAGGAAACCAACGTCCTTCTAAATGCAAATTGGTCCGATGGAAAATCCACAAGCGCTTTCATCACATCGTCCAAATGATTCGCACCAAGGCTTTTGCGGGTGAACTGCCGGATACGAACCGTTTTTTCGCCTGAATTAACTTTGGTTCCGGTGAATCGATTATGTTTTTGACGCGTTTTTCCAGGCTCATATGTTACCTCCTGCGTTTCGGTTGTATGCTTCACTAGCGTTCTCAAATTCCTGAGAATTTAAGTTCAGGTTATATAACTGAGAATATGACAGAATTTAGGAGAATTTAACAGAATTTAAGAGAATTCAAGAATTTATGATTTTTAACAATATTTTTATAGTTCAAGTTATATCAGCGATTGAATATAAATTATTTTCTAGCTCAGGCATATTCAGGAATTATAGTGGTTAATATACAAATTAAACATTTTCAAATTTATTAAGTTATTTTGAAAAAAAAGTTTTTCTACTTTAAAAGACAACTCTTTAACAAAATACTGGAATTTTCAATGAAATAATTGAATTTTTAACATAATAGTTGAATATTCAACCTAAAAAGACAAATTGTAAACGAAAAAGTGTTATAATTTTTATTTTAATAAAAAAAGAATGAAAATTATGCAACAAAAGAAAAGAATTTTAAAACCAAAAAGACAAATTTCCATCAAATAAAGATTTTTCACGCAAAATATAAAATAAAATTTATCTAAATTCTTGAACCTTCAAACCAAAAGAAAAATGTACTTTACAGAAATTCAATTTTCAAACAAAAAATATGGCTGTTCAACAAAAAATTAATTTTCCACGATACTAATGCATTTTTACACAAAAAAGGAAATTTCAAACTAAAAAATAATTTAAAAAAAGACGCGAATTTTTAATGAAAGATATTAACCTTAAAAAATGGAAAGTACCATTTTTGGTTAAATAATTAATTCTAAACAAAAAAAAAAGAATTATTTTCCGCTAAACAGTTAAATTTTCAACCAGAGATAATTAAACTCTTAAACAAAGAGATAGTTTTTCAAGTTAAAATATAAATCTTTAACAAAAAAGTGATTTCTTAACAAAGTGATTCAACCAAATGTTTTAAACAAATTATTTGAATTATCATGCAAAGAAGAATGATTTTTAACAAAAAAAGCTGCATTTTCATACAAAAAAAAATGAAATTTCTTTTACAACAAATGAAGTGTTAAATCAGAAAGATAAATTTTCAAAAAAATAGTTGAATCTACCAAATAGTTGCATTTTTGTCCAAAAAAGATCAATTTTGTAATAAAACAAATAAATTTGTAATAAAAGACACATTTTTTTATAAGTGGAACTTTCAATCAGAAAATATTTCAGTACATTTTTCAACACCAAAATATAAATTTTAAATAAAAATTAAATGTTCTACGAAAGAGTTAAGTTTTTAAGAAAATAGTATAATAGCTTAATTTATAACCAAACAGTTGCATTTTTATCAAAAAAGATTTAATTTCGGCTAAAGCAGGTAAACTTTAAAATAAGAAGACAAATTTTCAAAAAAAGAGTTAAATTTTCAACCGAAAATTTAAAGAAAAATCCAATTTTCAATTAATTGAAATGAATTATGAGATTCTCATAAACTTGAGGAGCTTTAAAATAATCTTGAAAGTTTTCAAGCGAACAAAAAAATTTTCATAAAATTCCTGGGAAATTTCAGAACATTTTAGGGTAATTTAAAAATTTTTTTTAATAATATTTGAAACTTTTCAGAAAAATTCAAGCCAGTTACAAATATTTTCAGAAATTTAAGACTTTTTAAATAGATTAGAAATATTTTTAAACTGGGAAACATTCTTGAAAATTTATCAAATCTTTTATGATTTCTTTCTAAATTCTAAAAGCGCTAAACATCTTTTGAAAAGACTCGAATTTTTCATAATATTCTGTAAAATATACTGTAAAGTAAAAAAAAAATCTTTAAAATCTTCTAGATTTTTTTCTTACACGTCTGAAATATTCAAAAACCTTTATTTTTTATTTTTTAAAGAATCTTATGAGAATTATATTTATATAAATTTAAAGACAAACTTATAATACTTATTTATTTAGGACTTATTATTCAAGTGTTAAAATATTTTTGCTTCATTACACAATCTGTTTGATTATACAAATATTTCACTTATAAAATCGTTATTTGATTGGAATATAAAACAATATTATATGATTGATCATATTGATTGTTTGCAACATTTATATATAATAATTATAATTATTAAATGGTGAAATTATATTTTAAAATGGCAATATAAAAGAATTAGTTTTTTATCACTATATTTAAAAGTATTTGAATATCCCGAACTAATGCAAAATAAAGAAAAAATGAATTAAAAATCCAGGAAGTAGCAAAAAAAAATACCGAAAATATAAGTGAACTAATTATAAATTAACCGCATTAAAAAATAAATGAATTTTTAAATTTCTATATATACTTATATTACTGAAATACAAAATTACTGAAAATAATAAATAGATTGTGAATTAATTATTGAACAAATTGTTTGCCTTATCCACAATGTCATAAATTGCGGGGATTGAAATATTTGTGGGAATATAATCATTATTTTATTTTATAATTTTTTTTTGAAGTCGGTGAATTTTAATTACAAAATTGTTCAATTTCAGGATTTTATTTTTTGTCAATCAAAACTCTTGTCGTGATTTGAAATTTGGGAAATTTTATAATTCGGTAATAATACATAATTTCGACTTTTTTTTCATTTATCTGTGTATTCGTTATTTATGTTTTTATTGAATTTTATAAGTTCTATGTATACATTCAATTTTCGTTTGAATAATTCCAATTATGTCACCTTTTTCTATATTAAACAATATAATAAGTAAGTACATGAGTCACATTTAGTATCTGACAGATTTGGACAAAAGAAAATTAAAAAAAAAAGCTGATAAGATTTATAAGAGAGTTGTCGAGCCTGATTTTTGAATTAGGTTTTCAATTTTTTTATAAATAAACAAATATGACAAAAATTAATTTCATGGATTAACATTAGTGAAAGATGTACCAATATGGGACGATAAACAAAACACATTTTTATAAACAAATTATTTGTTGAAAAAATATTTTCTCTGCTTTTGCATAATTATACGTTTTTTCACGTTATATTGCAAGAAATTTTAATAGAAACAAAATTATTTCTAACAAAAAATTTTTTCTAAACATTATAATTCTTTACATTATAAACAAGTTTAATAAACAAATGCAGTAATCAGTCATTTTTCGAAAGAAAAATTCGTTTTTTTCGATGTATTTTTTTTAATGAAGAACTTTATGATAATTTTAGCAAAATTCATAATTCGTTGATTAATCTTACAATTTTTCAAACGAATTTAATAAACAAATATATTTTTCGGGCATTTGTTGGCAGAAAATTTTGATTTTTTCAATGCCAGTCCTTTTAATTGGGAACTTCATAATAATTTCTGCAACATTGATAATAAGTTGATAAATTTTATGATTTCTTCGAACAAATTTAATTTAAAAATGCATTAATCAGGCACTTTTCTACAAAAAAAAATTGTTTTTTCTGTGCCAAATTTTTTAATTAGAAACTTCATGATAACTCTAGCAAAATTCATAATTTTTTAATCAATTCTATGATTTTTTTTAAAGTCTGAAATCGAAAAAAAAATCTTTTCTGTCTACAAATGCCTCATTAATACATTTGTTTATTAAATTTATTCAAAAATCATAAAATTGAGAAAAAAATCATGAATTCTGCTGAAGTTATTATGAAGTTTCTAATTAAAAGAGTTGAAATAGAAAAGTATAACTTTTCTGCCGACAAATTCCTGATTAATGAATTTTTTTATTAAATTTGTTTTAAAAAGTACCATAAAATGAATTTAAAAAATATGAATTATGTTAAAGTTAACATGAACTTCCTAATTAAAAAAGTGGACATTGAAAAAAAACGGATTTTTCTGTAGACAAATGCCTGATTAATGCATTGTTTCATTAAATTTGTTGATTAAATCATAAGGTTAGTCAACAAATTATGAGTGTTTCCAAAATTATCATGAAGTTCCTAATAAAAAAAATTTCATGGAAAAAAACGAATTTTTCTGTCGACAAACGCCTTTTTACGTTTACGAAAAAGAAAAAAAAATCAATTTTCTTATTTGTATTAAAGATTTAAGAATTCGTCTGTTTTAATATATCTTCCTTAAATAAAAATGCCACTGTTTGCTTGAAAGTTAATTTTATCTCTGTTTGAGGAGTCAACATTTTTCGCTGAAAATTTTGGTTGAACCACTTTGTTAAAAAATCATTTCTTTGTGCAACGTTTATACTTGAGTTGAAATTTCATTTCTTTGGTATTTGCTGAATTAAAAAATTCCAGGAATTTGCTAAATTCATGGAATTCCAGGAATTTTCGAAATTCATAAAATTCATTGAATTCCAGGAATTCGCGAAATTCATGGAATTCATTACATTTGCCGAATACATGAAACTTATTTCTTTATTTAATGGAACTCATTGAATTGAAGGAATTCATGGAATTATTTAAACATGAAGGAACTCTAGGAATTATCTGTAATCAAGAAATTCACGGAATTCATCAAGTTTATGGAATGTACGGAATTCACGAAATCCACGGAATTCAGGGTAAACGCTTAAGTCATGGAACTCACGTAATTCACAAAATACGCTTCACTTACGGAATTCACGAAATTCATGGAATTCTGGGAGTCCACAAGATTCACCAGATTGACTGTAATAACGAAATTCATGCAATTTACGGAATACACGACATTCAAGAAATTATACGAATTTATAAAAATAAATGTATTCTCGGAATTCGTGTAACACTCGCAATTCAAGGAATTCATGCCATTTAAAAAGTTTCAGGCATTCAAAGAATTCGCGGAATAAGGGGAATTCAAGGAATTTGTGGATTTTTATGAATTCCATACATTTCTTAAATTTCGTGATTTCGTTCAATTTCATTAACTTATTGAGTCTAATAAATTCCTTAAATTTCGTAAATTCCATGGATTTCACGATTTCCTGCTTCTCATAAACTAGTTAAATTCTGTGAATTTCTTGAATTCCGTAAATTCCACGAATTTCATGAATTCTTTTAAATCTATTAATTCTATGATTTCTATGAATTCTATGTATTCCATGGATTCTATGAATTCCGTGAAATAATGTGCAGAATTCCTGAAAATATAACTACGAATCCAACGACCAAATTTGGATAACCACTGTAAAATATTCCTGTTGCAATTTGATAAAAGATAAAAAATTTTCCTAAAAAAGAAAACGATTCTTTTTTGGACAAACATAAAAAAGAAGACAAAAAACAAAAATTAATTTTTGTTTAAAAACGGTACTTTTTTCTTTTTTTTGAGAAAAAATTATTATCTTTTTCGAATTGCAACAGGAACATTTTATGGCGGTTGCCCAAATTTTGTTGTTGAATTCTTTTTTTTTATTGGCAGGAATTCTGCAAACTAACGTTATTTTTTGACGTTAAAAAGTGTTAAGAACTTTATTGTTATCTTATTTAAATTTCTTGAATTTTATCTTTCAAAATACTCAAAAAACCTCGAAATCTGCTAAAATCTGCTGAAATATGTTTTAAAAGCTTCAGTTTTGTTGAAATTCTTTCAAATACCTGAGAAACGCTCGCATTTTTCTTTAATCACTTTAAATCTATAAAAGTTCCTTTTAATTTCGTAGAACTTTTTAATTCAGAAAACATAAATTTTTTAAATATTGTAAGATTCCTATAAACTTTATAAGTGTCTTGATATCTGCATTAACCTTTAAAATTACCTTCAAAATTATGAAATCTCTGAAAACTTTTGAAAATCCTTAAAGCTTTGAAATTCGTTGAAATCTACTAAAATCGATTGAAGACCTTTCAATTCTGTTGAAATCCTTTGAAATCCCGTTAAATCCCACGAACTATAATGAAGCCCTTGAAATGCCTGAGAATCTCTCAAATTTTTTAATTCATTCAAATCGATAGAAATTTCTTATTATTTCATAGTCTTTTGATTTATTTTAAAGAACTATGAATCTCGCAAATATTGTAAAATATTTTAAAATATCCTTTAAAATTTGATAAATACTTCCATATCAGTAATATCCTTCAAAATACCTTAAAAAGTTATGAAATCTTTACAATCCTCTGAAATCTCGTAAAATCCAATAAAATCTGATAAAGCTTCTAGAAACCACTTTAAAACTTTTAAAATACTATAAAAGATTTGAAGTGCGTTGAATTCTACTGAAATATCTTAAAAACCTTCGAATTTTGTTAAAATCCTTTGAAATCTCTGAAAAAGTCTTTAATAATCTTATAGAATCTTCTAATTGTTTTTTTAAATCTTCTGAAATTTCATATAATCTAAAAAAAGCCCTCAATATCCATTACAAACTTTCGAAATATTCTTAAAGTTGGGAAATCCGTTGAATTCCCCTGAAATCTATTAAAAACCTATTAATTTTGTTTAAATCATTTAAAATGCCTAATAAACTCTCGAATTTTGTGAATTCCTTCACATTTGTAGACATTATTTATTATTTCATAGTGTTTTTTAATTTATTTTGAAGACCTATAAATCCTTCAAACATTGTGATATATTTTTGAAAATACTTTAAAATTGTTAAAATACCTTCATATCAGTAATATCCCTCAAAATAAAACCTTTAATATCATATAAAGGCTTTAAAATCCATTGAAATCCACTGAAATCTATAAAAAAATCTTTCAATTTTGTTAAAATTCTTCGAAATCCCGAAAAAACTGTTTATGATATTATAGAATCTTTTAATTATTTTGAAAATTCTCTGGAATCCTGTAAAATCCCATAAAATCTGATAAAACCCCTTAAAATCCCTTAAAAACATTTGAACTACTCGAAAACTTTTAAAGTCCATTATAAGCAAGTAGAATCTATTAAGAAAGCTTGAATTCTGATCATATCTTTTGATTTCCCTAAAAAACAGTCCTTTTTTATTTCTTTTCAAATCGATGGAAAATTTTACGATCTCATAGATTTTTTTATTCCTATAAATTGATCAAATATTGTAAACATTTGTAAACTATCTCTTGAAATTTGATAAATACCTTAGTATCTCTAATACCTTCAAAAAACATTCAATAATTATGAAATCGTGGAAAGACTCTGAAATCTTTTAAAAACTCATAAAATCTTATTAACCCTTTCCGACATACATTTTTCAGGGAAACGAGTTTTCATGAAAATTGGCACATAGGAGTTTTTGGGGTCGCTGATTACGAATCTGAACTCAGATTTTGAAAATGCAAAATGGAGGGTACAATATGGCGGCTAACGTTTGGCATACTTTTATATTTTTTCTGAAAATTGGTATACTGGGATTTTTGCGATCAAGAATCTGAACTCAGATTTAGAGAATTCAAAATGGTGGATCCAATATGGCGACTTAAATTTGGAATATTTTTGGACTTTTTTTAGAATTGGTATACAGGGGTTTTTTAGAGTCGCTTATCTCGAATTAGAACTCAGATTTTTAAAATTCAAAATGGTGGATCCAACATAGCGGCCAAAATTTGGATTTTATTTTGGAAATTGGTGTACAGGGGTTTTTGGTATCTCTGGTCACGAATCTGAACTTAGATTTCGGACATTCAAAATGGCGGGCCAAAGTTCAAAATATATTTAAATTTTTTTTGGAAAGTTGGCACAGGCAGGAGTCGCTGATCTTGAATCTGTATTCAAAATTACAAATATTTAGAATATTTAGGTTAAAAAAAATATACACCTATTCACCTAAAACATGGATTAGTACCAATTTTCTGAATTTCCAAAGTCTGATTTCAGATTCGTGATCAGCGACCCGGAAAACCTCTGTATACCAATTTTCAGAAAAAATCCAAAAATTTGCCAAGTTTCGGGCGCCATCTTGGATCCACCATTTTAAGTTTCCAATATTTGAGTTAATATTCGTGATCACTGACCCCAAAAACCCCTCTATACCAATTTTCAGATAAAATGCAAAAATATTCCCAATTTCGGCAGCCATATTGGATCCGCCATTTTTAATTTTCGAAATCGGTGTCCAGATTCGTATTCAGCGACCTAAAAAACCCTTTAGTACTCATTTTCATAATGATATAATGAAAATTTTTTTCAATAATGAATTTTGTTCAATAAAAAAAAGCTTTTTTTCATCTTTGTTTATAAGTATTGACGAATTATTTTAAAAATGTAGACTCTTCGCACAAAAATTCCAATTTTCTATCATCCTGCGAGCATGAAATTAAAAAAATCTGTGTAAAATCCAATAAAAACTACTCTGAAATCGCAAAAAATGATATGAAAAAAGGTGGGAATACGGTATTTCCACCATACTGCAAAGGGTTAAGACTCTTAAAATTCCTTTGAAACTTGAAAAATTCTCCAAAATCTATGATATCCGTTAAAATCTATTGAAATCTATTGGGAAACCTTGAACTCTAATGAAATCCTTTAAAATTCTTGAAAAACTCTATTTTTTTAAATCTCTTTGAATCCATAAAAATTCCTTATAATCTTATAGAATTTTTGAATTTCTTTTGAAATCCTATCAATTTCTTTAGTATTATAAAATACCTTGAAATATCCTTCAAAATTGTTTAGACTTCGTGAAGTTTTCGAAATCTTACGAAATCATTTGTAAATCCATTATAGTTTTTTAGTGTCTTGAAATTTTCCATAATTTCAAAACATTTTTTTGAACCCGAGAAAATTTCTAAGATATTTAAAACCACCTTACATTCTTAAAAATCCTTTGAAATTCTCAAAACTCCGTATCTTTAATAGCTAGCCTTTTCAAATTCTATTACATTTTTTTAATGTCTTGAAAAATTTTGAAATTCCATCAATTATCTTGAAATTCGTAATATTTCTTAAAATGTGTTCAAAAAGTTTTAAATTCACAAATTATCTAAACTCAAATTAAACTTTTTAAAATCTCTTAAAACTCCCGGAATAGTTGGATTTCGATCAAATTTTTTTAATGGTTTAAAAATCTTCTAAAATATTTTAAATGCTTTTAAATCTTTTGTAATAAAGCGAAGAAGTTTCAAAATTGGTAGGTAAAGTAAAAAAAAATATTTGCATAAGGAAGAAATTTCAACAAATGGTAAAATCAGTATCGTTTTTTTTCAAAATAGTAGAAAAATAGCAAAATTCTATATCATTGATCATTATAACTAAAAAATTAGGCCTGAGAAATTTGTTTACATTTTTCAATGGAGATTAATTCAAACATTCAAATTCCTAAGTTAATTATTTCCCCCCTTTTTTTTATTGCGAAACTCGTACAAGCGCATGAAGTTTTGTCGATAACCCGATACTGCATGTGAAAGCCGTTCCTATTCTTTTATCGTTAAGTCACTCTTCTTTTTTTCCGGTGGTAAAAATGTAGAACAGAAATTCAATAGAAAAAAAATTTGCAAGCCTTGGAAAAGAATTCTTTGTAAAAAAAATGTGGTGGGAATGAAACGAGTGAAGTTTATCCACGTGTTTGCACATTCCCTAGTGAAAGAATGCAAAGAATGTACCATTAACGGCTTTCGAAATTAAATTTTCAGGTTCTAAGGTTAACATTATTCTACTTGATTATTATTTGATACAAAATAATAACAATTTCTGAATTTTTCACGGTAAAAATGACCGTTTTTTGGAGGAAAATCACATTTTTGAGTAAGAAAAACTACCTTATCACTTTAAATGAAACTTGATGCTACATTATATATTCATGAATAATAATTTATTGGTCGTTTTTTAAATTTCTGTAATTTTAATTAAAAATGGTAATTTTGAATGCACAATTGTCAAAAAGTTTTTATATCCTGAAACCATCTTAAAATATAAGTCTTTTGCTTTAGAAGTTTAAATTATTAATTGTTAATTATTATTAATCGCAAAGCTGGAGTTTTAATTTCAATATTCAAAAATTAAAGGATAATTTCACTATTCGGTTTTTCAAAATGTATTGTTTAAAGCCTTGGCAGGTAGCTTTAAATTTAATATTTTTGGATTTGAATATTCTGTATTTTTTAGGTTCAATTTTTGTCAACCTTAACTTAAACAATTTCAGATTTAAATATTCTGAATTGCCTGGTTTCGATTTTCAACGTAAAAAACTTTCTGATTAAAAAAAAATCAAAATCATAGAATACTAAAATAAAAAATTTAAATAATTGGGATATTTTTTATTTGAGAATGTTCCAAACTATCCATCAATTCAAAGTCAATCTAAAAAATTTGTAGTTAAAAGGTTTAAAATTATGCAATTTCAAAAACTGGAATTATAATGATCTTGTTCAATATATGTTTTGCAATTTTCAGTTTTAAATGAGTTTGCTTTAAATTGCTGAATTTTTTGATTGACGATTTACAAAATAAATTATTTAAAATAAAAAAAAAATTGATTGGAGAATTTCAAGAATGAGTAATAATTATAAATAAAATGCTAAGAATTACCTGATTTAAAATTACAAAATTTCCCTGTTGAAAATCAAAATTGATCAAAATAAAACCATTTTCTATTTTGGAATAGTTACAATACTCGCAGAGTTCTGAAATTTTTTATTGAACTGCGCATTTTTTATTTTTCAATTTCTCGAATTTTAATTTGACAAACAAAATTAAAATTATTGTTTTGGCATAACAATTGTTCGTAACAACATTTTTTGTTTCAATTTTTAATGAAGTTGAGATTAGTTTAATTTTCAACTTATATATAAATTTTCTAAATTATTTATGTTTCATTTAAGTCAGTTTAAAATTTAATAATATCAGATTTAAATATTCCAAATTGCTTTGTTTCGATTTTCAACATACAAAATTTTCTATTATAATAACATCAAAGCATGAAAATTCAACACTTTATAGTTTATTAAATTTTCAATTAAAATGCATGTTAAATCATTTTCAATTAAATGCTCCAAAATAAATTCAAAACAATAGAAAATAAGGATAAAAATGTTACAAATTCATTCCTTGAAAATTACAAGATTTAAGAACTAGGTATACATAATTATGATATTTTTTATGGGCGAATGTTGCAAAATATTCAACAATTCCTAATGAAATGAAAAAAATAATTTTTAATTAAATGGTATGAAATTGTGAAATTTTAAAAATTGGAATTAAAATGATCTTGTTTCATTTTTTTTTCATTTCCAATTTGCAATATATTACGATTAAATTATTCAATTTTTACTTGAAGATTTTTAAAAATGAATAATGTAAAATTGAAATGTTTGTTTTGATATAACAATTTTTGTAACTAAATTTTTTTCAATTTGTTAATGATGTTCTGATTAGTTTAATTTTTAACCTATGATACTAAAAAATTGTTTATTTTAAATGTTTCAAAAATATAAATAAATAATTGCGTATTGAATTTGTTAACGCTTAATATTATAAATGATACAATTTTTAGTTCTTCCAAATGAAACTGTCAAATTTTCTAATTTTTAATCCGCGATTTCTCAATTTTAAAAGCACCTGCTTTTTAATTGTCCAATTTCCAAACCCGGACATTTTTAATTATTCCGTATTCTACGATTTCGTTTTGAAATCATTCAAGTTTTGTTCCATTTAATTCATTTCGAAATATTTTCTTTTTTTCCAAGATTTTCCTAATCTAAAAATATTTTATTTCGAAATTTCTCAATTGAAAATGGTTCAACTATATTTTTTTCAAGTTTTAAACGCTTTTATTTTGTCATTATTGCATATTATATATTGGTTGAAAACCCTGATAAACTGAATATTAAAAAATTTTCTTAATAATAAATTTTCAAATCGTTTATATTTTTAATTTCAGGAGATGAAAAATTAAGACATTTCAAATTTTCATTATTATTGTTAAATTTCCTCTTGAATTTCATTTTTCCGAATGAAAAATCGCTTAAGATTTTGTCAAGTATTATCAGATTTTTTTTTGATTTTTGGAAATCCGTCAAGAATCTTATTTTTTTTAAATTTCTACTCAATTACGTATTCAAAGCTAAATAATACAAGAGTCTTGTTTTTCTGTTATATTAGGTAAAAAATGTTTTTTTTTTAATCAAAAAATAAAAAATTAGGTACCACATAGTTTCCTTTCATAAAAGTTTATAGATTTTTTAATTTCACTAAAGCATTTATTTTAATTAAATAAATAGAAATCAATTAGTTTCACATTTATCGATTTTTTAATTTTTCTGATGCATTTTCTGCATTTACTGCTAGTTATAATTAATAACTAATTTCATTTTCAATAAAAACTAATATAAGGTATAGTTATTGAAATAGTATGCTCTTATTTCATGCAATATTTAAGCGCCAGAGAGAACGCAGATTCTCAGCGTCGCATGACATTAAATCGTACTTTAAATCATACGTCTTGCAGTAAACCAAACATACGAGTTAACACCCTGTTGTAGAAATATGGGCGAAATACATTTACAAGCAGATCAAGCCATGGTCTGCCTTTTCCCAAAATCTAGTTTCTTTTTCCCTTCTTGTGATAAAAATCTTTTCATTATAAATATTTTTTTTCATTTTGGTTTCTTACTACCTTCCAAACCTCTCCTTCGCCTCAGCATCCTACTACCTCTCTTCCTCAAACCTTTTATTTTCATCCTATTTTTTTATACAACTCATTATACTTCTTCTTTTATCTCCTATATTATTCTCAACTACTTTTCTCTTTTCTTTCACCTCATTAATTCCTTTCTCACTTCCTTCTTCTTCTCTTTACATTCCCCATTCCATCCGCCTATATCCCTTCGTCACTAAGTTTTCTTTTACTTTTACAATTTATAATACTCTTATAATTTCTCCTATTATTTTCTCCATTTTCTGGCTTGCATTAATCCCTCCTATTTTTAACATCCTGACCTTTTTCTTGAATCATTCTTTTCCTTCTATCGGCCCATCCTCTCTTTCTGCTTTTTTTCTTTGGCTTCCTTTTTAGCTATATTTTTAATACACTTTTCTTTCTCTAATGTCACTATTATGGGAGAGCGATCCGTATCTGTATAGTGATCAACTATTATTAGTTTCGTAACCTCTTTTCTTACCTGTTCTTCCACTATCACATAATCAGTAACCAATTTTTTCACCTTCTGAGCGTGCATATCCTTTCTAACGCCCTCTATATTTCCGTTTAAGATAAACGATCCTATCTCCTCCAAGCTGGTTATCAATTTCTTTGTCTCCTTATTTAGTATCTATTTTTGGATTTTCTTCGTCATTCTCCTCTTTATTCCAATCCTCCTATATCTGCTGTTTTAGCGTTATATTGTTCTTCTATTATAAGCCTTATTTCTTCTTTATTTTCTTTCATTATTTATTTTATCTTTTTTTTTCTCCTGCACATCACGGTTTACAAGTACCCTACTATCTGGCACATCTGATTGCATCTTTAGATCTTCTACTCTTAATCTTTCTTTTTGATCTTTTAGATATCTTTCTTGTCCTTCCCTGTTATACATTCGTTCCCTCCTTTCACAAACATTCGCACCATTCCTCTACCTTTTAGTTCTTCCTCTTTTAATTTTGAACCTGCCATTTATAACCTTTTGGTAACCTTTTCCTTACTCTTTCTTATTATTTTACATTTAACTACGTCTTTACAATTACTAGTACATCCAATTGTACCCAGTCATGAAATCTAGTTTCTTTTGCCTTTCTTGTCAAAAAAAATTTCTTCGTTATTTATGTTTATCTTTTTTACTTGCACAGGAGGAAGAAAATAATTTTAAATATTAATGAATAATTCGTATCCAAGTAGAAAATTTCTAGACTTGTCATGAAACCTAGTTTCTTTTATCTTTCTTGTGAAAAAAACCTCTCTGTTTATTATTTCTGTTTAAATTTTGTTTTCTCACTCATAATGAAAAAAACCATATTCAATAAAAATTTGGTTCACAACTGACTTTTTTGTTGAAATTTTAATTGCTTGGTAGAAAATTCGTCTTCCTGCCGACTTCAGAAATTTTGTTGAATTTTTTTCCCTTCTTAACTAAGATATCTCTGTTGGTAGACATTTTGCCAGAGTTATTTTTGTATCAATTTAAAAAAAAGTAAAATTCAATCTATTTTGTTTAAAAAATTAACGATTTTGTTAAAAATGTTTTCTCTTCAAGTTCAACTATTTTATTTCAAATTAAAACCTTTTTTCGTTGAAAAATTAAATTTTTCGTTCGCAAGTAGTATTAATTTACTTATTTACTTTTAACTTTTTTATTTTTTTTGTTAAATATTTATAACTATAGTTCAAACTTTATCTCATTGATTAAAAATTTAATTATAGTGAAACTCTTCTACAGCGCCGATTTTAGGGCTGACGGTGGGTGGGAACTAACTCACTATAGCCCGATTCGCTTTTGTTTGTTCACGCTTGAGTGCTCGCCTGAGTGACAGCCGCAGAATTCTATAGAAGGGAGGGCTTTTTAAGGGGCTTACTGTATTTGATTAAATATTTTTTTTTTTCTTTTCAACTGAAAATTTAATTTTTCTCTTTGAAAACTTAGCTATTTTTTTTTTAAATTAATCTTGTTTGGTTACAAAATTTATTAATTTGATAAATATGAAACTGTTTTGTAAGTAATATATTATTTTCTACCTATAGATCCTCAATTCTTTTTATTTTTAATAAAATAATATTACATGTTTTAACATCTTTAATTTCTGGAAGAATAACACGAAGCCACGGAAAACAAGACAATTGAACTCAATTGTTTTTTATAGTTAGTTTTTGAATAGAAAGAAGTAACAGAATAAATTAATAGAACAGTAAAAGCTTATAAATTTCAAAATTAACCACTAGGTGGTAGGGTGGGCTGAAATAAAAAATGAATAAATCCATTAATAATGACACTAAACATTTTCTTCGTGGCACTACAAAAAAATTAAACTCTTAGATGAAAAAATGAAAAAAATTGGTTCTTCTAAATACAATATTTAAAAAAATTACGTACTATACACTTCTTTACTTATATCTAAAGTTACTGAAAAGACCTTCATATTTATTTTTTGATGCTCTTTTTAATAAATTAAAGAAACACGCACATATCTTTAAGTTTTGAACAAAAACTTCTTATTATTTGTTAAGGATCCTGTGCAAACGAGTTTTTACGGATCTTGTGTAAAAATGGCTATGTTTCGGAATCCGTGTAAAATAGAAAAAAAAGTTGTTTAAAAATTGAAAGGATGTAAATCTTTCATCAGTTTATCAAAAAGATCATAAAAGGTTTAAAAAAAAAACAAGAAATATTTTTCTTTCACTTTAGGTACAAATTAAAAATTTCCATTTATTTTTTATTTTTCCTCAAATATTGTATTTTAACAGACAAATTTTTTCTGACCTTTTTCCCTCTGAGGTATATTAAAATATTTTGAAATATATTAATACATCAAATATATTTGACTTTTAGTGTTTAATTAAAATAGTTCACTTTCAGTAAATTCACTTAAAACATTTAAAGAAATAGTTTTTTCTATACCCAAAAAATTTCTAATTTAAAAATTTTCAATCGACTTGCCCAATGATGTGAAATTCTTTGAGTTTTTTTTAGTTTGTTCGGAATGCTACAAAGGAGCTTTTTAGTGCCATTTCTAATGAATCTAAATTTTTTTAGTTTTTTAGGCTAAAATATTATCTGCTACTGAAACACTTCGATTTATTTCAAATATTTTTAATTATTTCAAATTATTTTTAATTTTAAAGAATTATTTTTGTTTGATTTTGTTTGAAAAAATCAATATTATCAATTTTTTCAATTGTTTTTAATTATTTTGAATTATTCTAAATTGTTTCGATTTTTTTAATTACTAAGAATCATTTTGAATTCTCTGTAGTTATTATCTATCCCTTTCAATTATTCAAAATGTTTTGAATAATCTGAATCTTTTTTAATTAGTTTTAATTGGCTTCAAAAATTTTGAATTAATATATTTTATTTTGATGTTATTTTGAAATGCTTTAATTATTCCGAATTATGTTAAATTAATTTAAATTATTTACCAAAACTTTAATTCTGTTGCATAACTGTTAAGAAATATTTTTTTTTTTAACTCGCACAAAATTATGTTTAACAACGTATTTTTAAATATTTTAAATTGTTTCCAGTTTCTCTAAATTGTTTCAGAATTTATATTTTATATTATTTAAAATTAATTTGAATTGCTCTTAATTTTTTAAATATTGGATTTTTAAATTATTTTCAATTAATTTCAATTATGCCCAACTATTTTATATAATTCTTAAAACACTTTTCAATTATTCTGTATTAACATTAATTCTACTAAATTTAAATTAGTTTTTATGTGAATTCTTTAAATATTCATAGTTCTTAAATTAACATGTGAGCCAATGAAATAATAATTGTTTGGAGTGATTCTGAATGTTTATTACTTTTTTAAAATTATTTTAATTACTTTAAAGTATTTATAAAAGTACATTTTTTTTATTCCTGTAATGGTTTTATAATTTTTTCCATTATTTTTAATTTTATAGAATTATTTTTATTCCAATTTGTTCAAAAAAGTCAAAATTATTCGTATTTTCCATTATTTGTAACTATTTTAAATTGCTTTAAATTGTGTCGATTTTTATGAAATTATTAAAAATTATTTTTAATTCTATGGAGATATTATCTATCAATTTCAGTTATTTAAAGTGTTTTGAATAGTCTGAATCTGTTTTCAAATGGTTTTAATTGATTTCAAGCATTTCAAATTATTTTGAATTATTTTTTATTATTTTGATATTTATTTTGATATCTGTTTACAATTATTTTGATTTTGTTTAAATTCATTTAAAGTTATTTTCAGCAATATATTTCTAAAAGTTTAAAATTTTTCCTATTTCCTCTAAATTATTTTAAATTATATACTTCACATTATTTTGGATTGATTTGAATTGTTTTTAATTGTTTAACATTTTTCAATTCTAAATTATTTAAAATTATTTTCAATTATGTTAAATTATTTTATATAATTCTTGAAACTCTTTAACATGAAGAACTATTTGTTTAGAATAATTCTGAATGTTTATTAATTATTTTGAATCACTTTGAAGTATCGAAAAAAGTTACATCATTTTTAATGGCTCTATTTTATTATTATTTTTTTTTAATTGTTGATAATATTTTGAAGCCAGGTATACATCAAAGTTGTAATGGCTAACCATATTCCTTCGACAAATTCCCACGCTGAAAGTAAGAAAATCCTATACATAAAACTTTGGACAAAATTCTTGAAACCCTGAATTTCATTTTTCAATTTTTGGTCTCTAGCCACCTGAAAGTTAAAGAATATAAAATTTAAGCTCATAGTTCATTAGAGATTTCATTTAGTGGTAATTTTTTATATATTTTTTTAGAATTATCTAGAAACTATTAAATTATTTCGTATTGTTTTAAATTATTCCGATTTTTCATGTTTTAAATTATAATTTTTTTTAATTCTTAGTAATCTCTTAAATTATTTGAATTCATGAATTCAGGTGTAAGTCAAACTACTATTGGATCCATATAACCCACTGAAAAAATGCAACATTTAAAGTGAAAAAAATCATACCAATTCTTGTTTTTCTATCGAACCTTTTGAATTTATATATCAAGCTGACTGTGACTCGGTTCTGCACCACGAAAACGCACAGAACTGTCCATCGCAGCTTATTCAGAAAATTCTGTCGAGACACGATCTTACACAACTTCGGCTATCCCCATACATTCCTGATCTGTTTTTTTTTTCATTTCTGCTTGTTTTCCAAATTAAACATTATCTCAAAGTAAGTTATCATCGTCATTGACCAGAATTAAATCTTACTCCTGTTGCACCACAATATCGCATACTTTCCGGACATAGCTAACCCTTTAAAAAATAGCAACATTTTAAGTGACAAAGTTCTATCCAATCTTGGTATTCTCATCAAATTATTGAATTTATAAATCTAGTCAACTGCAAGTCAGGTCTTCACCACGACGACGCACATGTACATATATCGCAGCTTATTCAGCAATTTCCGGTGAGACACAACCTTACACGGCTTTAGCTGGCCCCATATAGTCTTTGCCTGGTTCCCTTGATTTCAGATTGTTTATCGAATTAAACATTCTCTTAAAGTAAATTATCATCTTCATTAACCAAAATCAAATCTTACTTCTACTGCACTATAAGGTCGCATACATTCCGGACAGATATTTTACCTAAATCTTCTAATGATTAACTATGAGCTCCCGAAAACTGGCAACATTTGGAGTGACAAAATTATATCATTACTTGACATTTTTATAAACTTTTTGAATTTATAAATCTAGCAGACTACGCATGGGTTTGCACCACGAAAACGCCCATTTCCACCCAACGCAGCTTATTCAGAAATTTCTGGTGACACAACTTCGAATGTCTCTGTACGGTCTTGACCTAGTTCCCTGTGATTTCTGGTTGTTTTTAGATTTTTTTTATGTAAAACATTTAATAGTTAACCATGAGCTCCTGAAAAATGGCAAAATTTGGAGTGACAAAATTATATCATTTCTTGACATTTTTATAAACTTTTTGAATTTATAAATCTAGCAGACTACAAATGGGTTTTTCACCACCAAAACGCTCACGTTCACCCATCGCAGCTTATTCGGAAATTTCTGGTTACACAACTTCGGCTGTCTATTTACCTGGGAGTTGTGATATAAAATAGTTTAGCTAATAATTCAGAAGAGTTACTTGAGCTACCGCAAAAGCCTATTGAATGTAATAAGAATATAAAGCCTTAAGCTCGATGAGTAGATTTTCATTGCTCGTAAACCTAGTTTCTGGTCGGCGATGACGTCCCTTTAATTTCACGGGACGTAAAACCGCATTATTGGGATTTTTTCCACTGCAACGAGCTTTCCGCGGCTATTCATTAGCCGATGTCATTTCCCGGACAGGAACGTATCATAACAACCGGAAATGTGCAAATGTATCTGAACCTGCAGGAAAATACTCATTTTTCTATGCGTCTGTTAAACTTTAATAAACTTTCTGTAGGCTGCGTCGACATGTGCAGCTGTTGGGGTTGTAAAGAAGGAAATGTTTCTGCCCCGTTATAAATCATTTTATTTTTCCTCACTGTTGACGGCATATTCAGATGTAAAAAAACTCACGTATGGAATTTTCAATTTTAATAAAAGAAATAAAAAAGAGTGCAATGAACTTTTTTGAAATATTGAATAAAGTAGTTCACTATTTTTTAAATACATGGCAAACCTTAAAGAGAGAATTAAAATTTTGACTTATTTCCAATTTAATTTTTTTAATTCTAGACTGTTTGAATCTCGTTAAATTATTAAAATATCTTTAAATCCGTAGAAATCCTTTAAAATCTAATTCATTTTTTTTCAAATCTTATAAATCTCCTAAATCTGGTAAAATCTTTGGAAATTTATTAAAATCTTTAAAATCCCTAAAGTTCTCTAAAAAATTCTTTGAAAACGCTGTGGTGAAATTTATTGTGATTTTTTTTTAATTCTTCAACAATTTTAAACAGGTTCAAAATCACAAAAATAGCTTCGACTATTTGAAAAAACAAAAGCCTATTTTTACAAAAACCCCAGCGTTTGATTAAATTGTCACTTCTATGAGGAAAATATCTAATGAGCTTTCTGCAGATTAAATCATTATTACGATCATGAGCATTTTTCGAATGATTGTATTTTCGCATTTTCTTTAAAACAACGTTTTAAAAATTAGGTTGGAAAATAGGGTCGAACTCAATAAAAAACGTCAACTTTCTATTCCATCAAATATTTATTTTAAATTCTTGCTTCAATAAAAAGATATTCTGTAAGCCTAATGAAGTTTAAACCAGTCTTTAAATGAGCAGACCATTTTAAATATAATTATTAATACTATTAATATAAATAAAAAAAAATTCGAAAACAATTGAAAAAAAGAAAAAAAGTGGATTTGGATAGTGGCCTTCTCATTTTTCTTTCCTCTTTTTTATTTTTGTCCAAAAACTTTTTTCTTCTTTACAAATTTTTCTTTTTCAAAGATTTGTTTTTTATTTCAAGAAGAACATTTTATGGTGGCTTTTTAAACATGTTAGCTGGATTTTTGGTTTTATTTTCAAGAATTCTGAACCTTAACTTGATTATTGAACATAAAATAAACGTTAAATGTAACGTTAATTACGTTATTTATTTCCTAAAAGTCTTTGAAATCCTTTAATATTCCTTGCCAAATTTAAAAAATATATTTAGTTTTGTTAAATCATAAAATTTGTAAAATTCCTTAAAATTGTTTCGAAAATTATTTGAAAAAGTTAATCGATTGACAATTTCCAAAATGCCTAAAATCTTTTAAGTTTTCTAAAATTTATTGGAATTTTTTTAAATGCTCTAAAAGTTTTGAAAGCCTATAAAATATTTTTAAAGCCTTTAAAAACTCTTGAAATATTTTGAAAGATTTTGAGGATAATGTGAAGAACTCTTGAAAATAAAACCAAGAATTTAACGACCACATTTGGACAAGCACTATAAAATGTTCCCATTGGAATCTGTAAAAAAAAAACTTTCTCTAATTTTTTCCCGAAAAAGAAGAGAAAAAAATTCGTTTTCCCTTCGGACGAAAAACAAAAAGAGGAAAGAAAAATGAGAAAAGAACCAACCAAATCCCCTTCCTTCTCTTTTTTTCGTCTTTGTTACTTTTTATTTATATTATTATCAAATCACAATAAAAAAAAGCATTAAAAAAAATTAATCACCCCCGTTTCAGAACTCATTCAGCATTCTTATCAAGGTAACAAAAAAAAATTGTTAGCCGGCAGCAACAGCACCGCAACCTTGATGCTCCCTGATACTGAAGAATCAAGTGAAATTTCAAAAGTTTTTATAAAAAAAATCCTGACATAGAAATGATTAAAATCAAATTTAAAATACTTTTTAAAGATAAGGGTGCTGCATGAGTGCCGAAACATTAGTGATTATTTTTTAGAAATGTTTTTTATTATGATATGGTAATAATAACAATAAAAAGGACGAAAGAAGAAAAAAAGAGGATGAAGGGGTTTTAGTTGATTTTAGTTGGTTGTCCAAATTTGGTCGTTAGATTTTTGCTCTTATTTTCAGGAATTCTTCACATTAACTTGATTATTGGACTTTAAAAAAGGATTTTAAATTTGATTTTATTATCATTTATATTTCTTAAATTTTAATTTTCAGGGTTTCGTAACCCAGTCGTACTTTTTCCAAAAAGGGAAAAGAGTGGAAGTAGGTGAAGTGATGAGTAAATGAGGGAAGAGGAAGTAGGCTTCGTGAGAGGAAATGAGGGCAGCGTTAGTAGAGAGAGCAAGGGAAAATAAAGGAAGGGAAAGTAGGGTAGTGAGTGGGGGGAAATTTAGGGGAATTAGGGTAAGTAAGGTGAGGCGAACTAGAAGAAGTTATGGAAAGTGAGGAGATAGTGACAAAAAATTTAGTTAAGGGGATTAAGGGAAGAGAAAAAAATGTGGGAAAAGTAGAGGAACTGACGAGTAATGAGGTGAGGATAGGTGAGCACAGGGAAAGGGAAATTAAAGGATAGTAGTGGGAGAAAGGGAATGTTGGCTAATGAAGTAAGAAGAGGGAGAAGTGGAGGAGAAAGAAGTTGAGAAGAGAGAGCAAGCGTAGGTACAAGTGTGAGGGTAAAGTGGCACAGTAGGCGATGGTTACTATAGAAGGGGAAGGTTCAAGGCGACCTAATTATCTTCCTAACAGTCTGAAAACCCTATTTTTTCACAAGAGCATGGTCCCTAATTTAAATAATTGTAATTTTTCGTGTGTACGTTCTTGAAAGGAAAATTTTTTTTCTCATCAAAATAAAAATCCTCTTCTCTCACCACATTTTTATATTTTGACTTGTTTTCCTCGACTTTAAGGAAGATCCAAGACGTGAAGAATCTCTTCTATCTCCGCAAACGTACACTCGCCACTATTAATCAAAAAAAGTCCCACCTTCTTCACCTTTTTATGCCCTAATCGTAATCTCCAATCTGAAGCAATAGCTGCACATAAAAGCAAACCTCATTATTTTTTAGAGCCCTCTGCCTATTAACCAGAATGTTTCTATTCACGAAGACGATTTCATTAAAATAAAGCCAATTAAAGATAAAGTACAAGTACCCCTTTAAATAGTTTTATCGGCAAATGCATAATTTTTTTTATCAAAGCGTTTCATTTCCCGACCAAAAAAAGATTCATTAAACTTTATTGTGACTATTGATGAGCAGTATGTTCAATTGGAAGCTTTAGGTGAACGGTCGAATTTAAATGCACGTTTATTTGAAAATTTTCCTATATTAAATATACCTCCCTTTGAAGGATATAATTTTCTGTTGAATTGGGGACTTTTTGTAACACGAGAGCGAACAAATTAAATTATCCGCCCAGTCTGACAGATCTATTCCTCTGTTTTCTCTAGGGAAAAAATCGACAAAATTATTGTTGAAAAAATATCATCAATATCAGATTTAATCTCGGCTTAATTTACGTTAAAAAGTTAGGATTTTACTGTACATAGTATTACTTAAACTTTCAGAGGAGATTATAAAATTTAATCACAATTAAATTGACCATTATGCTAATAATAAATATATTCCTTTTTTCGTTTGTTTTCATTTCTTAAAAGAGGCGCCAGCTTTTAAGTCACAATAATATTTAAGTCAGTAAAAGAAGCAATCAAAAATAAAACACTGACCAAACACAAGTAAAAATAATTAGAATCCAACTTAAAAAAATAATTTCGATAAAAGATTTATAATAACTTTTTTTGTTTGTTAATTATTGCAAGCTGAAATTCGAGTTTACCAAAATATGGGGCTAAATGGGACACGGCGGGTAAAGCGGACACCCGCATTTCATTCATTGAATGTGATAAAAATAGAACTTGTCTGTTTCACTTTTACCTACAGTGTCTTTGTCCATTTTTCAATCAGAAAAAGCAATGTAATTTCCGAAATTTAAGATTTTGCGTGTCCCTATTTCTTAATATTTCGACTACCCAACCCTCATCAGTTTGCAGCTACATTAGATTTAAAGCATTTTCCATCCTATTATTCTATAAAATTTTAGAAAAAAATTTATTTTACAGTATTTTGCGCAATTTTAGGGGAAATTTTGATCAGTTTGAAAAATACTTCGACTGATCCGTACAATATGGAATCAAGTTCAGGTTGGTGTGCAACTGTCCGTGTGCAGAATCAGGTTTCAGTCGTTCTGCATATATGGAGTGAAATCTATTTTTTTACATCATTTTTTCATTTTCTCTATTTTATCACTAAAAGTAAAAAAAATATATTTAATTTGTAGAAATACATTTGATTCTGTGGAAGAAACAACTTCAATTATACAAACACATCCAAATTTAATTCCATATTGCATGAAGCAGTGGATTTAGAAAATTTAGAAGTTTGGAACCAATTGAACAAATATTTGATAAATTTTAAGGTTTTAAGTCTTTAAATATTTTTAATCTCTTCAAGGCTTCTCAAATTGTCAAATATATTGTTAACTAACTCTTTATCCAAAATTCTAAGAAAAAAACAAAATTTAATAAAACAAAACGCCTCAAAATGTCCCAGATTATTTTCTGAATTTTTGGAAACCTTTTCAAACTATTTTTAAACCTTTTTAAAGCTTCTAATCCTTTTTTATACATCTTTTGACTTATCCGAAATTTTCCTAAAATTTATTTAAAAACCTTAAAATCTTTCAAATACGTTTTCGATAATTATTTTAATCCTCAAAAATTCTTTGAAATATTTTCGTATATTCTTTTTAACTTAATTAAAAAAAAAAACTGTTTTAATTTTTCATGGGAATCTTAAGAAAATTGAAGAATTTTGCTTTAAAATCTTCAACCTTCTTTTTGAAAATTTTGAAGAATTATTTGAAACGTTTTAAAATAATTCTGAATTTTTACTTTAATTTGATTAGAAACCTTGAAAATCTTTTCTTGAAAACTTTTCAAATTCTTAAGAAACTTCCAAAATTTGTGTTCAGAATCTTTAAAAATCTCCATTTTGTAAAAAAATTGGAAACTTTTTCAAATTTTTCTTAAAATTCAGTTCCAGAAACAAAAAATGGTAAACAAATTTTTCCATTGAACTTAAGAAAATTTTGTTATTCTCTTGAAACCTTTCAAAATTTCAAAAGCTTATTTTTTCAAAATTCTTAGAATTCTACATTTCGTTCAAAACTCTTTTAAAGCTTCTTAAAAATAGAATTATTATCAAACCTTTCTAAACTTCAAAAATTTTGAAATGTATTCTAAACTAATCCTTTTTCTGAAATAAAAAAGAAACTTTAAAAATAAAACAAAAGTGCCTTAAAATATTTCAGATTTTTTTCTAAATTTTCAGAAACCTTTAGAAACTATTTTTAAATCTTTTTAAGCTTCCAAACCTTTTTTATTTTATTTCTTTAAATATTTTAAATTTTCCTAAATTTATCAAGAATCATCAACACATTAAATATTTTCCTTAAAATCTTTCGAATACTTTTGTCAAAAATCTACATTCCGTAAGCAAAAAATTTAAACCTTTTTAATTTTTTCTTGAAATTCAGTTTTTTAAAATGAAAACATATTAGAAATGTATCCGCTTAACTTAAAAAATTTTGTTATTCTTTGATACTTTTCATTTCAAAAATAAGGTCTTATAAATAAAAGATAATTCTTGAAAAAATGATTGAATTTTCAATCAAATAGTTAATTTTCAGTTCAAAAAATGAATATTTAACCAAAGAAAATTTTTTCGATTAAAGCAGTTCAATTTGCGGTCAAGAGGTCAATTTCTAATTAAACTTATGACTCTTCAAAAACAAACATTAATTTTCAAGAAAGTAGTTCAAATATCAACCAAGAAGTTGAATTTTCAACATAAATATATAAATATTAACTTAAAATTAGAATAATTGAAATTTTAACGAAAAAATCATTTAATTAAAAATTTGTCATTATTCGTAGTAAATTAATCTCTCGGTCAAAAAATTCATCTTTTTTAGCTAAAACTTCAACTTTTTGGTTCAGAACTCTTGGATTTTGTAAACAAATGTTTTGTTGGTAAAAAATTGAACTTTTTGTTTTAAAATTTATCTTGGTGAAAATTCAACTGTTTGGTTGAAAAACCTTGAATTATATTACAAATTTGTCGTTTTTTGGTACTAGATTAATCTTTTTAGTTCAAAATTCAACTTTTTGGTTGAGAATTTTAAAATTATATTGAAAATTTATCTTTAAAAAAAACGAATTTTTAATCAAATTTCAGACTTCTCGACCAAAAGTTAAACTTTTAAGAAAGAAAGAAATATTTTTTAGTCTTGAATTTTTAATTTAAACTTCAACTTTTTGGTTCAAAATTCTTGAAAGTTGTTTAAAAAATGAGTTTTTTTTCGTATTTAATCCATCTTTTGGTTTAAAGATATATCTTTTTTAGTTGATACTTCAACTTTCTGGTTCAGAACCCTTGGATTTTGATAACAAATTTTTTGTTTCTAATAGAAAATTAAACTTTTTGCTTAAAAGTTCACCTTTTTTATATGAAAATTCAACTGTTCAGTTAAAAAATCTCAAATTTTATCTAAAAATTTGTCTTTTTATTAGTAAATTAAAGTTTAATTAAATTAATTAAATTAAATTTATCTTTTGGTTGAAAAATTCAACCGGTTAAAAATTAAATAACTAGGTTTTAAAGTTGAACTAGTTTCTTCAAAACTAAAATAAATTCTTTGTTTCTGAAAAATTTAACCTTTTCGTTGATACTTCTTAAATTTTGTTGAAAATTCGTCTGTTTCTGTAGTAAATTATTCTTTTGACTTACAAATTTATCTTTTTTAGTTCAAACTTCAACTTTTTGTTTTAAAAGTCTTGAAATTTAAAAATTAAACAACTAGATTTTAAAATTGAACTACTATCTTGAAAACGAAAAAAGAGTTTTCATTTCTTTCTTAAAAATTTAACCATTTGGTATAGAATTCTTGAATTTGAAGAAAATTCATGTTTTATGGTAATAAATTAATTTTTTTTTAATTAACCTTTTTTTGAAAATTCAACCTTTTGTTCGAGAATTCTTAAATTTTGTTAAAATTTTTTCGGTAGAAAAATATCCTATTTATTTGAAAATTCATCTCTTTCGTTAAAAATTTAAAACCTAAATTACGAAGTTGAACTCCTTTATCAAAAATGTATTCTTTGGTTGAATATTTAAAATTTTATTTAAAAATTCATCTTTTTAGTTGAAAATTAAACTGTTTTCTCCAAAATTCTTCTTTTTGGTCGTTAAAAAATTACTTTAGTAATTTAAAATTTACGTACTTCATTTTTGGTCAAAAATCATTCTTTTTTGAGTAATAATTCAACTTTTTTTAATGCAATTATTTAGTTAAAAATTCGTTTCTTATAGAAAATTAATCTAATTCAGGCGAAAATTCAACTTCATTATCAAAATTTCTTACTTTTCATTCAAAAATTCAATGGTTTTGTATAGAAATTTCGTCATTATGTATTTAAAGTTGAATAATTTAGTTTTAAAAAATCAACTTTTCGATACAAAATTCGTTTTTTTTTATTTAAAATTATATTTCCATTTCAAAATTTAACTATTCCACTTTGGTTTAAAACTTTAACTTTCTTGGTATTTTACATCCTTTAAATCTTGAAAATTAAAAAAAATATATTTTGCAGTATTTTTTCTAAATTTTAGGTGAAATCCGGATCAGTTTAAAAAATATTTTGACGGATCCGTACCTTATATGGAATCAAGTCTCTTTTTTTAAACTTGATTTTTTTATTGTGTCTATTTTATCATCAAGAGTCAAAATTTTTTAAAACTACAAAAATAGACTTGATTCTATAGAAGAAACAACTTAAATAATACAAAAACACCTAAACTTGATTCCATATTGCTTAAACAGTCGATTTAGGACTTTTAGAAGTTTGGAACCAATTAAACAAATATTTGATAGATTTTGGGATTTCAAGTTTTTAAATATTTTTGATCCCTTTCAAACTTCTGAAATTGAGCAATCTATTGTTAAATGACTAACAGTTTTTCTAAAATTGAAAAGAAAGAAAATCTTCAAAATGAAACTTTGACAAAAAATGCCTTGAAATCTCCGAGACATTATTCTAAATTTTTAAAAACCTTTTCAAACTATGTTTAAATCTTTTCAAAATTTGTTAAACTTTTTCTATGCATCTTCTGAAATTATCATAAATTTCCCTAACATTTTTAAAATATTCTGTACTTTTAGGAATTTGCTCTAAAATCTTCTATATCCATTTTCAATATTTTTTTAAACCTCTGAAAACTTTTAAAATCTTCTCGCATATCCTCTTAAAATACATTTTCCAAATAAAAAAATGTTTTAATATTTCATAGGAATCCTAAGTATATTAAAAAATTTCGCTTTAAAATCTTCTACATTTTTTGTTGTTGAAATTTTGAAGAATTATTTGGGATGTTTAAAAATCGTTTTGAATTTTCAATTTAATTTGATTTTTTAAAACAAGAAATTATTCAAAATTTCATTAAGAACCTTAGAATTTTTCTTCTCTTGAAAACTTTCCAAATTCTAAGAAGGCTTCCAAACTTTTTGTTTAAAATATATATTTTGTACAAAAAATTTAAAAACTTTTTAAATTTTTCTTAAAATTAAGTTTTTGGAACCACAAATTATGAAAAATTTTGCCATGGAACTTAAGGAAATTTTGTTATTTTCTTGAAACCTTTAAAAGTTCTTAAAAAGCTTATGCTTTCGAAATTCTTAAAACCGTAAATTTCCTTTCAAACATTTTTAAACCTGCTCAAGAATAAACTTATTTTCAAACCTTTGGAAACTTCAAAAAATTGTAAAATATATTTAAACTGACTACTTTATCTCAAATTGGAAAAAAAACTTTCGAAATGAAGGAAAATTGCCTTCAAGTCATCCAATTTTTTTTTATACTTGTACGAGGGTAGTTCAATAAGTCCTTAGAATGAAGTATAAAAACAATTTTTTTTGGGTAAATTTTTTTTTATTTTTCAACATAATCTCCTTGGAGCTCTATACACTTGGTCAATCGCTTTTCAAGTTTTTTTATTCCTTCAGAAAAGTGCATTTTCGGAAGTTCCTCAAAATGAGCACTTACAGAGACAATGACGTCTTCGTTGTCTGGAAATCTCTGTCCACCGAGCCATTTTTTCAAGTTGGGAAATAAGAAAAAGTCACTGGGGGCTACATCTGGTGAATACGGTGGGTGTTCGACCAATTCGAATTTTAGTTCTTCAATTTTAGCCATTGAAACGAAGCAT
>NC_046659.1:111734995-111793310 GCF_010883055.1 Belonocnema kinseyi
AACAATTTTTTTTTTCAATTGGTTATAAAAACACGTAAACTCAGAAGATGTGGACTGTGACTGCACCATATATCTAGTTGGGAGTGGTGCTGACTGAAAACAAATTATTTGGAGCGATTCGCGCGCCATATGTTGGTCATTCTAAGGACTTATTGAACTACCCTCGTAGAAACCTTTTAAAAGCACTTTTAAATCTTTTCAAAACTTTGAAACCTTTTTTTTTGTATGTTTCAAATGATTCTAAATTAAACTAAATTTATCAAAAATCTTTGACAATTTATAAAACTTGCATTCAAATCATGGGAATAGTTTTTTTATAATGTTTTTAATCATCTGAAATTCTTTGAAATCTTTTCGATTATTCTTTAAGATGAATTTTCTTAAATAAGAAATTTGAAGTCTTTCAAAATCATTTAACAATTTTTCCTCAAATTCATTTTTCGAAACAAGAAATTATTATTAGACAAATTATCAAAAATAAAAAAATTATAGAAATTTACTCACGAAACTGAGTAAAATTTTGTTATTCTCTAGATACCTTTCAAAATTCCTACGAAGATTATTTTTCAAAGTTTTTAGAACCCTACGATTGGTTTTAAACATATTTAAACCTTCTAAAGAATAAAATAGTCTAAAAATAATTTTTCAGTTCAAAAAGTTAATATTTAGCCAAAGGAAATTTTGCCTAACAAAGGAATCGAATTTTTGTTCGAAAAGGTAAATTTCTGACTAAACTTATGAATCTCCAAAAAAATAATTGTTAAGAAAGTAGCTGTACTTTTTACTAAGAGGTTGAGTTTTCAACTTAAATAGATGAATATTCAATAAAAAATAGAATAAGTAAATCTTCAACGTCCGAGAAACCAATGTAGTAAGATAAAAACAAAACAATTTAGTTGTAGTCAACGCTATCGGACAAGTTTTCATTGAGTTTCAATCAATAAAAGAAAAAAATCCTAACGTTTCAGAAATTCACCATTTCCATCATCAGGGGAGAACCGATTAAATAGTTATAGTCTAAAATAATAAATATCAAATATGCAAAAAAGGTTAAATTAGTAATGACATCATTTGTTGGAGTCAGTAATAATAGTTGTAATTAAATATTTTGAAGTTAAATTATTTAATTAAAATAAAAAATTGCAACTGAGACTAGTTTAAAAAGAATTAAATAGTGTTAAAAGATTAAAAATAACAGATTATATTTTTTATGAGAGCAGGATGGAAAAGCATCCTACTCCCATAAGGGTAACTCCAAAAGTGACCGTCAATGAGGAAACTGACCCAGCATACTGAAGTAGAGGGATGGAGATATTAAGAATGTAGGAACTAGCCAGATGAATTCTATTTCTGAATTAACAACTTTTATTTTTAGATTTTAGGTTATTGTTGATAATATTATTGTAAAAGAACAAAAAAAAGAATAACAAATATATAATTAATTTTAATGAAAGAATTCAAGGATAGTATTATATGATTCGTTAAGGTGGTTTAAATCAGTAATTTTGTTGATGCAATTATCTAGTTCTTTCTTAATGAAAACCATTTCAGCAAAGGCTCTTTCTATAGGGTCACTTTCTTGATGTAATATTTTAATCTCATCCCAAAGATAGACTACTTCGGCTTTATTTAAAGTTTCTAATTGGTCTTTGCCTAGTTTTATCATAGTATCCAGTTTTGAAATTATACGAAAGGTTGTGGTGATTTTATAAGTTTTCAGAAGTCTTTTTATATTATCAGAAATAGTACCATAATATTAAATAGTGATGTTAGTTTTAGGATCGAATTCTTTATTTACAACATTATTAGGATTATTTGTTAAATGCATATTGTTAAGTTCTTTTAATCTATTATTAATTTGTTTGTCAATAATATTTTGTGGATGATTATTCAAAAATAGATAATGTTTAACTGTATTTAAATTATCATTATGAAATTTTTTGTCCGAAAGTAAAATAGCTGAATCGACTAAGTTTTTTATAATTGCAATTTTATGTTGTAAGGAATGTTTAGATAAAAAATTAAGTAATCGGCCAGAGTATGTTGATTTCCGAAACCAATTAGTAGAAATAGAGCCATTATCATTTTTAATCATGCTAATGTTAAGAAATTTGATAGTATTGTTGTCTTCTAATTCATGTGTAAATTGTAATCTTTTGTGAAATGAATTAAAGGTTTTGTTAATTTGTTCAATTTTATCTTAAGGAATAATCAAAAAAATTTCGTCCACATATCTAAAATAGGTCAAAATTTGAAAATCTAATTTTTTTAAAATTTCAGATTCTAAATCTTGCATAACAATGTCAGCTAAGTTGTTGGAAATAGGAGAGCCCATAGGAGTTCCAAATGTTTGTCTGTAAAAAGTTTTGTTAAATTGAAAATAGGTATTATTCATTAAAAATTTAATACCTTTTTTAAGTTTGTCTAGAGGTAGTGCAGCAATTTTTTTAATGGAAGACCATCTTTTTTCTATACTATTTAGAGCCAATTCTAAGGAAACATTAGTAAAAAGGGAAGTTACGTCAAGAGACATCATAATGTAGTCTGAAGGAATGTTGATTTGTTCAAGTTTTTGTTTTAATTCTATGGCATTTTTTATAAAAGATTTAGGTTTAGGAAGAGCAGTCTTTAATATATTATTAAATATTTTAGCAATAGTACAAGTTGGCGAATTAACACAACTAACAACAGGTCTTAAAGGAAAGTTATTTTTATGGATTTTTGGCAGACCGTAAATTTTGGCCAAATTTGTCTTGTCTGTAATGAGATATTAAGAAGTTATCTTGAATGCTCTCATAAGTTGATTTATAGCTTAGCATTAGTTCCATTTTATTATAATAATCTTGTTTATCAAGAATGACGGTAACATTAACTTTATCTGCACGTGTTATAAAAGGTCTTGATTTCCCTTGAGAAAGGTTTTAGTTTCAGCAATATTTTTTTAAATCGTTCTATCTGAATCAGAGATAAGGTTAGGTTTTTTAATGTATCGATAAGATAAGGCAAGAATTTTTTGTCTTAATTCTGCTTGTAATTTATTTGGAATTTTATCAATCCTAGTTTCTACATCTTTCACAATTTCAATGATGTGTTGATTTTTTTAAATTAGAAAAGTAGAACTGAATTTTTCACCTAATCTAAGGATATGGTTCACATGTTCAGGAATCTGAAAGTTCGTACAATTAATAATCCACGGATCAGAAATATCTGGATTGTTCAAATATAATTGTTTGTGTTTGTTAATTTGTAGATCTGGATTGTTACAATTTTTAGAAAGTAGGATGTTTTGTAATTTTTGCTCAAGAGAGTGATGTGTTAAGTTAGGTTTACAGTTAAGAATTCTTTGACATTCAGTAATATTATAGTAGTCATCATTATCTAAAGAAGAGAGAAGAAAGTTTATAATTATATCGTCATGTGTATTTAAAAAGTTTAAATGATTGTGAATATCTGATATTTCCATTTTTCTGATTTGACGTTGTAGTTTTTGTATACTAAACTGAAGTTTTTTTTTAATAGAATAACTATGAAAAGACAAATTATGAATATTTTTAGTAGAGTTAATAATATGATCAGGAAGAATATCATATTTACGACAATTAATCAGGAAATCATTTCTAGCTTCTGTGTCTCTGATAGCTTGGTTGATGTTGATCCAGTTCTTGATATTGTAAAAGATGTCGGAGTTATATTTGTGTTTCATTTGGTTAAAAAAAGGCATGTTTAGGCACAATTCTAGTTGATGTGCAATTAATATAAGTAAATATAAGTAAGAGTACATATTCTGGCCGATTACTTAATTTTTTATCTAAACATCCCTTACAACATAAAATTGCAATTATAAAAAACTTAGTAGATTCAAATATTTTACTTTCTGACAAGAAATTTTATAATGATAATTTAAATACAGTTTAACATTATCTATTTTCAAATAATTATCCACAAAATATTATTAACAAACAAATTAATAATAGATTAATTGAACCCGACAACAAACATTCAACTAACAATCCTAATAATGTTATAAATAAAGAATTCGATCCTAAAACTAACATTATTATTCCATATTATGGTACTATTTCTGATGATATAAAAAGACTTGTGAAAACTTATAAAATCACCACAACCTTTCGTATAAATTCGAAACTGGATACTATGATAAAATTAGGCAAAGACCAATTAGAAACCTTAAATAAAACCGAAGTAGTCTACCGTTTTACATTTAACTGTGATAAATTTTATATTGGACAAACAAAAAGACCCTTACAGATCAGATGAAAAGAATATCAAGATAGTGTTAGATTAAATTTTGATAACGTCTAAAATGATCATTTATACAACAATATCAATGATAATATTTCTCACTCTTTTCTTTGGGATGAGATTAAAGTATTACATGAAGAAAGTAACTCTATAAAAAGAGCCTTTGCTGAAATGGTTTTCATTAAGAAAGAACTAGATAATTGCATCAACAAAATTACTGGTTTAAACCACCTTAACGAATCATATAATTCTATCCTTAAATTCTTTCCTTAAAATTAATTATATATTTGTTATTCTTTTTTTATTGTTCTTTTATAATAATATTATCAACAATAACCTAAAATCTAAAAATTAAAAATTGTTAGTTCAGAAATAGAATTTATCTTGCTAGTTCCTACATTCTTAATACCTCCATCCCTCTATTTATATTCTTTTATAATTGGCGCCTTTTATTCCGATTTACAGTACGCTGGGTCAGTTTCCTCATTGACGGTCACTTTGGAGTTATCCTTATGGGAGCAGGATGCTTTTCCATCCTGCTCTCATAAAAAAATATAATCTGTTATTTTTTATCTTTTAACACTATTTAATTCTTTTAAACTAGTCTCAGTTACAATTTTTTATTTCAAATAAATAATTTCACTTCAAAATATTTAATTACAACTATTATTACTGACTCCAAAAAATGATGTCATTACGAAACTGATCCGTAAGTACTTCTTATTGTTAGTTACTAGCTATATACTATTTTAGACTATAACTATTTTATCGGTTCTCCCCTGATGATGGAAATGGTGAATTTCCGAAACGTTAGGATTTTTTTCTTTTATTGATTCAAACTCAATGAAAACTTGTCCGATTGCGTTGCCTACAACTAAGTTGTTTTGTTTTCGAAAAATAGAATATTTTAAGTTTTAATAAAAAAGGAATATATTTTCTAACAAAATACACAAATTTCTTTATAAGAAGGGAATATTTTATCCACAAATAGAACAGTTAAATTTTTAGCTTTAAAAATTAATTTCTCACAAAAAGCGATTGAAATAAATCAATTATTAAATCAAATGATGAAGCTTCAACTAATGAGTTTTCATCACAATAGTGATGCACAGAAATTTTTTTTATTTACCCCCCTCCCCCAAAAAATACTTTGCATAATTGAAGCATAATCCTGCACTTAAAAACTCCTTTTTTTCAAATACGAGCAATTATCAATTTTCTTCAGATTCCAATATTTGAATTGTTATGTTATTCATATCAATTTTGCAATATTCCTGAACGGGACGCCTCGGCTAGGAACTAGAAGAGTATTCACCTTTTAGTGCTGAAAGGTTTTATTGCATTTTATTCGAAAGTTTCAACCTTTTAAAAGAAGAGTTTAAATGGTCTCTTGTTTTTCGAACATTTCCGTTTCTGTTTTATTTAGCTCACTCTTCTCTCTTCCAGTGATAGCCCCAAGTTGGTTTTCCTTTTCTCCATCTCTGCTACGATGTATCCCTCGACGCACTGAATATTGCAGCAGCCTCGAGACGAGTCA
Source organism: Belonocnema kinseyi (assembly GCF_010883055.1). Taxonomy (NCBI): domain Eukaryota; kingdom Metazoa; phylum Arthropoda; class Insecta; order Hymenoptera; family Cynipidae; genus Belonocnema; species Belonocnema kinseyi. Next base: position 111,740,796 of record NC_046659.1, read on the forward strand.
AAAAAAAATAGTTTCTGTGTGGCAATGTACTATGCAGTCGTTCTATCGAAAAACGACAGCCCTTTTAGTTCGACCTCAGTTCGTGCCGCCTCACAGCTCTCAAACGCCCCTTGCAATTTACAGTAGCATACGCTTGGGTACCTACGACTTTCGTCTTCACCGATTCCAAACCTTTTATTTCTAGGCTCTTTGCAGAGAGATGTCAATTTCGAGTTTCGTTCCTTTTCTCAAAGTTTATCCGAATTGATTATTTATTAAAGTCCCTTTTGCTGAAGGACGACTTCCAGGAGAACGTCTTCTACTTAGGAATCGTTTTCTGAGTTTACCGAGTTTCACCGTTTAAAAATTAATTTAATTTGGGAAACAGAAAGATCCAGTTCAAGCCTGTATGAGAACTGCAGAACATTAAAAAAAATTCAGGTCTCACCAGAAATTTCTGACTAAGTTGCGATGCATAAAGGCGGTGCTTCACCTTAAATTGCGGAATAATCTGAAGGGGCGTTATCGTCATGAAGAATGCAGTCGTCGGATTTTTCCGCAACACATTTTTTCCAACACTTTTATTATTAGGCTTCTTACAAAGAGGTGTCAATTGCAAAACTTCTTCCTTTTCTCAAAGTTTATCCGAACTGATTATTTATGAAAGTCCCTTTTCCTGAAGGAAGACTTCCAATATAACTTCTTCTATCTGGGAATCGTTTTCCGAGTTTTACTTACATAAATTTAGCAGTTTTTGAACTCACACGAGACTCGAATGAAACTTGTAGTAGAGTATTAACTTCTTTTGACATTTTTGAAAAGTTTCTTCCTCATATCCTATTTTATCTTCTCTCTGTCTTGAAAGTGTTCTCCTTCCAGAAAATAATTCAATTTGGGAAACACCCAGATCTAGGCCAAAAGTACATGGATGCAGCAGAAGTTGTATAAATACGTATTTCACCAGAAATTGCTGAATACGCTGCGATGAATAATGTTAGTGTCTCATAAAAAATTGCTTACTAATCGGCAATGAATGTACAGGGGCATCATCGACGTGCAGGGTTCGCTCGTCGGATTTTTCCCATAAACTTTTTTTCAAAACTTCTATTACTAGGCTCCTTGCAGAGAGATGCTAATTTAAAATATTGTTCCTTTTCTCAAAGTTGATCCGAATTAATTATTTATTAAAGTCCCCTTTGCTAAGGACGACTTCTAACAGAACTTCTTCTATCTAGGGATCGTTTTACGAAATTGAATTTCACGAATTTAGACGTTTTTGAACTTACGCGAGGCTCGAATGAAACATGTAATAGAGTATTAACTTCTTTTGCCATTTAAAAAAAGTTTCTTCGTCGTATTCTATTTTATCTTATCTATGCCTTGAAATTGTTCTCCTTTCAGAAAATTATTCAATTCTGGAAATAGCAAGAGCTAGGCCAGAAGTATATGGGGGCTGCAGAAGTTGTATAAATACGCGTTTCATCAGAAATTGCTGAATAAGCTGCGATGAATTTGGCCCTCTTTTCAATAGAAATTGATGGATAATCTGCGATGAATTGGCAGGTTCGTTATCGTTGTGAAGGATCCAGTCGTCGAATCAGATTCCGTTCACTTTTACACCTAGTTCCTTTTTCTCACTTTTCACCCTTTTTCTCCCTGTGTTGCCTTTCAATTAAAAAAAGACCGTAAAATACGCAAAATCAATCATTTTTACCCAATTTTTCCATTTTTCATAAGATATCCATTAATTTTTAAAAATTATAAACATAAGGGACTTTGAAAGAGGTTATTATTTTAAATTTTTGATGATGTCATTTAAAATTTCTACGCCGAAGAATTTTCTAACGATTTAGTCGACCAAATACACATTGGAGAAAGATGCATTAATTTAATAAACAGTTGCATTTTTTACCAAATAGATCAACCTTCAACAACAAAAATAAATTTTTTATAAGGAAGTTCAACTTGTAACCAAGAGGCAGATAATATAATGATAATACAATAGTGAATTTTTTAATAACAAAAAATCAATTTTTGGCCAGAAAAAATAATTTTTTAACAAAAAATCGAATAGTCATCAGGAAAAGATTTCCACGTGAGACAAAAAAAATGAATTCGGCCAAAAAGATGAATTTCTAACAAAAGTGATAAATTGTCAATTTGAGATGACATCATTTTGCCGAATTTTCAGCATCCCAAATGTTGAAAGAAAATACACAAATAATTACTGTACAGAAATTTCTAGAAAAATTAAAATTCCCGAAAGAAAATAAAACTACCGACTATATGTGTTCCTACAGTTTTAAATCCCAGAAATGTTTAAATCCTCAAAAATAGTAAGTTGCAGAGATTTCAAATTTTTGAAAATAGGGGATGTGTATTATGAAATCTTTTTTTCTTCTCCTTTTTTTTGAGATTTGGGCAATTTAGTATTTTGTGGAATTTCGAAATTTAAACATTTAATTATGTCAGGAGTAGGCAATTTCGAGAATTCGCTATTTCCGGGAATTTTATCTTTTTGGGAGTTAGAAAAAAAGATTTGCAAAATTTCATGAATGTGAATGAAATTTCATGAAATATTTTCGGTAATTTTATTTGCTCTCAATAATTTTAAATATCGGTATTTTCATTTTTCGAACAATTTTTTTTTACTAATTATTTTTTGCGATATTAGTCCACATTACCCGCTTTGAAAATTAGACAAAATTATGTTATATCCAATGTTTCACGTAACAAAATAAACCATTGTTTATCAAGATTGAATTAAACTTTTATTTATTAAATATGGTAGTTGCATGTTTTCATGAATAGCATTTTCTATAATATATTTAAGTCGGTTCGAAAATTTCAAATCATGATACGCTGATTCGTTTCGGAATGACTTCGATTAGATTAGAGCTTGAGTCGATTTGAAAAAATTGACTATAAAAGAATGTGTGACTATATGACTCCCACTCTAAGTCGATTAGGATTTTTTCTTTTTGATCAAAGCTCAAGTCGAAGCAAACAATCCGACAGAATCGAAACTTGAGTCAGTGTCGGAAAATTCGACTTAATCTAAACTTTAGTTTACTTTCGTAAAAATCGACTCAAGCGATGAGTCGAGTCAGATTTTCCCTATTCGACAACAGCTTAAGTCGGTTCGAAAAATGAAAAACATTAAACGCTGAGATGATTTGGATTTCTTCAATTAGATCAAAGCCTGAGTCGATTAGAAAAAATCGACTTATAACTGAGGGGCTGAGTGAATTTGGATTTTTCAGTTTACATAGAACTTGAGTCTGTTTAAAAAAATTCGACTTAATCTAAACTTCAGTCAATTTTGTAAAAATCAACTAACGAGCTGAGTTGATTAAGATTTTTTCGATTCGACAATAGCTTGAATCGGTTAAAAAAATAATAATCATGATACGGTGTGTCGACTTGGATTTCTTCGATTAGATCAGAGCTTGAGTTGATTTGAAAAATCGAACATGAATCACGATCTGAGTCGATTCGGATTTTTCCAATTTTTTCAGAGCTTGAAACAGTTTCGTAAAATTCTACTTAATCTAAACTTGAGTCACTTTCGTATAAATCGATTGACGACTCCCGCGCTAAGTCGATTTGGTTTTTTCGGTTCAGCAAGAGCTTAAGTTGGTTTGAAAAATTTGAATCATGTCACGCTGAGTCGACTCGAATTTCTTGCATTAGATCACAGCTTAATTCGACTTAAAAATATCCACTATGAGTACGTTGGAAAAATTATATTCACGACAGACTAAGTCGACTAGAATTTCTTCGATTAGATCATAACTTGAGTACATTTAACAAAAACGACTAATGACTCAGGCGCTGAGTCGATTCTTTTTTTTAATTTACTCAGAACTTGAGTCACTTTCGAAGAATTCGACTTTATCTAACCTTGAGTCACTTTCCTAAAAAATGATTTACAACTCGCGCGCTAAGTCGATTCGAATTTTTTCAACTCGACAACATCTTGAGTCAGTTCAAAAAATTCGAATCACGATACGCTGCTTCGACTTGGATTTCTTTGGTTGGATCAGAGCTTGAATCGATTTGAAAAAATCGACTGAGACTCACGCTCTGAGTCGATTCGGATTTTTTTAATTTGATCAGAGCTTGATTCAGTTTCGAAAAATTCAACCTAATCTAAACCTGAGTCACTTTTGTAAAATTCGACTCATGACTCAGACTGTCGAAATTTTGTAGTCAAAAATGTTTTCCCATAAATCATAAATGTATGCAATCTGGAAAGTATTGGTGATATTGATGTTCTAAAAGCGCTTCCAATCCTCTATACTCGATTCGTCTGTATCCAAGCAAGTTGGATTAAGGGATGTTTATGGTTGGAGTTAACACCCCCGAGGAAACGAAATAGTTTCCCTAACGACTGCTGTGGTAGACCAAAGCGGACCAAAGAACCCTTAATGAACTGTAATTCGATGTACAAGCTTTGAAACGGAAATTCGACGCTAAACAGAAGCTCTAACCACAAAATTAACTCTGCTGAACTCGAGATTCGCAGTATTTCAACACGCGACTCATTTCGATACCAAACCCTAGTATTACCGGATGTTAATCCTGGCTAAATGGTTCTCCAGCCGACTATAGGCTGGTAAAAAAATATTAAAATTTGAACATATTAACAGAGATGGTTTATCATACCTGAAAAATTGTTGGGACACAAATAGAACACCCTGATTGAACTGAATGAGCTAATCTGGTGATGGTTAATTGGAGTTGTAAAAATCTATTTTCCAAAATAGAATAGCCGGTATATTTTTTTTTGTATTTAATTTTGTAAAATTATAAGTGGTACTATATTGAAAGATTGTGAACAACCGAATTTTGAATTTATTGCCTTTATTTTATATTTTAAAAAACGACCTACTTAGCACCGACGAATAATCACATGAGAAGGACTGACCTTCTAGTGACTTGAAAAAAAGAATGTCATTCAAATAAAAAATTTTTGAATCAAAGATATGGCTAGTCTTCCTGAAGAATTAAGGGAGTTGGAAAAGCGGACGGATACAATTTTTGGGATGATTAGCCAAGCTAATGAAAAATATTTGAGCTCGGAGGATACTTTAGGTAGAGTTCTGCCATAACTTCCCACTGTTTTGATTGGCTACGATTACACGGGAACCAGAAGTGGTGAAAAGCGCGTGATTTTAAACCAAATTTTATAATAAATTTACAATTTTGAAGAATAAACTAAGGAAAAAGATAACATAATATATCAACATTTGAAAACTTTATGAAATATTTGAAAATAGAAATATTGAGAAAAAATTTATTCCATTTGGTGTTTAAAAGTTAGTTTTGTTACTTGAAAATTCAGGTATTTTTATGAAAATAAATAGAGAAGCAAATTAATGTTGTTAGGATAATTTAACTATTTTGTTAAACTTTTTTTTGGGTTGCAAAATAATTTTTTAAATTAAAAATTTGCAAGGGAGCCCCGCAAAAATTCTTAGTTTTGTTTACGATTGGAACCCGAAATATATCTTTTTTATGATTCTTGTATTTTGTTAAATTTAGTGTTTTTTGGAAGAAAATTAATCGTCTTGGTTAGAATATTTTGTTAAAAACTCGTTCTTTGTTTGATGGAAAAGTATTTTTTTTTAACGTTAATTGAACTATTTGACATTTGGTTGAAGAGTGATCTTTTATTGTTAAAAGTTCAATTACTTGGTTAAAAATTAATGAATTTTGTTCAAGGTTAATTTTTTTGGTGAAAGATTAAGGTTCGTAGTTGTAAATTCATTTCCTTGGGTAAAAGGTACATCATTTTGATTAAGAATGTATTTTTTTCGTTGAAAATTGATCTCTTTTGTTGGAAAATAGTGTTGTTTTGCTTGAAAACCTTTTTTAAACTAAATGCTGAGTAATTTTATCTTGGATTTAAAATTTACATTTAAAAAACTAAACTATTTTGTTGAAAATTCATATAAGTATTTAGTGAAAAATGCGTCTTTTTTAGTGAAACATTAATACTCTTGATACAAATTTATTTTTTTGGTTGAAAATTGAACTATTTCCTGTAAAATCCATTTTTTGGATAAAAATTATTTTTTGTTTGTTTGTTAAAAACTAAACTATTTTGTGGGAAATTCTTTTTTGATGTTTAAAAATAATTTTGAAAACTAAAAATTAACATATTTCATTTCTGGTTAAAAATTAATCTTATTTTAGTTGAAGATTCAACTATTTAGTTAAAAATGCGCGTATTTTGTAGGAAATTAATGTTGATGATTAAGACTTCATCTTTTTGCTTGAAAATTCTTTTTTTTGTAGAAAATGAATCTTCTTAGTCTATTCGGTTTTTGGTATGAAAATTATTTTTTTTTTAAATACACAGTCAACCATTTGATTGAAAATGAATGTATTTTGTCTAGAGTTGATTTTTTTTTGTAAAAAATGAATGTTCGTTTTTAAACATTCATTTTTTCGGTGGCGGATTAAGCATTTTCGTTTAAAATTTCTTTCTGTGACTGGAAATTTATTTATTGTGTTAAAAATTTGTCTTTTAGATAGAAAAAAATCTTATTAGTTCGTAATTCATCTTTATGGTGTGAAATTCCTCTATTTAGTTAACAATTCAGTTTTTGAGGTAAAGATTCATCATTTTCATTGAAATTATTTTTTGTCTGTAGAAAACTTATCTTTCTGGTTAAAAAATCATATATATTGTTAGATATTTCACTTTTTTGGTAAAAAGTTTATCTTTTCGGTTAGAATTTCAAGCAATTTGTTACAAATTCCTTTTTTCAGACAAAATTAAAAATCGTAGTTAAAATTTATCTTTTTACTTGAACATTTAATAGAAAAATTCGTTTGTCTATATTTTTAGGTTTGAAATTGAACTTTTTCATTGAAAAATCGTCTTTTTCGGTTGACAATTAATTTTTTTACTGAAGAAATGTACTATTTCACCTTTGGTTTTAAATATAAAATTTACCCTATTTTTAGTTGAAAATTCCACTTTCTTAGTATAAAATTAATTTTTTTGGTGGAAGAGTCTTCATTTTGGTAGAAAATTAATTTTTCTCATTGAAAATTAATTTTCCTAAATGAAAATATAAATATTCCATTTTTAGTTGAAATTTTAACTTTTTTAGTTTAAGATTCCTGTATTTAGTTGAAAAATCGTTTTTTTTTAGTAAAAAAGTGTTGTTCTCGGTCGAAAACTCACCTATTTGGTTAAAAGTAATTTTTCTTGAAGATTCATCATTTTAATTTAAAGTTCAGCTTTTTGCTTGGAAACTTCTCTAAATCTAATGTGTATATTAATTTTGTTTTGTTCGAAAATTCTAATTCTTTTAACCAAAAATTTAACTATTTGATTTTTTGTTTGAACGTTTCTTTTTTTAGTTGAAAATTCAGGTATTTTTTATCGTAATTTTTGGTCAAATAAATTTGGTTAAGGTTAAAGTTCCTGTACACGATTTTTTAGCTAGGGATACATTTTTCCATTTTTATTTAAAAAAATTTGTTTCCTCTTTGGAGAAAATTCCTCTTTTTACACTATTTTTAAGAAACAATACAACAACAACAATAAAATACAACTATTTTTAATTGAAAGTTAATTCTTACGAAATTAAAAGTCTACCATTATGTACTTGCCTGCGAATTCATTTTTTAAATTTAAAATTGTATTACTCAGTTCAAAATTTAGATTGCTTTGACCAAACTTCAACAAATTATTTGAGAATTCTATAATTTTTTTAAACATTCACCCTGAAGAGTTGCAAATTCAACTATTTTTTTAATGACGCTTAAAGTGTGTCTCTTTTGGCTGAAATTTTAATTATTTTGATGAAAATTCCTATATGTTGTTAAAAGTCATTATTTTTTATTGAAAATGCAACTTATTGGTTAAAAGTTAAACTAGTTTGTAAAAAATTAATTTTTTTGTGTATGTGGAAAGTCAACCTTCTTGCCTTAAAAATTTAATTCTTTAAAAAAAAAGTGTAACTACTATATTACAAAGTTTTTCTTTATTGAACAAGTTGGTTTAAAGTTAAATACATTTTTTCCTTTCTGGAATATTTCTTGGTAAAAAATGACAGTACCTTGTTGAAAGTGAAACTTTATTATCGCAATTTAACAGACTTTGTAAAAATTCAATTTATTGTTGTTGAAAATTTCTGTCTTATTTTACTTCAGCTATTTTGATAAAAAAATTTTTAATTTGAACATTTTGGTTTGAACAATTAACAAATTTGTTGGAAATCGGTCTTTTTAGATACAATTTTTATGTTCAGAATTTCCAAATTCAACCGCTTAGTTAAAAATTCGACTTTTTTATTAAAAATTATTCCAGAGAAATATTTTGCTGTAAATTTTATCATATTTATATTCAGTTCTGAATGTACCTATTTCTTTGGAAATTAATTTTTCCTGAATGAAAATTCCACTATTTCTTTCCAAAATTGATCCATATTGTTTAAATAAGAACTTTTTTCTTGAAGATTAAACTATTCGGTAAAATACAATTTTTTTAATTTATTTAAAAATATTTTTCGAAATATTCCTTCGCAGCGATAATTATCATTAATTTGACATTAATGAACCTGCGGGATGAAATTTTCTGTACTGATGATGCACTTCATCTCAAGTGTATTAAAACTTGAAAACTTATAATTCTATAATTCTATCACCATATATGCACTCGGTGAGCAGAATATACGCAATTACAAATTGGCTTCTGAATAGGCGGTAAATTAGCAATGCTACGAAGTGGTTGGAAGCTTGAGATGTTAAAAAATTGGAATCATTTAAAAAAATATTTATAACTACTCTTTAAATAATTTCAAAAGTAATATTAAATCTAAAAATATGTCAAAAAATTTAACACAAATTGTAGTTTTCATGATATATTATAAAGAAAAAGTTTTTTAGAAATTCAGAAAGGCTTTGAGGAATAAAAACTTTCCTTAAAGATTGGGGCAATTTCAAACAATTTTTACTTTATATAATCAATCTTAAAAGAAATTTAAAAAAAAGAAAAATATACTAAATGATTTCCTAAAATTTTCAAATAACCATATAATATTTCAAAGAAAAAATCTTTAAGAATTTTTCTTTATTTTCAGATTTCTTTTTTTGCTTTTTACGACTTTTCAACGGTTAAAAGGAATAGGCAATATTACAAGGTTTTTTTTTTAATTCTACAAAAATTTTTTTATTTAAATTGATGAGAAATTAAAATTTATTATAAAAATGTTCGCAACTTTTTCAGAAATTCGTGAATTAATAAAAAATTTAATGATTAAAAAAAATATATAACAAATCATTCATTTTCAACTATTGTGAAGTAAAAAGTTTTGAATTTAAAAAAAAATCTGAAAGATTTTAAAACAAATTTTTTTACTTTTGCAGTATTTTTCTTGCCCCCCCCCCCCCCCAAATCAAAAAAATACACCCGAGTTTTTTGGTGGGAGCCACTATTATTAAGAAAAATATTTAATCTAACAGTAAAAATTCATAATACGATTCGGGATTAAAGATTTATTATAATTTGATGGGGAAATAATTTTAAAAATTGCATCCCGAAAAGATATATAATTTATTACTGAAACCGACTCTTCAATTATTTCCTTGTACGGGACACCCCTTATTCTTTTGTGTCCCGTTTAGTTTTTTTCTCTTTCCCCGCTTCCCACGAATCGAGCCCACGTACGCTCAACGAGAAATAAATTATCCTCTCTATAAAGGATAAGGACCGAGGCGATCTTGCAGGCAATGGAATCGTGAGGACGCCTCGTTGTCTTCGTGACTCAAACCTCTCTCGTTACGAGACGCCCTCGCACAACTCTTTTTCGAATCACTAAGAACAATCTTTATAATGTGGAACATAATTTAAGATTACAGAAACAAAATCACCGACTGAATCAAAAAAATATAAAAAATTTTGAAAATAAATCCAATATTGACAATTAATGAACTTGACAATTTGTGTCTTTTCAAACTCGGGATTTTCTACTAACAAGGATGTCTATGCTAAGGGTAGTCCAACATTCTTTTCTGCGAATTTTTATACATGTCATCCCGAAATTTTTCGAATCCACACAAAAATAAATATATTTTTTGGTGAAAAACAATTATACATATACGGTTCGGTCATTTTAATCGACGCAGCCAAATTTTTTGGTTTCGAGGAAGTAACACAAAAAACAGGTTTCACAAAACTTGTTCAGGACAAAGGGGGCCATTTATCTGTGAAATTAGTTTTGACCTTAAGCTTGATTTTCAAGGTTATTTTAAGGTCAAAATGTTTTTTAAATAGAAATTTCTATTTTTGACACCGGATTCGAAAAGAGCAGACAATTTTAAGTCCAAAATGGTATTAACCATTTTTTCAGGACCTTTAGTAGGTAATTTCAAGATTAAATGCTAAAAAAACTGTAGTTGCAATATTCGGTTGCGTATACTGATAAAATAATTGTACTTGATGTTCTCTTATAAAGAATATTCAATTTCAAGGTAAAAACGACCTTGGAAATGTTGACTTTAATCTTATTTTTCAATGTCACTTGAAGGTCAAAAAGAGTTTTTTGCAGAAAACGTTGTTTTTGACAACCGACTATAAAGGATTGAAAATTCTCTTTGACCTTAAAATGACTTTGGAAAATAAAATCAAGGTAAACATGTTCAAGGTCGTTGTCAAATTGAAGTTAAATCTTCCTCATAGAGGGGCATTAACTAAGATTATTCTATCAGAAAACAGAATCGAAAATCTGAACTACAGTTTTTTTAGCGCTTTACCTTAAAATGACCTTCTGAAGGTCATAAGAAAAATGTATTACTATTTTAGACGTCAAATTTTATCCTCTTTTCGAATCCGGTGTCAAAAATATGAATTCCCATTGGAACAAAAATTTAACCTTCAAATGAACTTGAAAATCCGGAAGATAATAGGACAGTTTTTTTGTTATTTTGCAAGATTTCAAAAAAATATGAAAAATTTAAACATTTTCAAAAGAAATTAAAAAAAAATATTAAATAATTTGTAATTCGATAAATTATACAATTATTTTAATGTAGATTTGCAAAGATTGTAAAATAAAATTGTTAAGCATTAGAAGAAATTTAAAAAGTTTTAAGATATTAAATGAATGTTCTTGGGATTCCTCAGAATTTAAAAAATGATTGCCTATTTTCTACTATAAATTTTCGAAAATAATTTAAAAAGATTTGAAAACATTTCAAAAGTTTTTCATAATTGTAAGAAAAGAATATGGGAGGTTCAGCGGCAATATATCAATTTTGTAGAACTTTTGAAAATTATAAAAAAAAAATTTGTAATTTTAAAAGATTGCGAATTTAAAACACAGTACATTTTTTAAGACTACTAAATAAAATTAAGACAAAAATAAGACGACAGTTAAAAAAAATGGTAAATAATTTTCAATTTGAAAACATAATACAATTTTTTTTAATGTTGATTTTTAAGAAATATGACATCAAATTGTTGAGCGTGTAAAAAATTTCGAAAAGTCTTAAAAGGATAAACAATTTTTTTAAAGAATTCCTAGGAATATTTAAAATGATTTCGTATTTCCAAAAATTAATTTTTAAAGGAAATTTTAAGAGATTTTAAATTTAAAACAAATAGTACATTTTTCAAGATTACTTAATAAAATTAAAAAACTCAGGACTTCTCACAAAGTTGTAAATGATATCTACTTACAAAACGCCCTCGCACAACTGTCGCTCAAAAGACTAAGAATCTTACAAGAATATTCACAATAGGAAACATAGTATAAGATTCTCGAAAGAAATACAAAAGTGAAAATTATTCAACTCTGGAACTTGTGTCTCGCCAAAATCGGGGTTTTTCTACTAACAATGATATCTACGCTAGGGTGGTCCAACATTTTTCCTCCAAATTTTCATGCATAGCGTCCGGATATTTGTTCAGATCCACACAAAAATAAATCCATTTTTTAAACAAATAATATTTAGATGAATTAGAGGACTTATAGATAATTAGATATTTAGATAAATTGCTTAAACAATGTTGTGTTGTTTTTAGTAGTTTTCTCTCAGAATAGTGATAGAAAGGCGCGATTAAAAAAAAAATTTCCATTTTTTTCTCCAACTTTTAATTAGTGTGAGGTAATATTTAACTAACGTAGACAAATATAATTATTTCATTAATTTATTATTATTGTTAATAATACTATCTTCGATAAATGTTACAAAATTGCGGTTTTTTGTAAGCTTTCACTTTTTCCAAATTTTCAATTAGAGTAACGTAAACAATTAATTAAAGTTACAGAAATTACTAGTTTAAACGATCTATTATTTTTGTTGATAATATTCTATTTGTTTATAACTTTTTTCTTTTTTTTCAATGCTTGATGATTTCGGTTTCTTCCAAAATTTATTAAGTCATTTAAAAGTGGGAAACACTTTTCTTGGTTAATAATAAATAAAAATTACCTCTTTCTTATTGAAAATTGGACAAACAGTGGACATTTTTTTTAATCCACTGCTTTCAATAACTATTCTAAAAAGTTGCGAAAAACAATAATAAATTGTTTAAAAATTGTATCTGAATATCTGATTTGCAGTATGAAGTAATATTTTGTGCAGTAACTATAATTTCTATTTTGGAAAATTCTAAAAAATTCAAAACTTGATGCATCCAATATTGCTACTTTTTATTAATATTCACAAAAGCGTATTTTTTCCTTATAGGAAATAAGTCTTGAACTTCATGGGGATTGCTCAATACAAAAAAATTGTTTTATTTTAGTATGAATTCGAACAAATTTTTTGGGCGATGTGTATTCAATTTCGAGAAAACATTTTTTTGGACCACCCTAGTGTACGTACCATTATCAGTAGAAAATACCGAGTATTGTAAGGCATCAATTGTCAAGTTTATTAATCTTCATAAAAGGGCAATTTCAAAAAACAGAAAAGAAAAAAAGAATTATCTAAAAAAAGGGAATTATTTAACTGTTTCGTTACAGGCCTTTTTTGTACCGTTCCAAAACTTTGCGAAAACGTATGATGAGTAACGTACTGAATGTTATCTAAGATTGTAACGTTACTTTTTACTTAAAAAATTCTGATTCCTTATGGTATTTTTTGTTCAAAACACGATAATTTATTACCCTTATTTGAAAATATTAATATAATATTCATAGAAAATATCTTTCTTTTCTTTTCTTTTTATTTTATTTTTATCTGGCTATTTTTATAAATTTTGTTTTTATCTCATATGGAAACAATAATTAATATTTTGGTTTCATTTGAATAAATTTAGTAATTTAATGCAATGAAAAAATTGTAACGATAAAAATAGCATAAAAAGTTCAACGGCAGGAATCAAACTCGGACATTACGGTTACAAACTCGGGACGCCACACATTGGGAGGAAATGCACTTTTTCTTTCAAAAATGTCCAATCCTTTAATTTTGGTCCTATTTTGAATTTTTCTTTCAAAATTAAAGTTCAAAAAATTCTGAAGAGCTTGATGTTCCGCACTTTTGGTTTCCCTATTTGTTTATTAATAATTCTTCCACTCAAAGTACTGAAAAACTGGAATTTTGTACATAATAATTTTTACGCTTTGAAATCTGATACTGAACTTTATATTGTCTGAAATGAATGCTTAGGGCCTCATGAAATACAAATAATTTGTTCATTTTTCCATTTATTTGTTATAAACAAATTCTATGATCAAATTAGCAACTAGTCAGAAATAATTTTCGTGACAAAATATCCAAATTTGAAGTTTTATCAATTTTTAATTTTCTTCAATCACTAGAATAGCTGCGGATATTCCTTATATTTAATTTGTTCACAAAAATTTAAATCGTTATATTTTATCAAATATAAATAAGTATTTATTAGTTTAAGGAATATCTGAAATCGTTCTGCCGATTGAAGGAAATTATGATTTGAAAATATCTTAAATTTTAATATTATTCCACAAGAATTGCTTATAACAATAGTTATTATAAACTTTCAAATTAGTTTTGTAATGAAATGTCATTTTTACATTAATATGGAGAACTCTTAGCAACCCATTTTTCCGATTATAAGACAATTTATCAATTTGTTCGTCAAATTTGTTTGTCATTAATAAATGGAATAATAAACAAATTATTTGTATTCTGTGAGTCACTAAATATTGATTCCGGACAATGTAAAGTTTTCATAATCAGTTATTAAAGCGTAAAAAATTGTTATGTACAAAATGTTAGTTTTTCCATAATTTGAGTGGAAAAACTATTAGTAAACAAATAGAGGAGACAAAATTTCGGGGATTTAAGCTCCTCAGAATTTAATGAAATTTAATTTAAAAAAGAAGTTGCAAAATCAGATCAAACTTTAAGGTTCTGGACATATCTCAACGAAAAAAGTGCATTTCCTCTCACTGCATTACAAGCTTGGTAATTATTGATCAAGGAAAAGAGTTTTAATTAAAAGAAAATTCCGAAGGGTGCAGGTTCTTGTTATGGAACGAATAGAGTTTCATTTCAAATAAATCTGATAAAAGAAGCAACAATTGGATTCGTTTCATTGCATTTCCAATAAATTTCAATTGAGTGAATTTCAATTTTAAAGCTTTGAAAATAAGGCTTTTTAAATTAAAAGCCTTTCGACTTCAAAGTTGGTGAAGTTCATGTCGGATTACAAAGAAAAGAAATATTTATTTCATCTACTTTTTTAATAAATAGTTTGGTCTGGTTTTGATTAAATTATTTTTAAACAGTATTTAAAATCAAATTTAAAAAAAGGGTTGTCGCAACAACAAAATTAATTTTTTTATTTTATATATAATTTTTATTATTGAAAAATTCAATTGTTGTAAATCATTTATCTACCTTATTTCTAAATTCTATTTTTCACGTGTATTTTTAATAATCTATAGATTCCTCTTTTAAACAAAAACATTGAAACAGTAAGCGTTTGAATAATTAAAAAAATTAATCTACTTAACTATTTTATTATTTATTTTTCTAGAAAAATATTTTTATGAATATTTATTATCTATTTTTGCCGCTTAATCATGTAGGAAAACTTTTGTCTCGGTAAACCAAATCAAGGAACAAACTTTTGTTTTTAATGAAAAGATAGTTAGTTTCCTCAAGGTAGTTGCCGTGCCAAGTCAGATATCCGTAAGGAAATAGTTTTTCTATGCTTTTAAACATTAAAATATTAAAAATGATGTCATTTCAATTTTAAAACATTATTTTGTATTAAAAATGTTACAATTCACAAAAAAGAACATTAATTTTAATTATGTTTTGTGCAATTAATTTTTTTCTGGTCGTTGCTTCTTACCAATTTTTTAACAATTTTTGCATTTTAATAAATGACGGCTTATTTTTTTCCCAAAAACATTCTCTAAAAATAACTGTTTCTAATTTTTAAAATAACCAAATAATGATTAAATATAATAATTTGTTTAAAATTGTTATCTTAAAAAAAAAAATTATTATAACGATGTCAGCCCTAAAATCTTTTCTTTAAATCGGAAACAGTAGAGTTGCAGAGAATGTATTCCTAGAAAAAGTAAGCTGTCCATTATCAAAATGCAATCATTTTTTATTTTTATAATTGCGGTCAGAAAAAATTCAATGGGAAAAAACATGGTTAAAATCACTGTTTTTTTTGTGAATTTAAATATTTTTCAAAAAATAATGTTTTTTAATCCAAATGACAATGGTTTAAAAATTAAAATCATAAAAAAATTAATTAAGAATTAAAATCATAGAAAAACTATTTTTTTCAGATATCTGACGTTTCCTAATGAAGCCAACGTTCTTTGCATTCTTATTACTTTTTTTTAAAGAGATCCCTTAGGCTTAGAGTGTCCAACAATATAGACAAAGAAAATTGAATGCGGCAATTTTGAGCAATTGGCTTTTGAAATTTGTTTCAAAAACAATTTCACCAAAAATAAATAATTGTTGATTCAAATTGTACATTTTATTTCGAAAACCTTTCGTTATTTACAGGAAATATTCAAAAGTAAAAAAAAAATTAGATAACACAAAAAAATATATTTTCAAGCAAACTCTCTAACTATAAAAAAAAATTGATGAAATGAATGTCTTTTGTGAACCTGGAATGGAGTTCTTTATTTGTAAAAAAAATCTTGAGAACTCCTACATTTAAGATAATGCAAAATAAAAAATCTATCATTTTTTTCCAAAAACTTGAAGATCTTCTTTTTATTTATTGCAAAAAATACTTTTTTTGCTCGTTTACTCAACACTTTCGTACCATGTTTCATAAAACGAGCACCCAACTTTTATACTTCAAGATAAGACGAAAGGTTGTTGAAGAACCTCATTCAGAATTCTCTTGGAAACGACACTCTTGTTAACAAAAAAGTTTCAAATAAAAGTAGGAGCATTCAACGAGGCGTACCTTTAACGTTCTCTTCAGCGTATCATTTCTGCAGGAAAGAAACGTTGCAGCTTGAAAATAGTAATCAAAGTTCGGTAGTAACTTTTTACAAATAGCTAAGTTGCTAAAAAATTACGATATTTTATGTTTTCTTAATTTTGGGCTAACTTTTTTACTATTTTAAACAGTAACTTGTAACATAATTAAGTTCAGAATTTTTCAGTGACTTTGAACTTTGATTTTAGTAACTTCGAAGTTACTTTGCCTTTTTTATATATTGCCTTTTAGTAATAGATGCAAACTCCTGTTAAAATGGTAATCTGGAAAAAATCATTTTTAGACAAAAATAAAAAAGAGGAAAGAAAAATGAGAAGGCAGCTAACCACATCCCCTTCCTGTTTTTTCATTCTTTTGTCTTTTTTATTGTAATTATTATCGAATTACAATAAAATAACATTAAAAATAAAAAATTTAATTACATTACCACACGTATCGTACCGAACCAAAGAGTACCGAAAAGTTAGAAATGCAATTTTTTTATTCATTATTTATTATTTTCAATTTTTATTTTGAAAGGTTTTTATCATAATCCGATAACAATAAAAATAATAAAAAGACGAAAGAAAGAAGGAAGGGGATGTGGTTGGCTGCATCCTCATTTTTTTTTCCTTTTTTTATTTTTGTCCGAAAATTATTTTTCTTAGTTTTTCAGATTACAATAGGAATTTTTTTCTTGTTCGATCGTTTGGACGTTAAATATGATTTTTAATTTGGATTTTATTCTAATTTTAATTTCTTATATTTTTAAGTCCAGAGATTTTTCTTAAAATCGACTATTTTGTTGAAACGTTAAATCTTACTATAAATTTTCCTAAATTCCATAAATAAATGTTTATGAATTTCCGGTAATTTTCGGTCTGATCTCACTTTGCACTCCCCAGGGAGTAAAAATTACTTTTTACCCCTAGGGAGTAAAAAAGAAATTTTTATCCCTAGGGAGTAAAAAGTAGAGCTTTGGCCCCGCTTCATAGGCGTCAAAAAGGGCTGAAATCATGCATGTGTCATAAAAAATCTCTTTTTGTTGTTGTTGTATACAAACGTGTTTGATTTTAAGAAAAATCTTCTTTGGTTAAAATAATATCAATCATTTTATTTTTCGTTAAGAATTAAATCTATTTTTGTTAAAAATGCAACTATTTCATTTGGTTGAAAAGTAACCTTTTTGTTACAAATTCATATTTTCGGTATGAAAATTTAACCATTTATTTAAAACTTGATGTATTTTGTTAAAGATTTAACTGTCTTAGTTATTTTGTATTTTAAATATAAATTTAGAAATGAAAAAAGTAACTTTTTAGGTTACAAGTAAAGTAACTGTTACCAGTTACCTTTCATTGATAGAGTAGTGTAAATACGTAAAATGGATAAATAAAATAAGAAACAATACAAATTTAAAAAAAAAATGTCAAGAAATGTCATGATTTTGCAAATATTAAAACTATGTGCATTATAAATTTGAAAGTATATAGTCCGAAATAAAAAAGAGTGTTCAATCTAAAATTAACTTTATTTTTCAAACGAAATATTTAGTTTAGTAACCTAATATTTTTTAATTGTTCAAAAATAATTGAACGTTAATTCGAAATTTTAATTTTGAGTCTATAAAATTTTAAATATCGCTATTTATTTATCGCAGGATACATAGACTTTTCCACATGCCCCTCTTTTTTCGAATTTATAGAACCCAATAAGAAAATTTAACTATTGATTTTGATTTTACTATTTCATTCGAAATCGAATTATTTTATTATAAATTCAAGACTTTTGAAAGAAACTCATACTTCTTGGTTAAAAATTGAACTGTTTTTTTTTAATTTTGTATTTTGGGTAGGAAAATTTAACAATTTTATGAAAATTTTTTTCTTGACTAACAAATTTGTTTTTAGTTAAAAATTTAACTATTTTGTTAAACTTTCATTTTTTTGGTATGAAAATCGAACTGTTTTGTATAAATATCATATTTTTGGCTTGAAAATTTATCACTTTGGTAGCAAATTTAAACAGTTGGTTGAAAATGTATGTACTTTATTGAAAATTCTGGGTTTTCGTCATTTTTTATTAAAAGTCGATCAATTTTGTTAGTTGAAAATACAACTTCTTCGTTAAAAGTTGAACTGCTTTCTTCAAAGTTTTTGAATAATAAGCATTCATAATTTTAGTTCAAATTTATTCTTTTTTTTTGCTGTAAAAAATAATTTATTTGAGTTGGAAATTTATTTATTACGTTTAAAATTTAACTGATTGATTGAAAATCTAAATTGCAAATTTGCTTTAAGGATTTTTTTAGTTAAAAAATGTATCTAAGTAAGTTAAAACATTGTAGATACGACAAAGATATAAACTAAAAATAAATCAAATAATCTTTTGACCATTATCACATCTACTGCTTAAATTTTTGGGTTGAAAATAAAATATTATGTTGATAATTTATGTATTGGTTCAAAACGTATTTATTATTTTAAAAACATTGTCTTTTCTGGTAGAATTTTAATTCGGTTAGTTAAAAGTGCAACTCTTCGGTTGAAAAATAGTCCGTTTCACTTAAAAATTAAATTATTTTGTTGTTTAAATCTAACTGCATTTCAATTTTAATTTGTTTGTTTTTAAAATATCAAATAAAAAAAAATTGAAAATGTATCTATTTTGTTGGTTACATTATTTGACATATTATTGTTGTATTATTATTGTACGAGATTATATTATGTGCATATTATTCTTTGAAAGTTAAACTATTGTCTTAAATGTTAATTTATCTGTTGATGATTCACAGCTTTAGTTAAAAGTTACTTTCTTTATGTTGAAATTAATTTTCCCAAATTTAAATTGACCTATTTGGTTAAAAATTTAACTGGGTGGTTTAAAATAAAAAAATATAATTATCTTCTGATTATTATTCTGATTATTATTTTCTTTTTCGTTTCAAACATTTAAACTGTTTAGTTGAAAATTCCTGTGCATAATTGATTAAAAATAATTTTTTCGGTGAAAAAATTTATCTTTTTGGTTATAAATTCAACTATTTGGTTCTAAATTTATTTATTTTTTTTTTGAGAATTCATCTTCTTGATAGAAAATTGTTTTTCGGCTTTATAGATTCCTTTTTCGTGGATTAAAAGTCAACTGTTTTGTAGAAAACTTATATTTTTGGCTTGAAAGTTCAATACTTTTTTAAACAAGTTAAGTATGTAATTGGTTAAGTCAGTTATACCAGCTCCCCCACTCTTAATTTTCGAGTTTTCCATAGACCACTGAAGTGTGCCCCAAATGCGCTCAAATGCGCCACCAATTAAAATTTTTGCGTCACAAAACTGTAGCAGTTATATTTTAATCAGTGGCGCATTTGAGCGCATTTGGGGCGCAATTCAGTGGGCTTTAGAAAACTCAAAAATTAAGAGTAGGGGGAGGGCTGCTGTGACTGCCCTTATTTGGTTAGAAATTTGTGTATTTTTTTAAAACATTTGTTTTTTATTAGAATTTTAATTTTGTTAGTTAAAATTGCAACTTAAACAAAAAGTAATCCCTTATAGATGCGGACTCAAGTATTTTGTTAAAACCCTCTTTTTGTTGATTAAATAAATCGATTTTGTTGGTTAAAAATGCTTGTCTTTGGTTTAAAACTGAACTACTTTCTTGAAAGTTCCTTTTATTGTATAAAGATTTACGATTTAAATTCAGAATTTGTTCTTTCTCGTTAGAAAATTCTTGTTACGAAATTTACTTTTTTGTCAGAAACTTATATTCTCGGGTTGAAAATTCAACTTTTTAATAACAAAAATTTTTCTTTTTGATCTGAAAATTTAATAACTTCGTAGAAAATTAAAATATTTAGTCTAAAATTAAAACCGTTATTAGAAAATAACCTTGATACAATGTCAGCAGGAAACTGATACATTGGCATTTACTACGAACGTATTTTTGCTTTCCATACACATGAAAGAATTTTATTTCGTCGTCAATCTCCACTCGCAAATGACTTACGAATATGTTTATAGGCTATTTTCTGTTTTTATGATCGAATCAAAAGCATCGCACGAAAGTACACATTACCATAAAATGTCACATGATATAGATCAGACCATGTTTCACGTAAAAGTGCAATACGCTATAAAGTTGAAAAGCAATTCTTCGATTCAGTATTATATAAGAAAATATTTTCCTTCTTACCAAAATCTTGAAGATTAGCAAAATATATCATCATCGGAACTCACCTAAAACAAAAAGAAAACGAAAGATTAAAACTTTCTAATTATTGAGCTCGAGTGGCAGTAGTGGGGGATATCGATAAGAAGTCTTTGGAGAAATTGCGAATCGACATACAAAACATAGATGCGATTATAGAGAGAAGGTCAGTGCGTCAGAGAGGTAGAGAGAGAAAGAGAGCGAGAGGCTTCCGCTGAGTACTTAAATGAATTTTTATATTGTGTTAATTTAGGTTAAATTGGATCAAACTTGTGAAAAAAATATAAGAAATCAGTCAATTTCAAACTCTATTCATCTAAACATCGTATTTTTTCCAAGTCAGACTTTTTAGAAGAGAGTCAAAAAAGTAAAAAAATTCGCAAGTTCTGAGCCCTGCTCATAGGATTTAAGTAGATTGACAGGGACTTTCTAGAATGTTCTAGAAGAATCCCGATGGCGTCAAAAATAAGATTTCGATTGTGAAAAATGAATTTGCGTAAACAACGGCAGATTTACCTATTATCACAATTAAGCATATCGGGTTAAGACATTCAAGCTTATATTTGTCTTTGTTCTTGAATTTTCTGCTGCGCCATATAGTTATGAGAAAAACAAAGACAAATCCAAATATGACCTTGAATGTGTTAAATCAAAAAGCTTAATTGAGGTATTAAATAACCTGGAAGTTGTTTACGCAAATTGATCTTTCACAATCTAGCAACATTATTGTTGGCGCCCTCGAGACCCTTCGAGTTTATTCTAGAAACTGCGCACGAAAGTTACTCTGTAGAATGTTCTCAAAGTCGGTAAGGTAGGAATGTCGATCTAGAAACACCCTTGCCCATCTACTTCTTTTTATTCTTATAGGTAATATATTATTTATACGGAACATAAATACATTTCTGATTCCACCTACCCATCCTGTAAAAGCACTCACCGAAGATTTGGAGACTTGATTTGAACTAAAAGGAGCATCGAGAAAATATAGAAGAACCCACAGAAAATTATAAATTAAAATTGCAATCTCTTTTTCTCCCTTGACTCTCGCTTCTTCTCATCCGGAAGGTTAAGACGCCCAGTTCCGGAACAACGCTTCCCAAATCTAGTTTAAGATTCATAAGTCATAATTTTCCTCCACCTTGTGCGAACTTCCGCAAGCACTCCGAGTGTCTCGTTTCGTCAACTACGAGAATGCTGAACCATCGAGTAAAATAGTTTCTCAAGACTTATTGGAGTTCAGAAATGCCATTGAACTTTATAATTTGCATGTTCAAGCAAAGATCAAATTTGATGTGTTTTTAATAACCGAAGCGAATTTAGAATTCAATTTGAAGTTAGGATTAGAGTTTAGAACTTAGAACTTCAGATTAGTTATTCAGTAAGGAGAGTTCTAATCTAAAATTCCTGTTATCTACATGTTACCGACATCGAAACTGTTCCACAGTTCAATTGGTTCTTGTCCGTGCTAAGCTACTAGAATATTCAGGACGATGTGATGTCTTAAATAGCATTCCACAATTTTTTAAGACGAATTATGCGTAAAAACTTTCAAGCTTATGCTTTAATTGGTCCTTATACTCTTTAAGAAGATCAAGATGTCGGTATAATAGGAAACTTTAACCAAAAATCATATTATTCATCTACTGAGATTAGTTTGAAGTTCGACGATATTAATTTTTTTTAAAAGTGAGTGGAAGTGGTCAATGTGTAATAATAACATGGCTAATGTCCTTTAGAATTAAAAATAATTCAAAGGAATTTGATCAAATTTATAAGAATTCCAGGCGAATCTTATCGAATTTAGGATAAATGCTTGAGACATCAAAACAATTCAAAGAAACTGGAAAAAATTAGAAAAATTCACCAAAGTTCCTTTAATTGAAGTTAAATTAAAATAAATATAATGGAATTGAAGGTAAATGAGGAGAATTGGACGAAATTTATAATAATTTAAGATATGTTGAAAATTTGAGTGAAATTAAAACAATTCAAAAATATAGAAAAATGTATTGAAATCAGTTTTGAAAAACACAAATCTGTTAAACTTAGTAGAATTGAGTAGACTGAGGAGAATGTAAGTAAATTAAACAAATTTAAGAGAATTAAAAGAAATGTAAGAGAACTTATTATCAATTACTTAATAATAATTTATAGTGAATTGCAAAAAAATTCAAGAGAACTCCAAAGAATTAAAAAGAATTCAGGATAAATTAATTAGAAATCTAGGTGACCTCCAAATTAATTAAAGTTTTTATAATTCTAATGAATTAAATTTTTTTAATAATCTAGCATAAATTAATAAGAATTCTTGGTAAAAATCAATAAAATGAAAAATTTGAAAAGAATTCTAAAATAATTTTAAAAATTCAGGATAAATTACTGAGATTTCAGCTTTTCTCCAGGGTGAATTCCAGATGTCTTCAAATTAAATGCAAAAAAAATCATTGAATCCCTAAATGTTGTTTTCTACAAAAGAACTAAAGTTTTAGAAACAAAAAGAAAATTAATTTTCAACGAAAAACCAATTGATAACCAAATAGTTGAATCTTTAAGTAAATAGTTTAATTTTTTACCAAAATACTTGAATTTTTAACAAAAAATATGAATCTTCAACAAAAAACTTCATCTTTAACTAAATAGCTTAACTTTTTTCCAAATTGTTGAGTTTTTAAGCTAAAAAAATTAATTTTCTAAAAAGCAGTTGCATTTTAAACAAAAAGTTTATTTTCAACCAAAGAAAATGATTAATCTTCAAATAAAAAAAAGTAATTCTCCGAAAACTAATTTTATAATTAATCAAACAGTTAAGTTCACAACAAGAAAGTCACATTGTTACCTAAAAAGATGAATTTTCAATAAAAAATGGAATAGTTTAATCGGTAAATGTTCAGTTAGAAAAATTAATTTTTAACGAAAAATGAGAAGAGATTTTCAATAATGTAGTTTAATTTTCAACTACGGAAATAAATCATGAACCGGAAAAAATAATTTTCGACTATGTTGTTAAATTTTTCGCTGAATAAAGTAAATTTACATTTATCTTTCGTATTTAAAAATTTGGTAATTGCTGCAACGGTTGACCATCCCAAATAATTAACCGCCTTATTTAAATATGCTTATATAAAAGAATAAAGCTTTATGAAAATCTTTGTTTTAGTAGTTATCACAGATTCAACTAAAAACTGTTGGTTTACAATCTATCAATTATTTACAAAGTGCTTCAAACCATAGACGTATTTCAACCCTAAAATGATTCATTTGGCGTATAAATAATCACTGGAAAGCGTTTTGAAAATAGTTTTTGACCCTCGGCCAATAATTGAGCTGCCGGATCGAAGAGGGGCAGATAAGCCTATTTCTCTGGGAGTGGGAAGACCCCTGGATGCTCTTAAAAACATTTTTGAATTTTAATTTTTAAAGACTATATCTAGATGTAGAATTTCATTGCGCATATTTTTTGAAACAGGCAACAAGTTGTAGCTTTTTTAGTTTTTTGATTAAATCCAGAAAACAGGCTTTTTTGTAAAAAATAATTTTGATTCATTTTTCACTTCAACTTGTGCTCAGTCAGTCAGATTTAAGGATTTCCAATAAAATTGTTAGGAAATATAGTTCGAAATGTCCTTTGACTGATAGAATAAAAAAAATTTGAAAAGTTATTTAAGAAAAATTGTTGTTAATTTTTTTCCAAAGCGTGGCGCTTATAGGACTTCTTTAATTTCCAGCGTTTCTTTTATCAAGCGAATTTTGAGTAACAAAAAACTTTTAGCGAGAAAGTTGTTGAAAACAATACAAAAAAGTTTTCTGGAAAATTTTAGCCCAATACAATTGATATTCGAGAAATTATCAACGTGTCAAGACGATAGCAGCTATGCGAGTCGCGCGCGGGCTGTAGCGAGACTCTCAGATCCGATTTTATAATACAGTTCACCGGCGCCAAAAATAAAAATTAATCAAGTAATTAAGTACAATCAAAGTATTATGCATAAATAAATAATAATTCATGATTCAAAATAATTTATTCATTTAATATTATGCCAAGTAATACTATTGCTCTATTACAACAGGAATGAAAAACAAATGTTGAATGTTGAATGTCAACCATTAGATGTTTGTGTTTTCTTTTTCCTTTTTTACAGTTTGTCTCAAATATAGAACCATTCTATTGTACATAATAATAGTAAAGGAATAGATTATTTTACATTATGCACTATTATTTATTTATGTATTATACTTTGATACTATCTGATTACTTAATTAGTTTTTTTAGGCGCCGGTCAACTGTATTATAAATCGGATCTGAGACTCTCGCTACAGCCCGCGCGTAACTAGCATAGCTGCTATCGTCTTGACACGTTAATAATTTCTTGAGTATCAATTGGATTGGGCTAAAATTTTCCAGAAAACTTTTTTGTACTATTGTCAACAACTTTCTCGCTAGAAGTTTTTTGTTGCTTGAAATTCGCTCGATAAACGAAACGCTAGAAGTCAGAGAAGTCCGATAAGCTCCACGCACCGGAAAAAATTAACAACAATGTATTTTTAAAAAAATTTTGAGTTCCTTTTGGTTAATCAGTCGAAGAACGTTTCGAACTATATTTCCTAACAATTTTATTGAAAAATCCTTGAAACTGGCTGACTGAGCACGAGTTGAAGTGAAAAACGAATCAAAATAAATTTTTACAAAAAGCCAGTTTTTTGGCTTTAATCTTAAAACTAAAAAAGCTACAACTTTTTGCCTAGCGAAAAAAATGCGCAATGGAACTCTGCATCTAGATATATTCTTTAAAAATTAAAATTCAGACATTTTTTTAAAGCTTCCAGGGGCCTCCCCACTCCCGGCGAAATAAGTTTATGTGCCCTTATTCGATCCTGCCAATCATTATTTTCTTTTTAATTATTGTTAAATTTTTAAAATATAAATTATCTACTGCTTTTAATTCTTATTTTTCAATGGTAATGTGAATTTTTATTAAATTTATTGTTTTCATTTATCTGTGTCCTTTATAAATTCGTTCGCCTACAGTGTTTTTTCAAAAATTGTTAAACTGATACAATTCCTTAAGTGGGCAATCATTGTACCAATAGCCCTAAATCATTTTAGCGAAATTCGCTAAAGTTTCTACTAGAGTCCAACCATTCGAAAGTCAACTTTATCTCGATTTTTCGAATATGGTATTTTGCCCTCCCTCGAGGTTGTTAAAAAGTGCTCTATATGTACTCTATACTCTATATGTTCAGCAAGGATTAGAAAATCTACATTTTGATCAACAAAATTAAAAAACCTTTGAAGCTGATGTTCTCAAATTGAATCAAAATATGAACTTTGTAAATTTGACATTTTATTTTTGTGTTCTTTTTTTGTAAAGCACGAAAATGAAGGTCTGTAGTATAAAACTAGATAACCAACATTTTGGCCGACCTTGGGTTTTAGATAAACAATTATTTGAAAATCAAATACATGTCTCAAAAGAATTTAATCAAAATCTGATTTTCTATACAGTAATGAAAAAGTTGGCAAATTTTCAAAATTATTCTTCTTTTCATTTGAAAATTCAACTAATTGGGTACAAGTTCAACTACTTCATTCAAAATCATGTTGAAGTTGAGGAATTATAATTTTAGATAACAATTAAATCATTTTGGCCAAAAATTTATAATTATAAATTCTTCTAATTTAAAAACGTTTTTTTAACCGACGTATTTCTATTTTCGTTTTCATGTGCTTTCTTAAAAACTAAAAAAAATTCTTGCTCTATTCAAAATTGAACTTTTCGGTTGAGATTTCTGGAATTTCATTGAAAACTAGTCTTCTTTGGTAATAAATAAATCTTTTTGTTTAAAAATTCACCTTTTTGAGATGAAAATTCAAGTGTTTTGTCAAGAATCTTGAATTTGGTTAAAGCTTCGTGTTTACCGGTAGAAAACTAATCTTTTTGCTAAAAAAATTCATTTCTTAGGTTATAAAACTTAACTACTTTCTTAAAAATGTCAAAAAAATGTGTTCATACTTTTTTAAATATTCAAATTTACGTATGATAATTCTTAAATTTTATTAAAAATTTGTATTTTTTGGTAGTAAATTAAGCTTTTTGTTTAAGAATTCATTTCTTAAATATCAGTTGTTGGTAGACAATTCAAAATTTTGGTTAAAAACTCATCTCTTCAGTTGAAAATTGAACTTTTTTTTGAAAATTTCTTTTTTTTTTATTTGGAAAATTACTTCAGTAATTGAAAATTTACCTATTCCATGTTCGGTTGAAAATGTTCCTTTTTAAGTAATAATTAAACTTTTTGTCGAAATTGAAACATTTTGTTAAAAATTCGTTTTTTTTTAATCTAGTTTATTTGAAGATTTAGTTTTTCAGTTGATAATTTTTTTAATTTATAAAAAAATTTTCTTCTTTAGTAGTAAATTAAAGTTTTACTTAAAAATTCTTTTTTTTTTAATTGAAACTTTGACTTTTTAGTTCAGAATTCTTATATTTTGTTTAAAAAAATTGTTTGTTGTAAATTAATCATTTTGTTTAAAAATTCATCATTCTCAGTAAAAATTTCACTTTTTGGTTCAGAACTTTTGAATGAATTAATTTTCATTGCAATTAGAACAAAATTTTTGAATCAAAAAGGATGAATTTTTAATGAAATAGTTAAATTCTCTATGAAATAGTTGCATTTTTATACTAGAAAAATAAAATTTGCACTATAACAGATAAATTTTTAATAACAGCGACCATTTTTTTTAAAGTTGAGCTTTTATCCAGAAAATAATTTGGTTCATTTTTCAACACCAAAATATGAAGTTTTAACAAAACGTAAATTTTCTACGAAATAGTTAAATTTTTAACAAAACAGTAGAATAATTTTTTATAGAGTATGGATTTTTAACAAACAACTTTAATTTTCACACAAAAAGTTGCATTTTCGTCCAGAAAAGCTTTCAGTTCTCTTTTCAACAAAAAAATTGAATTTGCAAAAAGTAAATTTTCTACGAAGTATTTACATTTTTAACCAAAATGTTACATTTTTCTCCAAAAAAAAATTTTTTACTAAAATTGATGAATTTTTAAAACAAAAAGACAAATTAAAAAAAAGTGCTGTATTTTCATTCAAAAAGATTTCAATAAACTTTTCAACCCCAGAATAAAAATTCTGAAGAAAAAGTAAATTTTCTAGGAAACAATTTAATTTCAGGAAAACAGTTGCATTTTTTCCAAGAAAGATGCAATATTTATGCTGCAAAAGATGAACTTTTATATCAAAAAGACAAATTGTCAGAAAAAATAGTTTTTATAAGAAAGACAAATTTTTAACGAAGCAGTTGAATTTGCAACTAAAAATTATGGATTTTTTAGGAAATTGTTAAAATTTCAACCGAATTAACAATATTTTATTTTTATTTGTAGAATAATTTAAAAACAGTCCCAAATAGAAAGTGCAGAATTTATAAATTGTAAAAGTAAATATAAAAAACATAATAGAAGATAAAGGATGCTAACAAGAGAATGTGGTAAAGATTCTAAGGGAGGGTGAATTAGGGGAAATTTTAACAATCTTCATTTAACTTTTACCCAAATTGTTACATTATCAGTTAGCGAATATTTTTTTAGCAAAATTGTTTAACTTTTAACGAAACAAATACCTTCTTAACTAAAGAAAGAAATCTTCGAGAGAAAAATAATTTCTTAAGAAAGTGATTTCACCAAAACTTTTAAACAAAATATTTGCATACTCAAACAAGGAAGAATTTTCAACCAAAAAGGATACCTTTTTAACAAAAGTGTTCAATTTTATACGAAATAGTTGCATCTTTATCCAAAAAATATGAAATTTTTCTTAAAACATATAAATTTTGATTTAAAAAGGAATGTAAAAAAATAGTTGAATTTTTATCCTCATAAAGGATTCCAGTTGACTTTTCACGATCAAAATATGGATTTCTTAACAAAAAATAAGTTTCTTCGAAAAAAATTGAATTTAAAACGAATTTTTAACACAATAGTGGAATATTTTACCAAATTTTTACATTTTTTCCAAGGAAGATGCAATATTCGTGCTACAAAAGATGAACTTTTAAATGAAAAAGGCAAATTGTCAGAAAAATAATTCCCATAAAAAATACAATTTTTTAAGAAAAAAGTTGAATTTGCAACCAAAGGGGGTGCATTTCTAAGAAACTTTTTTAATTTTTAACCAAATGAACAAAATTTATGATTAAAAAGATAATCGCCAGCAGAAAGATTTTGCGAATTTGCAAAAATTACTTACTTGGCCCCTACCGTAATAAATTATAACAAATTCTCTCGACCCCTCCCCACTTTTCTTGCTGTTACCTAATCTAAGTATAGTACCAAATAGAACTTGCAGAATTTGTAAATTAAAGGAGAACATAAAGATATGTTATAGAAGATAAAGGAAGCTAGCAAGAGAATGGAGTGAAGATTCTAAGTGAGGGTGAATCAGGGGAATTTCAAACAATTTAATTCAACTTTTACCCAAGTTGTTGAGTTATCAGTAAAAAAATTTATTTTTTAACAAAATATCTAAACTTTGAACAAAAGAGATGAATTTTCAACTAAAGATATAAATCTTCAAGAAAAAGAATGATTTCTTAACAAAGTGATTTAACCAAATATTTCAAACAAAATAGTTGAAAGCTGAAGCAAAAATAAATATGTTTTATCCAAAAAGTTGTTTTTTCCTGCAAAAAATTATATGTTTACTGAAAAGAGATGAATTTTTAACAAGAAATAAGTTTCTGCGAAAAAAACTAATTTTCAATACAAAAAGACGAATTTTATACCATTTAGAATGACTTTTTAACAAGAGTGTAAAATTTTCTACAAAATAGTTGTATTTTTATCCAAAAATATGAAATTTCTCTTGAAACAGATAAATTTTGATTTTTAAAACTTGGAAAAAAAATAGTTACATTTTCATCCCTAAAAAAGATTCCAGTTGACTTTTCACGATTAAAATATGAAATTTGAAACAAAAAATAAGTTTCTACAAAAAAAAATGAATTTTCAACGAATTTTTAACGAAAAAGGATGTATTTTCATAAAAATTGTGGAATTTCCTACTGTATAGTTGCTTTCTTAACGAAAAAATAGTAAAATTTTTATCCAAAAAAGATTCCAGTTGACTTTTTAAGATAAAAATATTAATTTTGTGACGAAAAATTTCAATCCAAAAAGACGATTCTTTAGAGCGAAAAGAAGGAAAAAACAAATAAAAACTGTTAAATTTTCAACCAAATAAAGAAAATTTATAATAAAACGATAATCGTCAGGAGAAAGATTTTGCGAATTTTCAAAAATTACTCACATCCCCCCTTCCGTAACAAATTGTCTCGATCCCGCCGCCTTATTTTTAGCTGTAACATAAGTTAAGTACAGTCCCAAACAGAAAGTGCAGAATATTTAATTTGTAAGACAAAATATAGAAACGTGATAGAAGATAAAGGAAGCTCGCAAAAGCATGTGGTGAAGACTCTAAGGGAGGGTTAATCGGGGGAATTTTTAACAATTTAATTTACCTTTTACCTAAGTAGTTAAAATATTAGTTAAAAAAGGTATTTTTCAACAAAATAGCTAAACTTTAAACAAAAGAGATTAATTTTCAACTAAAGATATAAATCTTCAAGAAAAAAAATGATTTCTTAACAAAGTGATTTAACTAAATATTTCAGACAAAATAGTTGATTACTTAAGCAGAAATGAATAGGTTTTATCCAAAAGATGCATTTTTCTAAAAAAAAACGATAATTCTACTAAAAGAGATGAATTTTTAAAAAGAAATAAGTTTCTACGAAAAAAAATTAATTTTTATTCCAAAAATACACATTTCAAACCAAAAAGAATGACTTTTTAAGAAAAGTGTAGAATTCTCTACAAAATAAATGCATTTTTATCCCAAAAAAATTAAATTTCTCTTAAAACAGATGAATTTTTATTTTTGAAACTTATAAAAAACGTAGTTGAATTTTCATCCTTGAAAAAGATTACAGTTCACTTTTCACGATTAAAATATGAATCTTGTAACAATAAAATTTCAATCCAAAAAGGCAATTTTTTTCCAAAAAAAAAGAATGAAAAAAAAATAAATAAAAATTTTGGAATTTTCATCCAAAAAATATTCCAGTGGACTTTTTTAAATCTAAATATGAATCTTGTGACAAAAAACTGTCAATCCAAAAAGACGATTTTCGAAAATCAAAAAGATTGAATTTTTAACAAAATAGTTGAATCGTCTGACAAATAGTTACATTTGTTCAAGAAAGATGCCATATTTATACTGAATATATTAAATATTACATTTCTTTCAGAACACATGATTTTTTTTCAATAACCAAAAAAAAGTTGAGGTTTCTCATTTTTCGTTCCTCTTTTTTATTTGTGTGAGAAAATTATTTATTAAATTTTTTTATTTTTACAGATTATAATAGGATTTTTTTGTTTCCGTTTTTGTTTGTTCGTTGTGGTCCAAATTTGTTCGTTGGATTCTTGTGTTTTTTAACAGGTGTTTGCATCTATACTAAAAAAAATGAAGTTTTAAATCAAAAATACAAATTGTCAGGATAAATAGTTTTCATTAAAAAAAACAAATTTTTTACAAAATAGTCGAATTTGCTACAAAAATGGATGGCTTTAAAAAAAATGGTTAAGGTTTAAATCAAATAAAGACAATTTATTACATGCGTTAGCGAAGGAAACCCTCCCCTCTTCCGTAATAAATCTTAACCAATTGTCTCGACCCCCCCCCCCCTTTTTTTAGTTTTAACATAATTAAAGTACAGTCTAAAACATAAAATGGAAAATCTGTGAATTGCAAGAGGAAATCTGGAAACATAATAAACGATAAAGGCAGCTAGTAAGAAAATGTGTTAAAGATTCTAAGGGAGGGTGAATTGGAAGCAGAGTGGATGAACGAGTTGCAGATCGCTAGAAGGGTGAATGAGAAGGAATGAAAAAATAAATTTGAAAAAAAATGGAAAAATAGGAAGAGAGGAATCAAAAGTCGCAAAATTGCTCAAATTTATCATCAGGAAACGTAATTATTTTTATGTAAGTTCGTAACTTTACTTATACTGATATCTCTACCTTTGCCACTGCTACCAACTGCAATAATGATCATACTGATGTGCAGGTCAATAAAAAAATCAATAAAATGAAAAAATGAAAATTGATGAGATATGGCTCTTCAGGATTTTTCATTTTAAAAAAATCCTTTCGTAGGACTTATAAAGGATCGAGGTTGTTAAAGTGTAGGCAGCCCTTTTCTCGCGTTTCACCATCAGTCACGTGATCGATCGAGTCTTGCCTTTCCAATCTGTTTTTATTAATATTGCTTTATTCCAGTTACTACTTTTATATTGCATCATAGTGGATGAAATCAACAGGCAAACTCATCCAAAGGAAAAATCAAGTTGAATCTGTATTCGTTTCCCACTTTATTTTATTCCTTTATGTGTGTTTTATATTGCATGTTCAATATAAATTTTAAATGCTTACTTCAATCTCTAGAGCATTTTGATATTACAGGCTCACTTCGCAAATGGATTGCTGAGGAGAATTGAAAATTGTAAAATGTAAAAAATGATAGAAAATATTTCCTGAGATAAATCCAGCGATGTCTCGGTGATCCATTATTTAAATTTTTCCTATAGTAAATAAAAAAATAGAGCTTCCAGAAAATATTTGCTTTATTTAAGCACAGACTTTAAAGAAACGTTCATTAATTATCTTAAGATGATTTTTAATATTTTAGATATTTTAAGATTTCATATCTCCAAATCAATTTATAAAAATATTGCAATTATTTTCATCCTGTACTCTACATTTAAATCAGTCAAAATTTTATGGATTAAATTAATAAATCACGCCCTGACGGAAAAATTAGTACATTCTACTAACAAGTATGTCAAATATGACAAAAAATTCTTAACAGATTAATCAGTAAATATTGTCGAGTGAATCAGTTGTTGGAAATGAACAATTTTTTCTCAGTGAAAGTTAATGATTTGTCTGCTATAATAAAATTGTATAATTATTTCTAAACAAAGTTGTTCATTAAATTCCTACATTTTAATAAATTAATAAATAAAAAATAATTAATTGGGTAATAAAATAATCTTTAAGTTATCTTTTAAGTTGAAAATTCAACTGCTTGTTAAACCTTTTTTTTTTTGAAGCAAATAAATTGTGAACTGGAAAATTACTTTGTATTTTACGGAATATTTTACTTGAGTGAAAAGTTAATCTTTTTGTAAAACATTTTATTAACTGTTTAGAAATTCAATTATTGCTTATATAATATAAAATGGTATTGAATCATAATTAAATATAATTATTCTTTCTAATCCTCAAGACATTTTTATTTAACTATTTTCTTTTATTGAAAAAAATTTTGCTAATTTAAATTAAAACAATTCAATCTTTTGTTTAGAAATAAACTTTTTCGGTTGAGAATTAAATTATTTAGTTAAAGACTCAATTATTTCGTTAAAATTTCGTATTTTTTGGTTAAATTGCACTTTTTTTAATCTGAAATTGTTTTTTATTTAAAATTATAATCTTTTTTGTTTGAAGTATCACCTATTACATTTTTAAGAAAAATTCATCTTCTTTTGATGATTCTTTTTAGGCAGATGTTAAAATTTGGTAATTTCTAAGTTAAAGCGTTCAGAATTAAAATTTTTTTTTTAATTACAGGAACTCGAAATTGAATGACTTCAGATTAAAATTGCAAATGAGGACAATTACACTCGAAATATTACAACGTTAAACATGTAATACCTTTCGATTAGTATTTTCAAAAATAGATCATTCAAAATTCAGAAGAATTTATATTGTATTATTTCTAAATAAAAGGATTCAAAGTTAAATAATGGAAATGTGGAAAACTTAAAATATTAATAAATTTGAAACCAAAACAATATAAATTTGACAATTTGAAATTGAAAACTAAATTGAATATTTCAAAGCAAAAACTTCTGAAATTCTAAAATTGTTAAGAAAATTTTTTCTAAAATGAAAAAGAAAAATGTAAAAAAAATCGAATGAGAAAGTAATTTTAAATGGGAAATATTAAAAAATGAAAAAAGATATACTCCAGAAACTTGAACCATAAGCAACTCCAAACTTCAGCTAAAGCTAAAAAGAAATTTGGTAGAGTAGCCTCATGATAGAAAAAAAGTAAAATTTAGAGCTTATTGTGAAAATTCGGAATTCTGAAACTGAAACCATTAAAAATTAAAGAAATTATTTAATTTTTCAATATAAACATTCAGGTTTTCCTCTATGCCTGGCTCTAAAACCTACTCATTTTAGAGGCTTGAATTTTAGAAATTATTGTCTTAATTTTTTATTGTTTTGGATTTATGCTGGATGTATTTAATTTGAAAAAATGTTTTAAAAAATCCTTCAAAATAAAAATTAAGCGTTTGATGCGTCTAAAATTAATTGATTTAAAACTGACAGCAAATGAATTGGTCCAATTTTGAACAGTATAATTGAGAATTTGAAAAATGTCTCGCAAATTAAATTTTTTTAGCCATAAGTGAAGTTCGGAATTGTTTATGTTTCAAGTTTATGGAGTATACATTTTTCATTCTTAATTTTCCCCATTTGAAATTATTTTTTTAAGCTTAACATTTTTTGGAATTAAATTTGATAAATTTGATAAAAAATCAAATTTCTATCATTTTAGAAGCTTTCACATTAAAATATTGAATTTATTTTTCAATTCCAACTCCCTCCCAATGAAATTATCTAAGTATTAAAATTTTGGTTTAATCGTTTCAAATTTGGAAATTTTTATTTTTTTATTTTGGATTTTTAATTTAGATCTAGTCTTTTAGGAGAATTTTGTCTGGGCTTGATATTTATTTTTATTTATATTTTCTTTATTTCTAACAATTTTGTAGTGATTTAATTTTTAAATAAGTTTAAAAATACTTTAAACTACAATATTTTCGAATTGAAGTATTTATAACTAAAATTTTCAATCAAATTTTTAATTTTTAAAGATTCTGAACATGTTAAATTCTTTTTATCGGAGGCTAGCTCAACGAAAACAGTTAAATTTTTACACAAGTCCTTAAATTTCTTAAAATAAAAGAGACAATTATTTTACAATACAGTTGAATTTTTTTACATATCCTTAATAGTAATAATAGTAATTGGAGTTTTAACATAAGCAGATGACCTTTCAATAAAATAGTAAAATTAAAAAAAAATAATAATAAACAGTTGCACTTAAATCCAAATAGTTAAATTTGCAACCAAATAATTTAAGCTTTGTCTAAAAAATATGTGAATCAAATAGTTGAGTTTTAAAATAAAAATGGTAATTTTGTATTAAAAATAGAACAGTTCATATTTCAACCAATATAGATTTAATTTTTAATTAAAAACGGTTATTTCATTTTAAGCTAAAAAATAATTTTTTTAGAAAAACCATTCAATTTTAAGTACAAACTTAAATTTGTGGAACTAAAAGTAGAATAATACAATTTTCAGTTCAATAAATTAAGTTTTGAAAACTAAAAAAAGGAAAATTCAAATAAATTTTTTAATTTTCAACCAAAGATATAAATCTTCTACTAATTAAATGAATTCTTAATTGAGTATGAACTTTGAACCTATTAGTTGAATTTTCTACTAAAATAATAGATTTTCCACTAAAAATGATCAATTTTAAACGACAATTTAACATTTACGTTCACAATTTAAAAAACTCATTTTTAGCAACACGGAATTGAAGATTCAACTAAATATTTTAATTTTCGACAATTGATAAATCTTTAACGAATGCAATAATTTTTAACAGTATAGTTCAAATTTGAACCAGATAGTTGAATTTCAAACAAAGGAGATTAATTTTGAACCAAAAAAGACAAATTTGCAGCCAAATAATAGAATTTTTAACTGGAATTGGAATAATTAAATTTTCCAAAAGAAAAAAATATTTCTAATAAAAAGGCTGAGGTCTTTTTATTCAAAGGACATTTGAGCAAAAAAGAAGAAAATATATAAATTAAAAATAAAATGAAAAGGGAAAATCTCTTTAAAAGAAGGGGATCTTTTTTGGAAAAAAATTCGATTTGAAACATTTTTAACTCATAGCTCTTTCCAGTCCGAAAAGACGTTAAGAATGCCTGTTATTCTCCGATGATAATACATACTTTTTGAAACAAATAACCAATGATAGTTCGATTTTTTAATTGAGTTTTTTAACATTCAATTGACATTTAAGCGAAAGAAGCAGAAAAATGAGAGATTTCTTGAAAAAAAGGGGATCTTTTTTCAGAAAAAAGTGAATTAAAAACATTTTTAATTCATAGCTCCATCGAGTCTAAAAAGACGCTAAGAATACCTGTTATTATCTGGTGATAATACAGATTTCTTGAAACATTCAACTGGTGTTAGTTGAATTTTTTGATTTGGGTCTTTCAGTTCAATTGAAATTTAAGCAAAGAAAAAACATAAAAAGAGAAAATTTCTTGAAAACAAGGGGATCTTCTTTCAGAGAAAAAAAATTAATTTAAAACATTTTTAATTCATTGCTCTATCCAGTCTGAAAATACGCTAAGAATTTCTCTTGTTCTCTAATGATAATACAGATCTCTTGAAACATTCAACCAATACTAGTTGAATTTTTTTAATTGGGTTCTTTTAATTCAATTGAGATTTAGGCAAAAGAAAACTGAAAAAGGGGAAATTTATTGAAAACACAGAGATCCTTTTTTAAAAAAAATTTAATTCAACACATTTTTAATCCGTAGCTTCATCTTGCCTAAAAAGACGCTAAGTGAATTCAATTGTCATTTAAGCGAAAAAGAACGGAAGAAGGGGGGATTTCTTGAAAAATTTAACCAATTCTAGTTGGATTTTTTGAATGGGTTATTTTAATTTAATTGTACTTTGAGCAAAAGAATTGGAAAAGGGAGATCCTTTTTCAGACAAAAAATTTAATTTAAGACATTTTTAATTAATGGCTCTATCTAGTCTGAAAATACGCCAAAAATTTCTGTTATTCTCTGATGATAATACAGATTTCTTAAAACATTCAACTGATGATATTTGGGTTTTCTGATTGGTTTCTTTAAATTTAATTGGCATTTAGGCGAAAGAAGCAGATAAAGGAGAAATTTCTTGAAAAAGAAGAGGAAAAATAGGAGCAAAAAGCCTGAAGGCATAGTTTCACTCTCTAAATATGAAAATAAGCCAAAATAAAAAACTGCTTTATCTTATTTTTTCGTACCTTGAAACACATCTTAAAACCAAGCGATTCGGAAGTGGACACCTGGGAATAAATCCCCCTTAGACATTCTATTCATATATTCCCCTTGTAATTTTAAACAATTTTGTACATGAAAAAGTTACAAAATACTCGTGTTTATTTTCCGGATGTAGTACACTTCTGTTTCGCTGAAATCCCCGAGTAGAGATGCAAGCATAATACAGAAAACTTTATTGTTCTGCTTCTCCAGGGGTTGCCGTTCCTGTTATTGCTGTTTCCAGAGAGCATGAATGTCGACCAAGTAGCGAGACCTCCACTGAAAATTCCCTATGGAATAAAATCCCTATGCCACGAATCCGAAAGAAAAAAAACGCAAATGCGCCTATCAAATTTCAAATTTTACTCTTTTTTAAAAGAATTTTCGTAAAAACGCTGAAAAATCATTCTTTTTGCCAAAAAAGCTGTACATTTTTGTAATTTACTTGTAAAAGCAAAATCGCATGAAAACACAGCCTATATCATCATAAAGTTTATTTTATTGCACCTTATATAAGTCCTCATTTGTTTATATAAAAAAATTGGTTTGGAAAATATCCTTTGCATGAAAATGAAAACCGTCATTTTTCGGGTCACTATAGTCTTTTGTCTTTCCATGACATCTTGGAATTGAAGAATGTAAAAAATTTGAAAAAAATCGTATCTACATAATTTTTTTTCAGCATTTTTTTTGATTTTATTTTCAGCATTCATTTAAATGAAATTTCAATATTTTAATAACAATTGAGAGTCCAAAGATCACCTTTTTAGTTATAAATTTTATGACTTGGTTGAAAACTTATGAATTTTTAAAAAACAACTCGTTTTTGTTTGCAAATTCAACTGTTTCATTTAAAATTCGTCTTTTTGGGTTAAAAATTTAGCTATTTGCGTAGAAAATTAACTTTTTGTTCGAAATTCATATTTTGTTGTAAATAAGTTATCTGAAATTTTTTATTGGAAAAAAAATTTTCTATAAAATTTACTTTTTACTTAAAATTCCTAATTTTGTTATAAAAAGTGAATTAAAATCTGTCTGGACGAAAATTCAACTTTTTTTCAATTTGTCTTTTTAATTTAAAAACTCTCCTGTTTTAGTAGAATTATCATTTTTTTTTTTGACAAAAAGGCAATTGTTTGGTTAAAACTTTAACAAAATTGTTTAAAAATTCATACTTTTTGGTTGAAAATTCTTCTGTTTTGTTGAAAATTGATCTATTTCGTAGAAAATGTACTCTTTGTATTAATTTAATATTTTTGTGTTGAAAAAAGAACTTAAATCTTTTCTGGTTAAATATTTAACTGGAAAACACGGTGTCGTTTGTTATCAAAAATTGATTTGTTTTAATACAAATTCCATCTTTCTTCGATTAAAAATCAACTATTTGATAGAAAATTCAACTATTTTATTAGACTAAAGTTACAGACGTGATAATAAGATTTTTTTTAAATTTTTGACTTATATGTGGTCCAGAAAAATAAAAAAATTCCCAGAAATTATTTCCAACTAATATTTGGATTTTTAATTTTAAAAAATTAAATTAAAATAAGGTCAACGAAAAAGAAAAATTTTTAACCAAACAGTCGAACTTTCAATCAAAATCATATATTATGAACCAAGCAAATCAATTTTCTACCGAAAAAGCCGAATTTTCCTCCGAAAAGATGAAAATATTGCAAAGGACTCGAATTAAAAAAAAACCCGTTGAATTTTTAACAAAAATGTCTTTCATAAAATGTTTTAACTTTCTATAAAATAAATTAATTTTTCACAAAACTAAATGAATTTTCGCCATAAAATAAAATACTTTATATTAAACCAACAAAAAAAAATTTCTTAACAAAAAATAGGTATTGTTACACTTTAAATAAAAGAAAAACGATCTTCTGACCAAAGAAAAAAACGAATTTTCAACAAAGCGCACAAACTGTTAACTACAAATACAAAGTTTTAATTAAGAAGATTAATTTTCTGTCAAAAAATGCGAAATTCCTATAAAATACGTACATTTTCTGCGAAATAGATGAATTTTCAACAAAATAGTTGAGTTTTTAACCACAAAGATAAATTTTCAAGTAAAAATCTCCATTTTGTGCCAAAATAAAGGAATTTCCAGAAAATAATCCATTTTTTTCCAAATAACAACACTTCAGTTTGATATCATCCCTTAAAATAGCTTTTGCTATTCTTTAACAATATTTTGATCATTTGGTGCTTTGTAAAATTGAATTTTATTAGCTTCGTCCTGCTTCCAAATACTTTTTTATCCCGATTTACAATCAAAACAAACGCACTACACCATTTTTGTTCAAAAAAGAATAAATAAATAAACGAATTTTTAAATTCCAACTAATAAATAATTATATTTCCCATTATAAATATGACAAAGAAAGTAGACAATCATTAATTATTAATTAATTAAATGTTTTCGGAAAATTTTTAATTTCGTCAAACTTAAATTGCAGCAATAGAAGCATTTATGGGAATTTGACAATTAATTAATTTTATAACTCGGTAATTTTTTTTATAGCTAATTTATGATTTTTTTATTCATTTTTTTGTTATTTTTTGCTAGTCCTGGAGATTCAAACACTTTTAAA
Source organism: Belonocnema kinseyi (assembly GCF_010883055.1). Lineage (NCBI taxonomy): Eukaryota > Metazoa > Arthropoda > Insecta > Hymenoptera > Cynipidae > Belonocnema > Belonocnema kinseyi. The sequence goes on from NC_046659.1 coordinate 111,780,283, forward strand.
TATAGTGATAAAGAACTAATTTTTTTTATTTTGTTGTTTTAAAATATAATGCTACTATATAATAAATATAATTATTATATCTATAGATGGCAAACAAGGAATATGATAAATCCTTAAAATATGTTTTTTTATTACAATGAAATAACAAACTCTTAAATGTGATATTTTTTAAAATCAAATAGACTTGGCACGAATTATTCATGTTGAAATTAAATTCTGAGAATTGAGAACAAGAAAATAAGTATTGTCCCCTTGTTTTTTAATTGAGCTAAATATAATTTTCATAAGCTTTTTAAGAAGATTTAAAAGATTTTTAAATATTTCAGGCTTGTTAAACAAGAATTTTGAAGATTTTAAAGAATTTTTTTTTATAATACAGGGTTTTACAAAATATTATGAAAATTTCTGCTGCTTTTAAAAGATTTGTAGCACTTTTAGAAGTTGGGAAGGAATCTAGAAATATTTAATAAATTTTCGAAAATATTGTCGAATTTTTAAATATATGTAATCTATTTAAATCTTCCTAATGTCCTGAAAATATTTTTAACTGACACGAATTTTTCTCAAAATTTTCAAATATCATTCCAAATTTTAAAAAATTACCTTACAGTCTTCTAACTTTTTCCAGCAATTTCAAGAAAAATTGTTTATTCTCTCGAAAACTTTCTAAATTATTTTAAATTCTACTAAATATTTATGGAACTCTCCCGATTTTTGTTCGTTTTTATTTTGCGATCTTATCAAATCCAAACATTGTGCTTTAAAATCTTCTAAAATATTTTCAGACATTTAAGCAAATCGTTTGTTATGTTTAAAAACCTCTTTCAATTTTCTTTTAAATTTCATTTTTAAAAATAAAAAATTATTTAAAATTTTCACACAAATATAAGAATTTTTTTTTAAATCTTGTCTGACATTCTAACCCTTCTAATTTTTAAGTATTATTCAAACTTTTCCTTCATTTTTTATTTATCCTACAAAATTAAAAAAAAATTTACTTAAAATCTTTACGATTCTTTGACTATTTTTTAAATCTTCTATAATATTTTTAAATAATCTCTGCAAATAAATTTTTTGATATAAAAAACTCTTCAAATTTTTCTTAGGAACTAGAAAAAATGTCTTTCATCCACGTAAAACTTTACAAAATTCTTAAAAAATCTTTACAAGTTTTAATTACTTTTTAATCGTTTGAAAACTTTTCAATATCTCTTGAACTTACTCTAATTTTTTCTAAAATTATGTCATATGGCAAAATTCAAATTTTTTTCTTTAAAACTTTTACGCTTTTTTAACATTTTAGGAAATAATTTAAAATTTTGTGTGATCCTTTGTCGATTTTCTAATGAAATTACTTACGAAACAATCATTAAAAAATTTCCCATAAATTTAAAAAACTTTTTTTGCACACCCTGGTAAAATTCAGTTTACCTAAAAAATGAGTAAATCTTGGAAAATTAAAAAAAAGTCTCATAGTCTTCCATATTCTTTTAACTCACATTTTAAAATCTTTAAAACTTAAAATTATTCTTTGAAAATAAAACCTCCTCAGATCTTTCATAATTATTAAAAAGCTTCTAACTATTTTATTCGGGGTCTTCGCGTGTCTTCTGAGCTCACTTTTGTAACCTGATTTTCAAACCGGAGCGATTAACTTCAATTAATTTTATAAATTTAATAAATTTTTGGACGTGAAGCTACAATTGAAATAACATTTTACTAAATAAAAACCAGATGAAATATTTGATACTCTATAGATATAAAGCTGACTATTTAAAAAGGTTCAGCGCTTGGTATTTAATAATTTTGTTATTAAATGCTAGTATTTATTAAGTAATGCGAGGCAATTGAATTTTGAGTTTAGCGTTTTAGAACGACACTGTTAATTAATTAATAAGCCACTGTTTTACATATTTTAAATTCCTGAATATGCCTAAACTAGAAAATAATTTATATTCGACCGTAGACACAACCTGAACAACAAAAATATTGTTAAAAATCATAAATTCTTAAATTCTCTCAACCCTCTCAGCCTAGACTTCAATATCTCTAATTCAGATTAACGCATTGGAATTTATTATTGGTTAAACTATAGCTGAAAGTCTTACAAAAATAAATATCACAAAATTAATCAGATGAATTCAACGTATTGCTGTAAATATTTTCAAAAAACTGAAACAACTCTATAAAAAGCCAAAAATATCGTCCGGGTATAATACACCCTGTCTAGACTATGAGGGTTAAATTCTTTTAAATTCTCCCAAAATCTGTAATATTCTCGGTTATATAACCTGAGCTTAGACTGAAAACAGTCTAGACTAAAAAGAGATTCACATCCATGTTGATGATGCTGCTATCGTGAGCTGTGGAATAGAGTTAGTGTGAACTAGATTTAAGATATCAACCCTAATGAAGCCTTAAAATAATTTTCCACTTTGGAGCCAAAGTAACAAGTAATTCATTAGAAATGCTTCAATTGTTCGTTTCATTCTTATTTCACTCTATGCTTTTTCACGCTAGACTGAACGGAACGAATTGAAAAAAAGTTCTTGTCGATGACGAGTTCATCTTTCAGTTACTCCACCAAGCTAACTGACACGTCACATACTTGCTTTGGAGTACGTTGACAGATCGCTGAAGATGTTGGTATAATTGCTTAGAAACTCGCAGACTCGTAGACTAAAAGTTTACCCGCCTTAAAAGCTGTCGACTCTGGTATTTCCTCATCGTTTCCTCAACGACTGACTGGCTCCTCAGTCCCCAGACCCTGTAGCTGCTCCCTAATGAATTAAAGTCGACTAACAACATGTTTCTCTTCATCAAATGCATGTTAACTTTCCTCTGCAACTAACTGGAATTCTTGGTAATATTTTTTTAGGCTCCACTATGTTCTACTTTGATAACAGCTGCAAATAATTGTTTCACTTGAGCAGAGCAGAGAGAACTATGTCAAGATTCAGTTAAAGTTGGACAACTATTAAGTGAAACGCTTAACATTATACAATTTTTAATTGAAAGTCTTTGAAGCTGTATCATAGGGTAGACCGAAATATTTATTTTTAGAAATTTGAACAATCCACTTGGTCTAAAAGTTTGGGTATGCTACAAGTAGTTAATTGTGAACATTTGAGTCTTATAAAAAATAATCAAGCTATAGAAAGCCTACTTAAGTTTCAAACAATTTTGGAGAGTGGGAACTAAAATTAAAAGTTCTTAAATGCAATTTATTGTTTGAATAATCGTTAAGAAGTGAATAAACTTCAATTTACAAAACTTTAATAATAAGTACTTGATTCATTAAAAGCAATTTGAAAACTGAGCTTTTAACTTTTGAAATCTAATGGTAATTTCAAAAATTAAGGACACGGATAAATGTTACCCAATAAAAAAATAATACGATGTTACTGTTTTCGAGAAACGAACGAAAAATGAAAATTTTATTTTTTGAAGAAGCGAGTGTTCTCCTTAAATTTAAGAATTAATTAAATTTCCTGTCATTTCCGGGTTTTACCAATCCAGACGACACCCTGTGAGTACGGAAGAAAGTGGTATTACTTATTCAAGCCATTCGCGAGGACTGACAGGGTATTACGAAAATCTGCTTCTCGCAACTACAAAAGTCCTTCCGATCACGACAATCCTTCGTTCTTCGGGTAGCCAATAAGCAGATAACTATGTTACGTGATCTTCTTCCGGCAAATTTCAAAGTGAACTCCAAGAAGCCCCCAGGGTTTAATCCAGTTAGCTGGGTGTCGTCTTGCAACCGAGACGCTTCCGTTTCCTCGACCCTGAGAAAATCCTATTAAAGAGACACTCGCGGATAAACCTATAGTATTGGCTAGAAGATAATCTTACACATACGAAAGGGTTCCGAGGATTTCATCGGTTAAATCGAAAAATTGGCAATGAATGGATTTCCGCTCTACCCTTACAGACTTAAGAGACGATAATAGAATAGAAGAGAAGAGAAGAAAAGAAAAGAAAAGAGAAGAGAAGTGAAGAGAAGAGAAGAGAAGAGAAGCGGAAGAGAAGAGAAGAGAAGAGAAGAGAAGAGAAGAGAAGAGAAGAGGAGACGGGGGAGAGGAGAGGGGTGGGGAGGAGAGGAGAGGGGCGGAGAGGGTGGAGAGGGGAGGGGAGGGGCGGGGTGAGAGGAAAGAAGAGGAGAGGGGTGCGAGGAGGAGGAAGCCAGGGGAAGTGCAGTGAATTATAAACTTCAATACTAAATAAACAATTGAAATAAAAAAGTGATTCTTAGAGTGAGTGTTGAAATGTGCCTGACTAAATTTTATGTGGCAGTTAAGCAGCGTGTTATTGACTTTTTTTCTAAGAATGGTAAATTTCTAACCAAAAATGGAATAGTTCTACTTTTCTTTTTTTTTCTTAATAATTTCTAAATATAAAAAAAAAAAAACAATTTTCTACCAAACACTTCATTTTTCTTTAACTTAGTTATTGAATTTTAAAGACAAAATTACGAATTTTCTATACCAAATAGTCGAATTATGAAATAAAAAATATGAAATTTTGATGAAAAAGGTAAATTTTTTTTACCAAAAAAGAGGGTTTTCTAAAAAAATATAATAACTCTGAACTTAAAAGTTGACTTTTTAACTGAACTAGATTTATTTTCAACAACAAAAATGCGATTTCTTTTTAAAATAATTAAATTTTTGACCAAAAGTTGATTTCTTATCTTAGATAAAAAATTGAATAAGTAAATTTTAAATTAGCAAGTAACTTTTCTACAAAAAAAAATTATTTTCAACAACACAGTTCAATTTCTAACCAAAGAGATAAGTTTTTAACAACAATTTCGAATCGTGGGTAAATAAATGCATTTTTTGAAAACTGGTTCAACTTTAAAATCTAGTTATTCAATTTTTACACAAAAAATGAATTTTTAAACAAAAAGATTAATTTTCTACCGAAAAAAATATTCTTTTACAAAATTAGAGAATTCTCAAACCAAAAAGTTGAATTATGAACTAAAAAGATGAATTTTCAAACAATAAGATTAATTTACTACGAAATAGACGAATTTTCAATAACATTCAAATATACTCATACAAAAAGTTAGCAAGTACAAAAAATTTGTTTTATTTTTAATAACGTTGTTCAACTTAAAAATCTCGTTGGTAAATTTACAAACAAAAACGTGAAATGTTAAGCAAAAGGAATAATTTTCTACCGAAAAAGACGAATTTGTAACCAAATTTAAGAATTTTCAACCAAAAAGTTGAATCTTGAACTACAAAATATGAATTTGTAAACCAAAAAATTAATTAGTCACCAAAAAAGATGAATTTTTAACAAAATTCCAGAATTATCAACCCAAAAGTTCAATTTTTTAATAAGAAAGAAAAAAATGGTTTCATTTTTAAAAACGGTTTTGAAACGGTTTAAAAATAATTAAAACTTAAAAAGATTTTAAAATAATTTTGTAAAGTTTCACAATAATGAAATACATTTTTTCAGTTTCCAAAGAAAAACTAAAATAATTTTTTATTTCGACGAATTAATTTGAAGAGATTATTTGAAAATATTGTAGAAGATTTCGAAAATAGTAAATAAAATTTTTGAAAGATTTTAAGGCAATTTGTAAAATTTTACAGAAGATTTTAGAGCAGAAATTTTAAATTTGGTAACATCACAAAATAAAAACATAAAGAATCGAGTAAATTTAAGAAATATTTAGTAGAATGAAGAGATTCAAATTGAATTTTAAACTTTAAAAGATTTGAAGAAATGTCAATTATTTATTTGGTTGAAAATTTCAATATTTCGTTGAAATTTTGTTTGTTTTTGCTAAAAGTTATGTTTATAAACTGAAAATTCAACAATTCAATTTTTGATTTCAAAATTATCTTTTTTTAGTTGAAAATTTAACTATTTTATGGCAAATTAATGTGAAAAAATCATCTTTTTGGCTGAAAATTTATTTATATATTCCTTTTTAAACTCGTCTATTTAAGAGAAAAATAATCTTTTTGATAGGAAATTGATCCTTATGGTTATAAATTTAATTATTTGGCTAATAATTTATTTTATGGGGAAAAGATTCATATTTTCGTTGAAACTTAATCTTTTTGGTTGAAAATTTTAATATTTTGTTAAAGATTCAAAGTTTTTGCTAGAAAATTAATTTATTTTATTTTAGTTCCTCCTTTTTTTGTCAGAAGTTAAACTATTTGTTTTAAAATTTAGTTTTTAGTTGAAGATTTATAGTCATCATTGAAAATGTGTCTTTTTGGGTAGAAAATTTATCTTCCTGGTAGAAATTTCAAACTTTTTGTTGAAGATTCGCCTTTTTTGGTACAAAATCAGCTTTTTGGTTAGAAGTTAAACCATCTGATTAAAAATTCATTTTTTGTATACAAAATTCATAATTTTCGTTGAAATTCATGTCTTTGGTCAAAAATTCATCTTTTTATTAGATAAATCATTTATTGGGTGGAACCTTTACCTTTCTGCTTGAATATTCATTATTTTAGTTGAATTTGTGTTCATTTATATTTTTCAGAATAAAATTAAATTATTTCCTTGAAAATTCTTCATTATTAGTTAAAAATTCAGTTTTTTACAGAAAATTAACTATTTCACCTTTGGTGTCAAATATGGAATTTACATTATAAAACTTATCTTTACTAGTGAAAAATGCATGTATTTTGTTGAAAAATCGTCTTTTTTATGAAAAAATCATGTTCTTCGTTGAAAACTCACCTATGTTAAAAGTCATTTTTTTCTTGAAGACTAATCATATTAATTGAAAATTTAGTTTTTTTCAAAAATTTGTCCAATTTTCCTAAAAAAAAAAATTTTCGTTCAAAAATATTAATTCTTTTAATTGAAAATTTCACTCTTTGATTTTTCGTATACAAGTTTTAGTTTAAAATTCGGATAATTTGTATCACATTCGTATATTTTTTTCAATTAAAGCATTGAACCCAACTCTACCTAAAGGATTTCCAGGCTCCTGGAAGAAAAAAGAGGAGAGAATATTTCTTCTCGAGATCACACAAGAAGAGAGGAGAAGAGGAGGGGAGAAAGGAGTTGATAGGGAGGAGAAAGGAGAGAAGATCAAATGAGGTAAGAAGGAAGGAGAAAGAGGTGAGAGGAGAAGAGGGGATAAATGGGAGAAGAGAGAGGACACTAAAAGATAGGAAAGGAAATAGTAGAGAGGAAAGAAGATAAGAAGAGATGAGAGGAGACAAGAAGATAGGAGGGGAGTGAAAAGTAGACAAGAAAAAAGGAGAGGGGGGAGAAGGAAGAGGAAAGCAGAGGAGAAGGGAAAAGAGAAGAGAAGAAAAGGGAGAGCAGTGGAAAGAAGGCAAGGAAAGAGGAGACATGAAGAACAAAGAGGATAAGGAATGAGACAAGAAGAAAGGAGTGGAGAGGAAGGAGTAGAAGGAACAGGACAGGACACAAGAGGAGAGGAGGAATAGAGGACAAGCGAGGAGGAGAAAGGAGACAATATGATAGAAGAGGAGAGGGGAGGAGTGTGTAGGGAAGCAAAGAGAAAGAGGGAGAAGATGACAGAGAAAAGGACACAAGAATACATGAAAGGTGAGAAGGAGAGAAGAGGAATTTAGAGGAGGAGAGACAAGAAGAAAGGAGTTAAGAGGGTGAATAGGAAAGCAGGGTATAAAATCAGGGAGAGGGGAAGAGGGGCAGGAGAGGACACAAGAAGTTAGGAAAGGATAGTGGAGACGAAACAAGAAGGAAAAAGAGAAGATGAGACAAGAAGAAAGGTGAGGGCAAGGGAAAAGGGAGAGGAGAAGGGAGTAAAGGCACGAGAAGATAGTAGAGTAAAGAGCAGATGGTAAGGGGAGGGAGTGTAGATGACACAAAAAGATAGGAGAGGACAGAGGAGAGGATTTGGGGGGGAGAAGTGTGAAGAAAGTTGTTGAGAGTGGGAAAAGGGGGTGAGGAGGGGAGAGGAGAGGAGAAGGTAAAGGAGAGGAGAGAAAGGAGAGGAAAGGCACAAGAAAATTGGAGAGGATAGAAGTGGAAAGGATGGTTGAGGAGGGGAGTGAAGAGGAGAGGAGATGCGAAGAGAGTGTGATTACAAAAGAGCTTAAACAGTTCAACAGTTGTATGGAAATTGTTAGTGGGTACTTTACGAAAGTAGTTAAAACGCTGATTCTAGGATGTAGGAGAAGCTGAAACTAGGTACCACTATTACTTGGTTGCAGAATCGTATATTCGACCACGGGATAAACAATTCTCATTTCTGGAGGAACTAATGGTGCAGATCCGACGAAACGAGTGAAAATGGTGAATGCGGTCGATCGTTGTGGTAAACCGGCGCTATTATTTAGCTGAAATGCCTTTTTGAGCTCACCTGTACGAGACGAGCACAAGCGAAAGCCACAGACCAATCACATTTCTACATTTCGCATTTGTACTTCGTTATGTTCTATATGGAAAATTGCAGTTACAAAGTTTAATTTTCCAGTATCCAGTTTCAATCAAAATTCTTGTTATCTTCATTTCACGTTTCGAAAGTTCGTTAAAATATAATTGGACTTTTTAGAATTTTTTTAATTATACACAGATGATTGTCAAAGAGGCTTTGAAAAATTGGAAATCTGGTTTTAAATTTTCCATTTTGTAATGCCTCTTTGTCTCTCGAAGTGTATAATTTTCAATATTTCTCATTTTCAGCTTCTTTTTAAATTTTTCATTACAAATTTTCTATTTTTAAATGCTTATACTAGATGAAAGCTCACTCCCAATCTTATTTTTAATAATTTGGAATGCTTTAAATTGAAAAGTTGTTTTCAGCAATTATAAAATTGATATTCCATCATTCTTCACAATGGATTTTTTTTAATTATTCTTTTTTTGCTTGACAATTCAATACTTTTATTCAAATTTTTTTCTTTCATGACTAACAAATTTTTTGTTTTGTTGGAGATTTATATTTTTGATTTAAAAATGTAATTTTAATAATAACTTTAATAATAATAATAATTTAATAATAATAATTAATAAATTTTAATAATCTGCAGACATTCCCCTTTCTTGGTTGAAAATGCAAATTTATCGTTACAACTTAATCTGTTTTGGTTCAAAATTAATTTTTTGTTGAAAATTTAACCGTTTTGTAAAAAATTCGTATTTTTTGGTCGAAAACACAACAATTTGATAGCAAATTTACCTTTGTGGATGAAACTTCATATATTTTGTTGAAAATTAGTCCTTCCCGGCGGAAAATTCATCATTTAAGTTAGGATTAATTTTTTTTTTTTAAATTAATTTTGTTAGATCAAAATTGAACTATTTTGTTGCGAATTTAATTGATTCATTGAAAATTGATTATTTTTTGAAAAATTACATTCTCTGGTTTACAATTCATATTTTTTGCAGAAAATTCTACTTTTAAGCTTAAATTTGAAACAATTTGATAGAAAATGTAACTACTGTTCGATACAGAAAACAAATGAAAATTTAACTATTCAATTCTTTAATGCGAATTTTTCTTCTTTATTTGCAAAATTCATCTGTTCGGTTCAAAACCTATGTACATGGTAAAAAATTGTAATTTTTTGGTAGAAAATTAATCATACAACTCCCTCAATTTATCAGCTCTTTACTTAATTCACCTCTCTCTCAACAGTTTTGTTGAAAATTCATCTTAATTTGGTAGGAAATTCCACAATTTGGTGGATAATTAATTAATTTTTGTTGTAGTTAAAATTTTATGTATTTCTGCACAGATTATTCTTTTGGTTGAAAATTCCACTATTTGTTTAAAAATTTAACTACTTTTTGGAAAACTCTAATATATGATATTTTGTGAAAAATTAATTTTTTTGGTTGAAAATTACTCTACCTTGATGAAAATTAAACCGTTTTGTTTAAAAGTCAACTTTTTTGTTAAGAATTCATCTTGCTTTGGTAGAAAATTTCATTTTTTGGTGGAAAATTAATTAATCGTTTTCTTAAAAATGTATGTATTTTGTGTAAAGATTCATCTTTGGATTGAAAATTCAATTCTTTGTTTTAAATTTTAACTTTTTTTTTAAATTCAAATATTTGATATTTTGTGAAAAATTATTCTTTTTTTAGCTTAAAATAACTCTACTTTGTTAAAAATTAAACCATTTCGTTCAAAAGTATTTTTTTCTGAAAAAGAAATCTTTCTGGAAAAAAAATCCTGTTTTGGAAAAATATTATTTTTAGTAAAAAAGTATTCTTTTTGGTTCAAAAATCGAATTTTTTAGGTTGACTTCAACTGTTATTTATTTTAAATTAAAATAAGTGTTGGTTGAATATCAGCTATTACATTTTTGGTTGGAGAACTTATATCGCTTGGTTAAAAATTGATAAACTTAGTAGAAAATTCAACAGTATTGTAAAAATTAATTTTTTCTTTATTGAAAACTGAACTATATTTTTGAATTTTTTTTTTGACAATCTGTTTTGTGACTGAAGATTCAACTCCTACTTTTTAGTTAAATATTTATATTTTTTGGTTAAAAATTCAACGAACTTGTTTATATTTCGTCTATTTTGTAGAACACTTAATTTTCAAAAGTTGCCTATCTTTAAAATGATTTATAAAATCGACAAAAAAAGATCTATTATTAATTTCTGTAAATCTTGATGGAGGCTTCTAAGCCCACTTGATAAAAAATAATTCAGGTTGAAATTGTTTATTTAAAAGTGGTTATTTAAAGATTAAGTTCTCCGTTTCTCTTTAGGGAAAAGTTACCATTTTTATTTAATCCTAATGATTAAGGCCTTATTTTACTCTGCGAATGATTCTCTAAATTTCTATTTGCATTGATTTTGTTACAAAAAATTAATTGAGAAATCATACAGTTATTATTGCCGTACACAATCATGGTTTAAATTTTAATTAAAACCACTCAAATAGTGATCATTAGGATTAAATAAGAATTTTAACCTTTTTTTTGAAAAGAAAAAGCAAAAACTAAAACTCTAAATAACTACTGTTAAATAAGCAGTTTGAACCTAAATTTTTTTTCTGAAGTACATTCAGAAGCTTCAGTCAAGATTTCCGAAAAACCCCTGGTTAAGTCTATTTTTTTATTTTATAAATAATTTAAAAGATTAGCGACTTTTTAGATTGATTGTACGCAGTGTAAATCCTAAAAATTAAATAAATATTTTGGTAACTCAAATTCAAAATTTCTTTCTCTTAGTCAAATGATTCCAAAAAAGTTTTTTTGTTATATTCAAACAAACCGTTTTCTCAGCGAGTTCATAGTGTTCTTCCACTCTAAAGTGAAGCAAGAAACCCTTTCTAGAATTTGCGAAACCTTTTATCCATAATTATTTTAATGGATGGATGTCTTTTTTCGCTCTCTTGGAGATTTTCTTTCACTTTTTAGGCGTGCGTCTGATTGTAAGTTCAGAGAACTGTATCTGCCAAATGGCTTTGAGACAGTATCAAAGGCCTTAAATCTGAAATGCGTCTACCATTCCACAGTGCTTGCAGCTACGATTTTGCCATACCTGTTATTCGATTCGTTGCCCACAAATTTTCCAGTTCAGTGATTAATGTGAGGCAGATTTTACAAAACATTTTCATTGAAATATTGGCAAGATTCAGCCTTTTTCATGATACTCCGTAAACCTGCAGGATTTTAGGTTTTGCTTTCCTGAAAAATTTAAGTTATCATGAACCTAGATGATAGTGAGGGTAATATTGGTACATTTCAAAGTGGTGCCAAATTCTGATTTTGAAAGAGATAGTCTAACAATAAGCAAAATTTGATAGAAATTTGTTCTCAAGTGTTCTCAATGTTTCTGATTATGAATCTAATCGCAAAATTTAATATGGATAATTGAATATTTCTGTTGAGGTTTAATTAATTTTCACGATTCGGGAAACGAAAAATGACAAATGGGAATCTAAAATGGGACCTTTGAAAAAATCCGAAATGGCCAACCTGATCATGAAAAAAAGATGACCGGTAATCAAAACTGTTTTGATTATTTAATCACTATCAACACTTGATGCGTACTACCTTGGTCAACACCTTAACATCTTCTTGAAATGATTTTCATTATTCGGCAAAATATATACACGGTGGAATACTGGGGATTACATGTAAAGAGAACTTAAATGCTACCCAATTTGCACATCAGCAGAAGAGAAGACATTCTACAGGGGCATTTTCAAATTTCGCGTTTTTAAAGATGCATTCAGATAGGCCATTCGATCAACTCCGTGCATCTTCGGATCAAGTTTAGGAGTTAATGGCCATAGGTTTAACGGTTGCGTTCTAAACTTTAAATAGATACAAGTGTCGAAAAAATATAGGTTATGTTAAGCAGTAATTTCAAATAATAAAAATGTTTAATTAATAATGAAGTCAGACAGTTGGACTTAGAAGGAAACGTACATTTTTTTCTGTGCCAACAAATTTATGGAATGGCTGCTGAGTATATACTAGGCAGTCTGATAAGTCCCTGAAAAATGAAACACGGAGACGTTTTTTTGGCCAAAGTCGGTTTTATTTTTCAACTGGGGGCCAGGTCTGGTGAATACGGTGGCTGAGGAACCAATTCGAAGCCGATTTCATGCAATTTTGCTTGAGCAACTAAGTATGAATGAACAGACGCATTGTCGTGATGATAAAGCGGTTTTTTCTTCTTCAAATGCGGTCGTTTTTTGGCGATTTCGATTTTCAATTGGTCCAATAATGATGAATAGTATGCTCCGGTTATGGTTTTACCTTTTTCAAGATAGTCCACGAATATTATGCCATGTGCATCCCAAAATACGGAGGCCATAACCTTTCCGACCCATTGTTGCGTTTTTGGACGCTTCGGAGCACTTTGGCCTGGTGGAACCCACTGTTTTGCCTGTTGCGTTGACTCAGGAGTGTAGTAGTGGATCCAGGTTTCATTTATGGTTATGAATCGGCGCAAAAACTCGGTCGGCTTACGAAAAAATAATGCCAAATTCTGCTGGGAAGTTGTCACACGAATTCGTTTTTGGTCCACTGTGAGCAAACGCGGAACCCATCGCGCGCAGAGCTTCTTCATGCCCA
>NC_046659.1:111793410-111798397 GCF_010883055.1 Belonocnema kinseyi
TCCTCTTTTGGGCGCCCAGATCGTTCAGCATCAACTGTGCTCGTACGGCCACAACGAAACTCGGTAAACCACTTATGAATCGTTCCAATCGACGGTGCAGAGCGCGGGTAATACTTATCCAGCTTGGCCTTGGTCTCGGATATCGTTTTCTTGCGAAGATGGTAGTGTTTGATCAAAACTCGAAACTCAGATTTTTCCATATTAAATAAAATTCGGAGGTTAGTTGCTTCTCAGTGCTGTAACTTGTAAATGCGTAAACATAAATGGCTGAAGTTTTGACAGGCGTCATTTGAAGGATCAAGCTAGACGAAAATGGTTCACATTAGTGAATACTAATGCCATTTCTTCGAATTTTCAGGTACTTATCAGACTGCCTAGTATGACACACACTTTTTAGACCGCAAATAAGCCACACATACAATTTACTCTTCTCAGTCCACCTGCCTCACTAAATTATTGATTGAATACTTTTATTATTTGTGATTATTACTTAACCTAATCTATAGTATTTTGACCCTTGCATCCATTTGAAGTTAAAAACGCAACCATCAAACCTATCATAAACTTGATACAAAGATGCACGGAGTTGACCGAATGGCTTAACCGAATGCAACTTTGAAGGCGCAGAATTTGAAAATGTCCCTGTAGAATGGCTTCTTCCCTGCTAATGTACAAATTGAATGGCATTCAAGTTCTCTGTACATGTAAGCCCCAGCGTATCCACCCTGCATAATAACACCTAATATGGGAATTTTTGACAAAAAACTAAGTGGCCTAACTGATGAGGAAAAAAAAATTGACCAGAAATCAGCACTGTTTTGATTATTTAACCACTTTCATTACATGATACTACCTAGAGATACTCTAGGTAGAGTTGTGACACAACTTCCCACTTTTTTGATTGGCTATGATAAAACCGGAGCCAGAAATGATGAACAGCGCGCGACTTTCAAACCAAATTTCACAATAAATTTACAATTTTGAAGAACTAAATTAGAAAGAGGATAACATAAAAAATTAACATATTAAAACCATTTGAAACGTATGATTATAGGAATAATTATTTTTAAAACCTATTTCATTAGCTGTATAAAAGAATAATGAATGTTATTAATTAAAATTTTTTGTTTAAATTAGTGTTTTTCGGTAGAAAATTATTCTTCTTGATTACAATATTTTGTTGAAAACTCCTTCTTTGTTTGATTAAAAATGAATTTATATTTTGAAAATTCAAAAAATTTTCTTAAATGTATACACATGTTTACTTGAAAAGGCTACTTTTTTATGAAACGTTAATGTTCTTGATTAAAAATATATATCTTTAGTAAAAAATTCAACTACTTCGTGGGAAATTAATTGTTCGGATAAAAATTATTCTGTTCTTTTCTTAAAAACTGAACTATTTTGTTATGAATTCTTCGTTTGAAGTTTGAAAATTAATATTTTCAGTCAAAAATTCGACTATTTGATTGAAAATTCGTGTATTTTTTATAAAATCAATGTTTGTGTTTGAAAATTCATCTTTTTGGTTGAAAGTTCGTCTCTTTTTTGCAAAATTTAATCTTTTTGAGATTAAATTTAGTCGAAAGAAAAAATATCGGATTTAGAATTAATGTATTTTGTCAAAAGTTAATTTTGTCGTAGAAAATCAAGCGTCGTGGTTGAAAATTTTGGTAGAAAATTTTTTTTTTTCTTGGTTAAAACTTAATTTTCTTGATTGTAAATTTATCTTGCGGGTTAGAAATTCAAATAATGGGTTAAAAATTCAGTTTTTGAGGTTGATATTTATACATTTCTTTTTTTTTTGTAAAAAAATTATCTTTTAGGTTAGAATTTAATCAATTAGCTAAAAATTATTTTTCTAAATAAAAAAATGATAATTTTCATTCAATTTTTTTTTTGGTCGAAAATTCATTTTTTCAGTTGATAAATCATTTCATCGGTTAAAAATTCATCTTTTTGCTTTAAGATTTATTATTTTACCAGATTTTTTTTTAATTTATATTTTTTAGTTTAAAATTAAACTATTTAGTTTGAAATTAATTTTCTTGATTGAACATTAATTAATCCACTTTTAGTTGGAAATTAATCTTTTTCAGTTGAAAATTAGTGTTTTTTGGTCCAACTTGACTTAAGATGAAAATCGACATCAAGAGGGAAAAATTAATTGCGATGAAAAAATATTTTTTATATGCTAAATGTCTTAGATAAGAAATTATCCTTTAAAAATGTATTTTTTCAGTTAAAAATTAAGCTTATTTGTATGAAATTTATTTATTTTTCTTGAAAATTCATCTTTTTGGTGAAAACTTAATATTTTTGGTTTCAAGTTCATCGGTTTAGTCAGAAATTCAACTATTGTGTTCAAATTTAGCCTCATTTATTGAAAATACATTCTTTTGGTTAATGATTTATAACATTACTTGAAAATTGATTTCCTTGTGGGAATATTTAACAATTTTATTGAAAATTTGTGCCATTTTCGTTCAAAATGAATTTTTTTATTGAAGACGAAAAAAAACATGTAACAAAAAAGAAACATTTACTTGTAAAAATGTGATCTAATTGAATTTTTTTTTAAACAATATCAATCATGGTTAAATGTCAGTATCTAATGTCAAATTATTGTCTTCGACGTGAAAGGAATTCATTCCGTAGAAAATTAAAAGTTTCCATTTTCAAAAATGCGACATAGGTTAATTTGTTTATAAAAATTGATTTGTCATTTTACAACTGAAATAAAGAAGCAGTTATATTTTTTGTGAAAACTTGGACTTAAGAGAAATCTTAAAATTAACCTAGCTTTTATTTCATTAGATAAACTTTCAAATCTCGTTTCGCTATACCTTATGACGCATTCGTCCCTCTCTGATTTGAGGAAATAATTTATTTATGAGCGTTCTAGCTTTCATAAGCTTTTTAATTTTTTTTTTTGGACTGGAGTAATTAACGAATGTTTCTTCGAGCTTTTCAGAAAGTGGTATTCGGTAGTAATTAACTGGAATAATATATAGCGCATTCTACTGGAGCACATTAATAGCAGCACGTGCACCGTTCGTCACGCGGGACATTGGTCCCCCTCTTGGCCTCTTTCCGCGTGTAAGCGAGCCTTTAGTTCGCTGATTATCTTCCTTTCGGATCTAATTAACTTGGCTAGCTCGAGTTCATGAACCCAGTTTTGCGAGCAAGCACGCATTAATGGAGGCACTAGTTACAATCGTTATTCAAACAACTGCGCCACCTGTACTGAAGAGACTATAAATTTGGAATATACCTTACCAGTTTTCCGTATTTTCTACAGTCATCCAAAATAGTAATTTACACTAATCATTCTGATGAATAAATCAAAGGTTAAATGTGAAAGGTCGAGAAAACGCACCTGTCTATTCATCGCAGCTTATTCGGCAATTTCTGGCGAAACACAGTATTAAACTGTAGCAGTCTTGATATTATCCATACCTGGCTTTTTATAATTTCTGGTTATTTCCAAAATTAAAGTATCCTCTAAAACGATTCAAGAAGTAGAGAAAATGAAACAGAAAGGGACGGAGCAGCCGTTAGGTAATCCGAAAAATGATTTTACAAAGTACTTTCGATGACCGGATTTCCTGCAGAAGTAACCGTCCTGCTTTCTAAAAACAGGAAGACTGGATCCTTCAGAATGAAAATTCACCTGCTATTCATCGCAGCTTATTCAGCAATATCTGGTGAAACACGAAAAAGCTGTTGGCTATTCTGATAGTTGACATCTAGGAGTGCTTCCGAAAGTGAGAGGATCCCTTGCAGAAGAAAGGTGCCTGATTTCTAAAAAAGTGAAGATTAGAGCCTTCAGAATGACAACGCACATGTCCATCAGCGTGGTCCAAAAATCCATTGGGTTTTTTTTGTTAATTTTAATGGGGACATACCAGAAATTTGTTCGAGTCCACACAAAAATAAATCCATTTGTTTATTTTGAAAAAAATGATTTTCAGAAATGCCGAAAGTCCCATGAAGATTAAGACGTATTTTCCATAGGAAAAAAAGACGTTTTCGTTAATCTTTTTCAGAATCATCAATATTATCTCAATCTAGTTGAAGCCCAACATTTCTATCCACAATTAGTCATACAATTCTATTGAAATATCATTTTTCAAATCTAAGCACCATAAAACTGTTTTATAGGGTCCCAAAAAAAACCCCCATGAGTGAAAAAATGGGTTTTGAGAGTTCTTGGCGCTAATTATGATTTTTTATTTCTGTTTTTTTGTAATGCAAATTGTTTCTGGCACATAAAAGACCATTTGATACTGAGAATTAGATGTTCACCTATATTGTTTAAAGAATTTATTATTGTTTATAGCAATTTTCTCATAGAATGGAGGTAGAAAGATGCGATTTTTCCAAAAAATTTCCACTTTTCCAATTTCCAATTAGAGGGTAGTGTTAGTTTGTCAATGTTAACAAGAGTGATTGTTTAAACAATGTATTATTATTTTTAATAATATTCTCTTAGAGAAATGCTAAAAAATTTTAGTTTAAAAAAATTCACTTTTGGTCAAATATTCAATGAAGATAATCAAGTAATTAATTAGAGTCAAGAAAATTAATTGCTTAATTAATTCATTATTATTAGTATTGATAATGCTATATTCAAAAAATACTCGAAAGATGCTGTTTTTTCTAAAATGTAAGGCTTTCTATCCAATTTTCAAAAGAAGTGAAGGGATAATGAATTCAAGTTAACGGAAATAATTATTTAAACAATTTATATTCATTATTAACAACATTCTCTTTACTTTACTGATACAATATTGCGGATTTTTCTGAAATTTTCAACCTTTGTCTTTTTTTCATTGGGCGTGAATTAATAATTAATCATATTTAGCGAAAATAATTGTTTAAACAAATTTTTTATAAATTTTTACCTTTCTGTCCTTTTTCACTTAGTGACATAATAATTAATAAAAGTTAGCAAAAAAGTTTTATAAACAATTTAGTATTGCTT
>NC_046659.1:111798497-111802158 GCF_010883055.1 Belonocnema kinseyi
TATATCTTTTTGTTATAAGTGCTACGGAGTCGTTGTTTTTCATAAAATCTTTGACTTTGCTTCGCCTGCTTAGTTATTAACAATTGATAAATAAATATTAGAGAAAACTACGTTTTAAATAATCTCTTTCTTTTTTGTAAATATATTTTTCTTAAATGACACAGATATTTAAAATATGCTTCAAATTTTCTACACTGATCATATTAAATACAGCAATGATAATTGAAGAATCATTTTTGTTATGGTTGACTTACTATTTCTTCATAAATAAAAAAGCAATGCAAAGTTGAAGATTTTAGAAAACCCCGCCACTTTCCAGCACTTTCCTATGAAAAGATAGTTAAAAAACAATATTAAATTGTTTAAACAACTTTTTTGTTAAATTTCATTTAATTCACGATTCACTGAACTCAATAACTTAACTTCAATGAAAGTTAACAAAAAAGTTGTTGAAACAATTTAATATTGTTTTTAACTATCTTTTCGTAGGAAAGTGCTAGAAAGTGGCTGGGTTTTCTAAAATCTTCAACTTTGCATCGCTTTTTTATTTATGAAGAAATAGTAAGTCAACCACAACAAAAATGATTCTTCAATAATCATTGCTGTATTTAATATGATCAGTGAAGAAAATTTTAAGCATATTTTAAATATCTGTATCATTTAAGAAAAATCTATTTACAAAAAAAAAAGAGATTATTTGAAACGTAGTTTTCTCTAATATTTATTGAATGAATTCACAATTCACTAAGTTAAAAAAGGTCAGAAAGGTAAAAATTGCCAAAAAAATACAACTATAAGTTATTAATATAGACGAAAATCGTCATAAACAATAATAATTTATTCGAACGACTATTTTTGCTAAATTTAATTAATTAATAATTCACGCCTAATGAAAAATAGACGACAGTTGAAAATTTCAGAAAAAACCGCAATATTCTACCAATTAAGCAAAGAAAATATTATTGAAAATGATTATTGATAATAATAATAATAAATTGTTTAAAAAATCACTCATGTTAATATTGGCGAGCTATCACTTCCCTCTAATTACAAATTGGACAACAAGTGGACATTTTTTGAAAAACCGCCTCTTTCGAACTCCATTCCATGAGAAAATTGATAAAAACAATAATAAATTGTAAAAAAATATATGTCAACATATAATTATCAGTATGAAATGGTCTTTCATGTGCCAGAAACGATTTGCATTCAACAAAACATCAAAAGATGTCATGATTATCGCAAAAAACTCTTCAAAACCTATTTTTTAACTTATGGGGGTCTTTTGGCTTCCTATAAAACAGACTTATGGTGTTGATGATTGAAAAGTGATATTTTATTCGTATTTTATGGCTAATTGTGAAGAGAAATGTTGAGTTTCAACTCGATTGAAATAAGATTAAGGATTCTGAATAAGATTAACAAAAACGCCTTTTTATGGGAAATACGTGTTAAACTTCATGGAGCCTGCAGCTCCTCTAAATATCATTTTTGGTTTTCAAAATGAGACAAAATGCATTCATTTTTGTTTGGAATCAAAAAAACTTATGGGGTATCCGCATAAAAATGTGACAAAAATTTTTGTACCACCCTAATTGTCCATTCATTACGTCAAGATATGATAACTGAGAGTATCCAAGTTCCAGGTTGATCATTAGGTTGGCTCAAAAACGCTTTTTTTAGAGGGCAACAATCTCCCCGATTTTATTCCAGATCAAAAAAAAAAGAAAATCTCAATTTTTTTTATTTTTTATCTTTGACTTGACCTTAAAACAAAAAATGTCAATTCTTTATGAAATTGACCTTTTAAGCACAGTATTCTAGTCTTTTTTCGTTTAAAATTATTAATATTGGTCTAGTGGAATATTTATTATCATTGGGTTATTAACGTTTAATCATTCAAACAAATGGAATTTGTTAAAAAATTTTTCGAAAGTTTTTTTCCCTTAAAATTATTACTATTGGTCTAGTGGAATATTTAATAACATTAGTTCATTAACTTTTAATATTTTTGCATTAATTTTTAATTATCTAAACAAATTCCATTTATTTAGAAAGTTTTTTTTTGTAATAATAATTTTTATCGAAACATTTTTTTTAATTAATCAAACAATGTTATTAAATATTCCACCAAAGAAATATTTATAAGTTTTAATGACAAATTATTTAAACAAATTTCATTTGTTTGAACAATTGAAAATTAATGAACTAATGTGAATAAATATTCCATTATACCAATATTAATCATTTTTAAGAAAAGAACTAATTATCGAAAAAAAATTAAATAAATTCCGCTTGTTCAAACAATTAAAAATGAATGAACCAATGTTAATTAATATTCCATTAGACTGATAGTAATAATTTTTATTAGAAATACCTGATTTCCGAACAAAAATTATTTTAAAAAATTCAATTTCCTTAAATAATTGAAAATCAGTTGATCAATAATAATAAATATTCCACTAGACGAATATTAATAATTATAAGTAAAAAAATGAGAATACAGTGTTCAAATAACTAAAAATATAAATATAATACAATACATTTTTCTTCATGCATTTTTCATGGGACACTTCAAGTCAAAACCGACAACGGTTAAAATTAAAATAAAATAAGAGAAAAAACTTATGGAATTTTTTTTCGGATTTGGAATAAAATGGGGGGATCGTTGCCCTCTAGCATGCAAAAAAATTTTGACATGAATTTTTGGACCACCCTATTGATCAACTGAAAAAGATCTGTTTTCTAAAAAAAATTGCCATAGGTCAGTTATTAAACTTCGAGAACAAAGGTGAGGATTCTTAGGTCAGATATCAGAGGTCAAAGGTCTAGACCTGTCCTTAGAATTCCAAGCTCTAGATGAGATGTTAGGTGTCATAGGGCAGAGGTGAAGGATAAAAGATTTCGTCAAAATTCGACTAAAATTTAGCCACAAATTCATGTGGGAAACATTTGCTTACAATAATTTATAAGATTCTGGAAGAAACATTAAACAATAATGCTGCAGGAAATGAATTTCTCATGTCAGGATAATCGTATGGACATTTCATGTTTACGATTCTATCATAAAGTTTTTGTCGTGATGAAATGGCTCGGTTGCGGTCGTTTGGAGCGAAGGTGCTTCACAGGTGGTCGTGAAAGATTGCGACTGGAAGATACTACGGATCTATAAAACTTTCCTTCCACCCATTGCGCGAAAGTGCTCTTCCTGAAGTTTATTCCACAAAAGCGTTCAGTAAACTACACTAGACAAGCGGATTTTAAAAATAAGACATACAGTCTAGTCTCTCAATAAGGCGCCTCACAAGGCTGTAGGGGAAATTTTTTGGAAGCGCGCTACCCCCACCGACAGCCTTTGCACCTCGAGAATTTTGCATGCTCTGCCTCTGAATAAGGCGCTCTTTGCTGCATTGAATATATATGTGGTGAAGTGCAATTATTTACATCAGGGTGGTTCAAGAATACATTGCAATATTTTTTTTACTCTAGACGGCACGCCTGCCTCAAAAAAATTTCGTTTTATATTTTATCAACATGGGGAAATTTTGGATTTTCGAAAAAAAGAACTTACACTTTCGAGTTTGATCGAAACGTACCAAGTTTATTAGGGATTGAAGATGAGTTTCTAAGAAATATAAACATACTTATAAATTTTATTTTA
>NC_046659.1:111802168-111803634 GCF_010883055.1 Belonocnema kinseyi
CCCCCCCCCAGCACACCAAATATGACCTAAAATTAAATAAACTACATTTTTACGTATTATTTTTAATTTTTAGAAATTTCTGACGTCTTTTTCATAAAAATAATTACTAATGTACAACTCGAATATCTCCTATGAGTTATTAAACAATGTTTAATTCTTTAAATTATTATACCTTATTTTAAAAAATTATTGATTCCTAACATTTTTTTTTTAATAATCGTATTTCCTTGAAGAAATATAAAAGTGGGTCATTGTTTGACGTAATAAATTTGGTCAGAAACAGGATATTATTATTTAAATAATTAATCATGATTTATTTTTAAAATATCTAAAAATTGAGTAATCGATCTCCCCTTGTCTTAAATTGGTATCCTATGCTACTCTTTGTTAAATAATTACATAATTTTGGTACATTTCTCCTTATGCTTAACAAATTTTTATTTGTTTAAATTATTTTTATTTGCCCGAGTACTTTGTCGATAACTTAACAAAAATAATATTAAATAGAATAAATGCAATTATTCATCTAAATATATTGTGTGAAGACATAATAAATTGAACATTTTGCAATCGTTTGAACAAATATAATTTTTTTGAACAATTACTTTTCCAAGAATATTTTAAAATCATATTATATTGGAAACTTTATTTCATTGTATAAACAATTTTTATTCGTCATCCATTTATTTTTAGTTTGAACAAAATTCGAAAAATAATAATTCATTGCATAAACAATGACATTAGGCTTTCATCAGAATTTAGTAGTTAAAATCATTTAATCTTATGCCTAATTCATAAAATACAATTTTTTAAATATAATTTAACAATAAAATTTTAAAAAACAAATTCAGTGTGTTCAAACTATTCATTATGGTTAATATATTCTTTCTACAGTTACACTATACAGTAATAAAAATAATTGTATGTATTTCATTTTAATTTCTTGTTTTTCAAAAGTCTTCGAACGAAAGCTGCTTGAGTAAATAAAATATTTTTAACAAGTAGAAATTTCTCAGTCATTAGAAGAAATGTATGACAACTATGTAAATACTTAACAAAAAGTAGCACAAAAAGTAGCATAGTTAACTAACTTGAGAAAAAAGTGGACATTTCTGGCACAAATTTTATATATTTTGAAAATAAACAGTATTTAATTAATTAGGTAATTCATAATGTTTTTGCAAATATTTAACACTTCAAAAAATGACTAACTTTTACATTTCATAATAAAGATACAATTTTCTTGTATTTCCAGGGAAAAATAATTGTTTAAATAAGTTACAGTTGTTTTGACTATTGAAAATTCTTTAAAAAGTCATACGAGTTATTCCAGTTGTCAATTAGTAAATATTTTTATGAGAAAACACGACAGAAATTTCTGAAAATTAATAATAATACGTAAAAATGTAGTTTTTGGATTCTTGGGTCATATTTGGTGCGCTGTGAGTGGAGGGGGGAGGGGGGGG
>NC_046659.1:111803734-111806650 GCF_010883055.1 Belonocnema kinseyi
ATTATATACTTCGCCGAGGCAATACAGTTGTCATCAGATTTTGAGTTTTTACGAAAATTAATATCTAAAACAATTTTTAAGAGATTCATGCTAAGCGCCTTCTCTGACTTAATTTTAACCATTCTTTATTTAACAACAGAGTTCTTTTGTTGTTTTTGTAATTTATATAAATGCTATTTTTTCAAATGTTTTCATATTTATTCAATAAAAGAATTAAATCAGTTCAAGAATAGTGTGTCCATATTTACACTTGTAAAAATTTGACTTTCGATTTTTGGCGGTCAATACCCCCTTCTCCCTTTCAAAATTTGTTTGCTTTAGGGAAAGATAAATTCCATATTTTTTCAAATAGGTTAACATTAAATAGTACCCCCAAGCTTCTGACATTATGATAAGGTTTTTAAAGAAAAAGCTCGGTTGTCGGAAAAATGAAAGAAAATAAGTACATTTTATTAATTTTTTTGTAACTTTAAGCTTGAACGCTTTGAAAAACTTAAAAAAATTGTTTCAATGAATAAAAATTGTTTAAACAATTGACTTGCCTTAATTTAAGAAAATCTCGGGAAAAATGGCTTAAACAAAAAAATGGTTTAAATAATTAATTTCGTAATATTTTAAGTTTGAAATATAATTATTGAAATTCATCAACTGTATCGTTTATCCTGAAAAATGATCACTTTAATTTTTATAAGTGAGAAAAGAATTGTTGAAAAAATAATAGTAAATTTCAAACTTTTTGTGATTTATCGAAAGTTTCCAATTGGTAAAAAAGACGCAATTTATAATGGAAGAAGCAAATTAAGAAACAAAAGTAATTTTTTGGGAATTTGCAAACATATCGGCCTTTTTCAGAAAGTAAAAAAATTTAATTTTGCTATTTTCAATAAAAATAATTCTGAAAAAGGGTTAGTTCCTTCGAGTTCACGATCATTCAATTAATGTTGGATTAAGATTAATAAAGAATGGATGCGATTTAACAATCTTTTAAACTTCAATAATAAGTGAATCGAGTTGAAATTTGAATTAACTTTTACCTCAAACCATTTGAAAAGTGGACAGAATGTTGAATATTCAAGACAAAAACTCCAATCTTCTGGCATCATTTGAAGATAATATTATTTAAAATATGAATCACTTTCAGAAAAAATTATTTTGGTCTACTTGAATTATTAGCAGACAGTAATAGAAAGTTTAAAATAGGTTTGAAAATTCGGAAAATCGTGACTTTGAAGGGCTTTTAAAGCACATTGTAAACTATATTTAAAAAAGAATGAAAATAAAATCGAAAGTGGTCTTTTAAAAATAAATCGTCTTACTAAGAATAATTAAATAAAAATACATCTTAATATCTTCGAAATTACCAAATTGAGGAAAGTTCAAAAAAAGGAAATTTGCACTCAAATAATGGAGAATATTTATAATACACTTTACCTGGTCTCTTCTGGGCATTATATATAATGCCTAGACGCTCTGTATAATAGAGTGTGTAACATATTTTGACTGGCCTCTGTTGGGCATCACATGTGTACATAATGCCTAGGGATTATATATATTTTCGGATTATTTACTTTACCTGTAATATATACACTGAGAAAAGTGTTTGGTTGACCGAACAAAAGTTTGGTTGCCCTGACCAAATTTTTTGGTTGCTATAGAAGCAAAATCGTTTTTAGAGCCAACCAAAGTATTTTTTGAGCATTTGTTAAAAAGAATTAAAAATTTTTGTAGGCACAACAATTGTTTGTAGATTGAACAAACTTATTTGGTTCAATTAACTAAATATTCGTCAGCTCAACACAATGATTTTTTATGCTTTACAAAAATATTGTATATTTTACAAAATATTCTTGCTGAACGATCTAAGTTGTTGCAATCACAAAAAAATTATTTTGTTACGGGAAAAAAGAAATTTTGTAAATAAAATATAAAATATTTTCGGTATGAGACAAAAACTAGTACAAAATTGATTGATTCAATAAAATGTGTTTGATTTGTGAACAATTCGTTTAATTAATCACAATTAATTTTTGGAGTACTCGGTGCTTAGCTGAAAGAGTGATTAATTAAGAGATTTCTCTTAAATAGTGTTGGGTCACAGCGTCAGCCATCCTAACGTCTTTTTTTTTAAACAAACACAACTCTTTTGGTACATTCAACAATAATTGCTTAACAAACTTTTTTTCGGAGCTAAATAAATTGATCTGCAACTCCAACTATTTCTTTGGTGGTCTCAATCAAATATTACTAAGAACAACCAAAAATGTTCAACAAAATTATTTTCTTGCTGGGAAATTATTTTTTTCTCAGTGTGCCATATCCAAAAAACTCATAGAAAGCAGACTGAAGGGATTGACAGTTGAGGTGTTCTCACGGTCTTCTCAATGGTCTTCTTAAACAGGCGAGCCTCTCATTAGGGCGCCTCTCAATAGTGCGCCTTTTCCTTAACTGCGCTCGAATTTTACCCCCACCTTCGAGACTCCGCGTTGACCGAGGGACATTTCGAAGCATTACCTCTCAATTGGGTGGTCGCGATGAAAATAAATCCGCCTATACATTGTACTTATGTGCTTTTATATTGCACATCGTAGCAAACATGCATTGAGAAATAATTATATTCTCCAATTATAAAATCATATATTAATAAATACGAATGAATAATATCCGATATACAATTATTTTTTCTAATTAAGGAAATTAAATTTTGTTTAAAAAAGTATACATCAGTACATACATAGTTTGATAATCCGGTTCATAATTGTAATCCGAGACATTTTTTTATTCGGAAAACTTAACACATATGCGTTTTTTTCTTTTCTGCTCACGATTTAAAAATGAGTGTGGAATGCATTTCACACACACAGCTTTTATCAAATGAAAAAACGCTTTCCGATGAACAGGGAAAGTCACCCCCCCCCC
>NC_046659.1:111806750-111814136 GCF_010883055.1 Belonocnema kinseyi
TATAAAAACCTGGTGAAAAAAAGTAGCTGGAAGCTTAAACCTAGACTTTAGAATCGATGAAATTAAAGAAAACCAATGTCAGTAAACAGAACTCCTATTTACCGAGTAAAGTGTTTTTGTTGCTACAGAGAACCTTAACTTGGAGAACACATCATAAAACTTTATCAAAACGTGCCTCTGGCACTTTCTTAAAGTCGTAAAATGACAGAAGCAGGTCAAATTCATTTCAAGCTTGAGATTTCTCTCTTGAAAAGAAGACTTTGTTTGGGAAAAGTTTTGATGTGTAAACACCTTAGACAGGGATGTGAAGAAAGAAGCCCATTTAATTTGAATACGGTTTTGCGAAGTTGGATTTTACGGCCAAAAGGTTGAATATTTTGCTAAAATTTTCTGCAAACGTATTCTAAATATTATACTATTTTTTTCTGTCAAAGACATTTTTTTTGTAAATCTGTTTCTATTTTGTTTTAAAGAGCAAACGGAAACTAGCTGGGTACATGTTTTTCTCTGATTATTATAGTTTTTCGTATTGAGGAAAAAAATCATTCTTTGTACAAAATAGATGTTTTGAGTAACTATTTATGTTTTAGCTTTCTTAGTTTCTAAGATTATATTAATATAATTTTTTTTAATAATGTTTAGAAAATTCAAAATGATTTTTGAAAGTTTCAGATATTTCAAATAAAAAAATGAACCCAAAATTTAATCTTTGACGAAATAGTTATTTTTTTATACTAAAAATATGAATTCTCAAATAACAATGTATATATTTTATATTTTAATTCAATCTCACTTATCTTTTCGATAAAAAGCAGTAAACCTTATCCTTAAAAAACCATATTTTAACTAAATAGTTGAATCTTCAACCAAAAAACGTTAATTGTTAACTAGTTGTGTTTGTTAGATTTTTATTAAAGAAAGTAAATATTTTTCAAAAAGGAGGAATTATATTCCAATAAAATAATTTCTTAACCTGGACGTATGAATTTTCCATGAAAAAAAAAATTGTCAACCAAGTAGTTGAATTTTCTACCCTGACGATAACTTTCTGCAAAAAGAAAAATGTTCAACTAAAACGATTTTCAATTCGAAAAGATCTTCTTTGGTAATAAAAAACAGTTCAATTCATCAAAAAATGACAAGTTTTTAACAAAAGAGTTAAATAGTCGACGAAAAAAATTGTAAACATTTGTTTTTTGAACCAAAAAAAAACATTAAATATTTTCCAAAAGGGATGAATTTTCTACGGAAAAGTTAAAATTTTTAAACAAAAATATTAATTATCGTCAAAAAAGTTACTTTTCAACCAACTAGTCTAATTTTCTATCAAGAAGAGCTTCTTTCTGCCAATTAAGATAAATTTTCAACTAAAATTTTGTAATTTTCAACCAAAATGCCTGACGAAAAATGAAATAGTTGATATCTTACATCAAAAATATTTTAATTACGAATAAATAACTCAACAAAATAGTTCTACTGTCAACCAAAAAGATGAATTTTCAACCAAGAAGATTCTTATCGAAAAAGGACAAATTTCGAAAAATAGTTAAATTTTTAACCAATAAGATAAATTTTTTAATAAAATGATAAATTTTGAACAACAAAAAGTAGTTGAATTTTCAAATAAAAGGAATAATTATAAATAATAAATATTATAGTTGATAATTAAACTAAAAAGGATTCTTCATTTTAAATCGAAAAATTTGTATATACAATATTAAATCAGACGTTTGCAATTTTAATAAAAAAGCTAAAATTTCTATTACAAAAATAACTTTTAAAACCAAAAAAAAAACGAATTTAGAATGTAATTGTTAAATTTTCTACCAAAAAAGATCCTCTAGTCTAGAATATAAAATATGGTATGCAAGTAGAGAATAAAAATTTAGAACTATTTATTTATTTTTTGTTTGTTGATTTTCTTAACGGCTACATATGTATGAACTTCCTAGATTTCCTAGATTTCGAAGACATTTTTTTATTTTACAGGATTTTAGAAAAATTAAGGACATTTTGAAGATATTCAAGAATGATGTATTATAAAAGAAAAATATAAGAATATTTTGGGAATGCTTAGAAGTCTTTAAATGTTTGCAAATATTTATTAACTTTTCAAAATTCCCAAAATTCATATATGTCTTATAAAATGACTCGAATTATTCTTTAAATTGTCTCAAAACCTACAGAATTCATTATTGACCATTTTGGAAATCATTTTAATGATTAAATAATTTTCTTAATCCAATAAAAATGAATGTCTCTAAATAAAGAATCACATAAATATTCCCGAGAATATTGTTAATTTTTGTTATCTTGAAATCTTTTCTAAACCTTATTAAAACTTTAATTTTTTACGAAGTCTTCAAAAATATGTATTTTAATTTTAAGTTTTTTGAAATTTGTCAAAGACTTTAAAATATCTTTTAACACGATGAAAACATTTCCTGGAATTTTAAAAAAATTATGAAAAATTAAAAATCTTTCTTTAATTCTTTCAGATTTCTTTTTGCTAATTTTCAAAATCTTTTAGTTTCTAATAAAATTATTCTTGTGTGCATTTAAAACTTAAAATTATCTATTAAACTTATTCGAATTTTTTCTAAAACTTTGTGACTTAGCAAAATTGCAAAATTTTGTTTTTAAATCATTTAAATTGTTTTCCAAAATTTTAGGAAATCATTTAAAATAAAAAAAAAATTTATTCACATTATTTTATTCAAAGTGATTGCAAATTTTCCTGGAATCATAAGAAAAACTTGTGTCCCCTAAAAACTTTAAAATTTGTAATTATCATTAATAGATAAATACATACGGCCTCATTTATTATATTCGAGGGGTAAAGAATTCAATCCTTGCGTCATTTTTAATAAAACTGGTCAAAAATAAAAAAAAATCAGTGTTTGTATTAGTTAAGCATCATTAACAGTTAAAATTCTCTATTTTAAAAATAAAAATTGAGATTCTATATTCATCATTCGGGAGTTTGAATTTAAAAATCGTAGTAAATTCAAAAGAACAAACCGAAAACAGCCACTTGAAGATATACGACTGATCATTTCTCTTTTAAAAATAAATTTTTAGAAATAAAATTCCTCATTCGGGAATTTTAATTAGAAAATTTTAGTAAATTCAAAAGAACAAACCGAAAACAGCCACTTGAAGACAAGGTCGCGTATCAAGGTGCATGGCCAACGTGCGCGCTCATGCTTCTCGTCTATCTAACAGGGGTTCTCCGCATGTGAGATCCGAGCTGCGTCAGTCAGCTATCTTCTCAGTGGATCTAAGCCGCTTTCTGCTAATCTAATTGAATTATTCAGCTGATTAACAGACAAATTTTACTATCTTAGCTAGACAGCTCTTCTCTCTCAAATTATTATGGTCCTCCTTGAACTTTTTAAAAAGCTAAGTGATATTAATTCTAACTCTTGTGCCTTAATTTCTCCTCCCTGTAATTACCTTTCTTGCTCACTTTTTGATAGAACAGACTTAAGAGGCCTGAAAGCTTCAGTAATGAAATGCAAAGTAAATGCGTCAAGTGGTCAATTATTTTAATTAAAGACGACGACCCACCCAATGAGGATTGCACTGGCATGGGGCAATCTGCCCAGTTACTTAATAACTGCGAGTTCAGATTACTTGCTCTCTTCAATTTATTTAATCCAATCGACGCCATAAACACACAATGATTTGTGTTACTCTTCTAACTACTTTTGTTTTTACATTTTTCTATTCCTTCCAATGCAAATAAGTTTTATGTTATATTTTTAATATAAAGAAGTTTTTCAGAGTCTCAACATCCATAGTAATTATAATTTTCGTTCAAATCTACAATTTTCAAACAGAAAAAATTCCAATTACTTGAGCGGATCAGAACCACTGTGAAGTTTGATGACGAACGCAGCTCGGCTCACACAATCGGAGAACCACTGTGAGGCCAGCTGCAAGTGTGTGCGCACATGCCGAGCACTCACGTTGACGCGGGTCCCCCTCTCAACCGTGCCAACGGTTCACTGCATTGTGAGAGCCGAGATGCGTTCATCAGTTAATTTATTGAAAGAAAATTTCCATAAATTTCAGAAAACATAATTCACGCATCATAAGGTATGAATCTGTCTCGAATTGCAATGCAATTCTTTATCTTAGTTATTTTTAATCAATTATTATTATTATATAATTAAAAACATTTCTGTGGCGAAATGTTGTCACAGGCTTATACTGCCCAATATGTCGAAGGCATTTTTGGTAAAAGTTGGATTTTTATTTGATCATTTTGCACGGGGCTCTCCCGGTATATATCATCAGTCACGGACGCATTTTTATAATGCAATCAAGTGATCTGATGAGAGCAGTCTGCCCAGACATATTGGACAAAGCCTAGTTTTTACCCCATCATTGACGGACTGGGTTGCAGTCAAGTACACGATGAGGGGACCTACAGCTTAAGGTGGGTTCCGAACCACCAGAACCTCAGTAAAGGTACACTGAAAAATTTCCCGAGGTACCGGCTCAGGGATCGAACCCCGGACCTCTGAGGTGAAGTCCAAGTGTCTAACCAACTGAGCCACATTATTATTATTATAATAATAATAATAATTATTATTATTATTATATAAAAATACCGTATTGTTGATTTTCAAGTTTTTTATTTTTCACTTTAGATTAAAATAATCGAAATTAAAAATCATAATGCACAATTTTAAAATTAGTTATTTTTGATGACTAAGTTTGAAAGTCATAATTTAAGAATGCTTTAATTTTTAAATAATATTTAAATTCTTTAATTTTTAACGCTTCAAGTTTAATTTTTTTTAATTTTAAATTTCAACTTTCACAGTATCGTAATTTTAAATCCAGATATTATAAATATCAAAAAAAATTTAAATTTAAATTTAAATATTCCAAAATTTGTTGTTTCAATTTAAAAAGAAAAAATAGTGTGCTTTTTAAAAAAATATTTTAAATGGTAGAATATCAGATTAAAAGACTTAATATTGTAAAAATGTGAAATTAAACAGTTTTTAAATAAATTATTCTAGCCTAAATTCAAAACAATGAAAAATTGGGACAATAATTGCACTAAATTATTTTTTTGGAGTTGAAAACATCGAGAATCAAGAAAAAATTGAATTATTGTTTATTTGTAAATCTTTAAAAATATTGAATATTTCAAAACTCAACTAAAAAAGAAATAATTTTGTTCTCAATTTTTCCCTTTCGTGAGTTTTAATTTTCATTTACAGTATGAATGTTTCAATTAAAATGAAATGTAATTAAGAAACTGAAATTTTTCAATTTTTGACGATTTTAATTTACTAAAAATTGCTGAAATTTTAAGGGGTTTACGTATAAAAAAGCGGTACATCATAATTCTTTGTGACTAACATTTTTTTCATTTTTCAATAAAGTTTAGATTCGTTTAATTTTGAACGTTCCATTTTTTTTTATTTTTAATGTTTCGCATTTAAAACTAATTTTCATATTGAGCCTTTTTTTACTTAATTCAATTTTAAAGTTCGCATTTGAAAATTTTTTCATTTTGAAAACTGAAAATGACATCGAATTATTTTTTGATCTGAAAAAATTGTTTCGCTTCAATTTGAAAACGAGTAAAATTCCAAAAATTTTAATTATTCATTGTTAAATGATTTTAATCCGAAAGACAAAACACAATTCAAATTCCTTTAAGAATTTTAAATACTTTAATTTCCAAAATTCCATTCTGAAAATATTCTATTTTTAACGTTTTGGAATTGTCGTATTTTCGCCATTTTAATCTAAAATGACTTTGAATTAAGACTTATAAATTTGCAATATCTGTTTAATAAAACTGTGAAATATTCAAAATTTTAATCTTGAATTTTCAAATTTTAAAAGCTTCTGATTTACGAATTTGCAATCTGAAATTGTTTGAATTGAAATATTCTCAATTTAAAATTGCAAAATTTCGAATATTTCCCTTTCAACATTTTTATTCTTGCAATTAAAATTTTAATTGCGGAAATTTGAAAGGTATGACTAACAAAATAAAAATTGTTATTTTCAAGATAATTAAAATTTGATGTTTTAACGTTTCACAGTATATAGTTTTTCATTTTTATTATTTCCTAGTTAAAATATCGGTTTGTTTAGATTGTTCTTTTTTGAGTTATTCAATTGTAAATTGTAATACTGAGTAAAAAAATATCAAAGGTTAAAATCACGTTTTGTTTATTTTCCAATGTTAGAAAAATGATTAATTTTTTCTAAATTAAATAAAAATTAATGTATTGTAACTAAAGAGAATTTAAAAGAACTTTTCTAATCAATTTTAATGTTAAATTATAATTTCTTTGACTTTAAAACATTAAACAGTGTTCTGAATTTTAAATTGTCAAATTTTAATCAATCAATCAATATTAAGGAAATATTAGGTTTAAATACTTTCAATTAAAAATAAAACAATCTTAGAATTTTAAATCCTTCAATTTTCAAAAATCAAATCTGAAAATATCCCCTTTTAATATTTGAAAAATTTTTTATTTGAAAATTTAAATCTGAAATCATTCAATTTTGAGTTTCTTTAATTCAAAAGAAAATTGTTACATTTTGTTGGAAATGATACAATTTCAACTTTTTCATAGTGTGATTGTCTAATTTTTAAAATTTAATCAAAAATTTTTCCATTTTAGAGCATTTGATTTAAAAAAATTTTAACATAAGACACTTCAAAATTCAAAATTTTCAATTTAAGACGATTTTATTTGAGGCTAATACGAGTTCAACTCCTCTTTATTATTTAGAAATATTCTTGTTTTAACATTTTCTACCTAAGCTAAAAACGTTTGATTTTAAACGTATTCAATTCAAACTCGTTAAATATATTTTTTCTTTGAGTTTGAAACACTTTTAATTGGAAATTATTGTTTATTGAATTTTATTTGTAAAAAAAATCTTTGCTTCGCTCGGAATCGAACCACAGGTCTTCGGATTGCCGGTCGGGCGTGTGCATTTTTAAATAATTAGTTATTGTTTCAAAAAATTAAAAATGAAATATTTAAGAATTTGTAAATTCATGAATTTCTAAATTGTTTATCTTTTAATCTTAAGGAATAAAATTTCATGGAAATAAAGGCGCGCTTTCAATAAATCCTTATAGCGAGTGAAGTACTCTGCTGGTATCAATAGACATTTTTAATATGAAATAAACTAAAATAAATTATATAAAATATATATATATATATATAATTAAAAATTTGTCATAAGGACAACCGCAGGATTTCGCCGGGAGCGGGTGCTAATCTGTAAAATTGCACCCGCTTCCAGCGAAATCGCGGTAAAATTTCAGCCATAACCACGCCTCACAACTGTGAGATAGGTGGTTACAGTCTGTAAAGGAATCAATACGAC
>NC_046659.1:111814236-111842535 GCF_010883055.1 Belonocnema kinseyi
TCGATACCTCTCTTTCTTTTCATTCTCCTTGGCTATGATGTTTTAGTCAGCTGGTGCCGAAAATTCGATAACGAACATGGTTCGCTTCTCGAAGTCAAGAAGCACCATGTCAGGCCTCAAGTGAGCAATAGAAACAATATATATATTTACAAAAATTGAATCATTTAAAGGTTAAAGCAAACAAAAAAGATACAATTTTAAACATAAATCTTTTATTATTATCTGAAAATCTCAAATTGAACAAATGGAATTCAAAATTTTTAATTAATAATTAAATGCTGCAATTTTTTTTTAATTTCAGTAGAATGTGTTTAACAATTTTAAAAGGCTTCGAAAGGTTCTAGATTCTAAAGATAATTCTAATTTAAATTTACTATAACTAATTGTTTTAAAATTAGATCTTAAAGAATGTTAAGAATTTTGTAATAATTAAAAATATTTCTGAAAATAAAGAAAAATACTTGCTCTGTGTCATCTATATTTTTTCAGTTCTTAGTTGAAAAATAAATATTATATTTACAGATCTTACAAAAAAAAATTGCGATGAAATCAAATTCGCTCTATCCCATTCGAACACAATTTGTTCAAATAATTTGAAAGAAAACATATTCACACTCGCTGTTACAAAAATATAGCAATTTGGAGAACACGCCTGAATATAAACTTGTTTGCTTGCGAACGCGCATTTTTCACAGTCAAGTTTTGATTAAAATTTTAATAATGAAAGCGAAAATCTAGTCCTCGTTGTTTCGTTTCTACCCTGGATTTTGTCTCTCCGATGCAACGAATAGACCCAACATAAAAAAATAAATAAAAACAAAGCTGGATTGAACAGAATATGTTGCGCTAGTTTTTGAGCTCTTGGTTTCAGCGATGTGTCTTTTGTACAAATATTATTCGAATAAATAAATTCACAACTTGATTGCAAAAAAAACTCGTTAATTAAGAGAAGCGATTTATGGAAATGACTGCTAGTACGTCCGCTGACAGGATGGAAATCAATATCAGTGTATCAAACTCAAACTCAAACTCCGCAGAAAAATTAGATCAAAGAGTCCTTCTGAAAAGTACGTTGCTTTTGCGAAATTATCTTAGAGAGAATATTTGCCGAAAAAAAAATTATTATGGAAGTCGGAAGAAAATGATGGACCGCTCGGTTAGGAAGTGTTTCACATAAAATAAAATTTACAAATTTATAAATTTTAATCGCATCGAACTAAAAAGTATTCAAATTCTAAAGCTTTCAATTTTAAATGATATAATTGGGAATTTTATAAATAAGGATTTATAAGATCCCCCCCCCCCCCCCGAAGTTACGTAACATTTGTTATATCATGTTTATATATAGAATTCCTGAAAAAAATACCAAGAATCGAAC
Organism: Belonocnema kinseyi; assembly: GCF_010883055.1. Taxonomy (NCBI): domain Eukaryota; kingdom Metazoa; phylum Arthropoda; class Insecta; order Hymenoptera; family Cynipidae; genus Belonocnema; species Belonocnema kinseyi. The sequence goes on from NC_046659.1 coordinate 111,815,615, forward strand.
CACCCAATTTGGGGAACCACCATAAAATGTTTCTATCGTAATTTGAAAAACGATCCAATTGAAAAAATTAGAAAAAATAAACTTTTCTGAAAAAGAAAAAAAATTGGAAAAAAGACAATTGTTTTTGTCTAAAATTTCTTTTCTTTCTTAGAAAAATTATATGTTTTTCAAAAGGTTCTCTTTCCAAATAACAATAGAAACATTAAATGGTGGTCTTCCAAATTTGATCATTCGATTCTTGGCTTTATTTTAAGGAGGTCTCTACATTAACTTGATTATTAGACGTTAAATAGAACTTTAAATTTTATTTTAATCTCATTCAAATTTCTTAAATTTCAATTATGTTTAAAAAATTAAAAAGTTGATACAAAAAAGTTTTTTTAAGTTGAAATACTGTATAGAAATAAATGAAATGATATTTTGATATAACACTGAATGCTTTTTAAATATTTTTTTAGCCACACAAGTACTGAAATTTCTGAAAAGAAAGGAAGCGTTATTTATCAGTTTTATTTTAAACTTAAATAAATATAAATTTTAAAGATTCTTGAGAAAATTAGACAAGATTATTGAATATTCCAGATGAGTCAGAAAAAGTACTTGAAGATCTAAAAATTCTTGATGAATTTCCAGAAATGTTTTGAAGTTTTTAAATGTTTTATATCTATTTAAATCCTTTTTAAATCCTACAAATCTCTTAAGCTCACTGGAATTTTTCTTAAAATTTCGAAAAATCATTCAAAATGCAAAAGAATCGCTTTCAAATCATTTAAATCTTTCTGAAAATTTTAAGAAAATTTGTTTATTTAATTGAAACTTTTCAAAATTCTTTTAAAGCTTCTGAAGTGTTGGTTTAAAAGCTGCAAAAAATTTACATTTTGAAAATCTTTTATAGTTTAACATTTTTTTCTAATCTCTTCAAACATTATAAATATTTCTTCAATTTAATCTTTTTTATTAATTTTACCAAAACAAAAACATTTTGCTTTAAATTGTTTTAGTTTTTTTTTTCGAAATGTAAAAAAATCTTTTGAAGCGTATTGAGATAATTTTTCAATTTTCTCTTAAAATTCATTTTTTTAAATAAAAAATTATAATACATTTTTCCTAGATCTTAAGAAAATTATTTTTTTAATTTAATCAGAAAAAATCACTTGAAATTCTCTCATGAATATTAAGAATATTTTTATTTATTCTCTTGACGGCCAACAAAAATTAAATACACCTGAAACTTTTTTAAATCCTCAAAAATTTAAAAAATTGTCCAAAAATCTCTCTGATTCTTCTTTGGCAATTTCAAACTTTTTTTGAACTGTTTTGAAATCTTTTGTAATATTATATTAAAATCAGTTTTCTCAAATAAAAAATTATTTTAATTTTTGCTATACATCTAAAGGATTTTTTATGTTTTCTTAAAATTATTATTTATAAATTTTCTTAATATTTTGTATTATGACCAAATTCCACTTAAAAATATTTTACACCCATTTTTTAATTTTTAGGAAATAATTTTTAATGTTTTGCAATACATTTAAATTTTCTCTTAGAATTCAATGATAAAAAATTAATTTGAAATTCTGTCATAAATATTAGGATTATTTTTTTCATTCTCTTGAATTCTCTTAAAAGTGAGTTTTCCTAAAACTTGTTTGAATCCTGAAAAAATAAAAGACTTATCTTAAAGTATTCCATATTCTTGTTTCACGCATTTTGAAATCTTCAAAACTAAAAATCATTCTTTTGAAATTAAACCTTATACGTTTACAATTTTTCCAAAAATTACTAAAAGAAACGTAATTTAAAAATAATTTACAATTTAAATATTATCCTCTATCAATAATGATTATTAACAGTTAGAAATAAATTTAATGATAAAGTAAAATTGTTTATTTGGAAATTTCGACATAAAAAATTAATGGTGCAGAAAATTAATAAATAATTATTAATAGATAAGTTATGTACTAGATCAAACCCCCCTCCTAAGATAATATACTGCAAAGAAAAAAGAATTCACCAAATTCGCGAAATTTACGGAATTCATGGCATTCACGGAATTCACAGAATTCATGGAAATGAAAGAATTCCCGAAATCTATAGATTTCGCAGAATTCATGATATTTTACAGAGGTAACGAAATGAGCAGAATTCATTATATCCAAGCAACACACGAAATTGATAGAATTTATAGAATTCATGGAATTTAAAGACTTAAAGGAATTCACGATAATCAAGGAATTCACGAAATTTGTGGTATTAAAGGGATGTTCGAAATTTATGGCATTCATGAAATTCAAGGAACTAATGGAATTCAAGAAATTCATGGAATTCGAGAAATTTGCAGAATTCATAGAAGTCAAGGAACTCACGGGATTCACCAGATTCGAGGAATTTACGGAATTCTGAGAATTCACGCAATTCATGGAATCATGGAATTCACGGAATTAAAGGAATTTGCGGAATTGGCTGTAATTAAGTAATTGATGGAATTCAAAGAATTCACGGAATTCTCGTAACACCATAATTCACAGAATTCATGCAATCCGCGGAATTCACGGAATTCAAGGAATTAACGGAATTAACGGAATTCGAAAAATTTATGGAAATAAAGGAATTCCCGAAATGTAGGGAATTGAAGGAATTCGTGGGAGCCTATGGATTCTGTAAATTCCGTGAATTCCTTGATTTCATTGAATGTCATTAATTCATTACATTTCATGAATTCCTTTAATTTTGCGAATCGCATGAATTACAATATTTACTAAAATTTCACGAATTAGTTAAATTCCACGAATTGTACGCATTTCGCAACTTCCATGAATTCCATGCATTCCGTGATTCCCATGAATTCCAAGTATTCCATGCATTTCCGTAAATTTTGTGGATTCCGTAAATTCCGTGAATTCTCGAATTCTATAAACTCCATCAAGTCCATTAATTCCGTACATTTCTTTAATATTACGAATTCTTTAAGTTCCGTGAATTCGGTGGATTCCGAAAATTCGTTGAATTTCGCGAATTCATTGATTTCCGTAAATTTGTTGGATTCTGTAAATTTTTTGGATTCCATAGATTTTTTTGATTCCGCCAATTCCGTAAATTCCGTGAATTTCCTGATTTTCTTAAATTCCGTGAATTCCGTGAATTGCATGAATTCAATGAATTCGTTGCATTTCGTGAATTTCATAAATTCTGTGAATTTATAGAATTCTGTGAATTTTTATAATTCTGGGAAATTCTAGAATTCGGCGAATTCCGTAAATCCATTGAATTTAATAAATTCCATGAATTCCATAAAATCTTGAAATTCCATGAATTCTTTAAATCTCGTGAATTTCTTGTCTTTCGAGCATTTCGTGAATTTCGTGAATTCAATCAATTCCGCTAATGCCATCAAATCTGTGAATTTCGGACTTGATATGAATCCCTCAAATTCCCTGAATTTCTTTTATTCCATACATTCTATTACATTTACGAATTCCTTAAATTCCATAAATTCCTTGAGTTTTATGAAGACGCGCGTTATATACTATACATTAACAAAATTTTGGCTCTATCCGATTTTTGTTGTCAGGAATAAGTGTTCTGAAAAATGATGAACATTTTTTTTAATTTTTTGCTTCCACAGGTATCGAGTTACTGGCTACTGGACATGTATTATGAAATTCCAATACATGTGAGGTAATATACCAACGCCAGCATTTGGAAACTTAAACATTATGTATTGTAGCGTTACCTCACATTTTGGAAATACAATTCCAGTACATGCAGTGAAAGTTTTCAATAGAAATTGTTAAAAGTGTAGGGCAATCATGCATGAAAGAAATGTGAAAATTGTTTATAAAGATTTTTATGCTTCTTTCAACAAGATTTGATCCTAGAATGGCGCAGCTTAGTGTGATCAACAAATGAATCGTCTTCATCAAAAGAAATTCCTGGTAGGTTCGACTTCCATTACAATAGCTATTTTTTCTGAACTATAAAATGAGAAATGAAGTATAAAATTACCGTTCAATATCCAATTTTCTTCTAAATGTAAAATTCACTGTTCCCCGTGTATAATGCAAAATAGCAAAAAGTCTTGATCCTAGACAAGCAAATTCTAAAGCGTTATGACAAAGACGATTCTCGCCAATGTTCCCCGAAGCCGTTACATAGAGATGAGTCTATTATCTCTCAGTGGCGAACACGAACTCGCAATCAAAGTAGCTTCTCACTTGCTTTAAGGACCGAGCTACTTTAGGTCAATGACCTCAGCTTTGGTGGATAAAAAGAGCTTAAATTTGCTTTTGATAAGCCTTTTAAATAGGCGCGATCAACGGGAGTGCGACACCAGCTTATTGTAAGACCCGATTAGGTCGTGCAGTCGCTGATAGTCGAGCAATTTTCTCGTTAACCCGGAGCCTACGCCTGCTGCGATGGAGATAAACGAAGCACGTGCTTAGCCAATTTAAGGACAATCTGCATAGTCAATGCAGTCGTGGAACGGTCATTTTCCCGTCACGAGACCAGCACGCAAATTGAAAGCTGTCTCCTTCACGTGCTAAGAGACGCTCCTCAATCGTCTCTGACTCAGCCCTTCACTTTCCTTATCCTGCACAGTGCAAACGATTTCTCCAAAAGATGTGATTAAACTCATTTTGACATTTTTATTAAAAGCCTGATCAAAATTAACGATAGAATGATACAAGAAAGAAATATTCCATTTTAAATGTAACTGCTGTTCTGATTAGTAAAAGCAGTCAAATATTTAAGGAAGCGAATGGAGAAAATAAACCACATGAGAGGATTACAATAAAAGAATGTAAGGTAACGAATCCCGCCGCTGCCACCTTTTATGAATTTATAATCTTTTTTTAAAAAACAAGTGTAACAGGGTTAGTCGTTTACTTACATTCATCCAATATATTTCCGAATTGATCAAAGTTAATGAAATAATGAATCTAGGATTTAGAATCATCTCATAAAATCTATGTGATGAATTTAACAAGAAAACAATATTCAATTTGAGATTTCACTTGTCTGATAAAAACCGAAAACACTAGAAAAATATTAGATTTAAGAAAGAAAATTTAGCAAATTAATAAGAAGAGAAGGTTAGGACAGAAAGACGAAATTAAGAGGATCCCACTGCTGCCACCTTTTTTTAATTTAGAATCTGTTTCTAAGGAAGAGCAGTGGCAGGGCAGCGTGTCTACTAATTTTTACTCCAAAGTTACCGATTTGATTAAATTTAATGAAAGGGTGAATCTACGATTTAAAATCGTCTCATAGAATCCATTCGATAGAATTTCCTGAAAACAATATTCAATTTGTAAAGCCACTGGTTTTATGGAAACTGGCAGAAGAACAATACTTAAGAAAATGAATTAAGAAAATAAAATATACGAGAGGATTTTAATAAAATAATATAATTGAGTGAATCCCACCGCTGCCACATTTTTAAATTTATAATCCTTCTGCTAAAAGCCAGTATTTTTAGTTTTTAGCAAAAGGATTATAAATTTGAAAAATGTAGCAGCGGTGGGATTCGCTCAATTACATTATTTTATTAAAATCCTCTCTTATAATTTATTTTCTTGATTCACCTTCTTAAATTTTGTTTTGCTGCCAATTTCCATAAAACCAGTGTCTTTACAAATTAAATATTGTTTTCTAGGAAATTCCATCGAATGGATTGACTGGCAATCAGTCATTTTTGACTGATTTAAATTTAGAGTGTATGATTTAGAATCATTTCAAAAATCCATTTAATGAAATTACCAAGAAAACCATATTCAATTTTAAATGTAACTGGTCTCCTGAAAAGTTATAGCAGTAAAAAAATGTACGGACGCGACTGGAGAAAATAAACAAAAAGAGAGGATTAGAAAAAAGGACGTAATTAAGTAGATCCCACCGCTTCCACCTTTTTCAAATTTATCATCTTTTTCTAAAAAATAGGTGTGACAGGGCAAGGTTTTTACTATTTTTTCCCAACAAATTCTAAATTTGATTAAAGTCAGTAAAAGGATGAATCTAGGATTTACAGTATTCTCATAATATAAATTTCATTAATTTAATAAGAAAACAATAATTAATTTGAAATATTACTCATCCGATAAAACGTGACAGAACAGATTGTGATAAAATAATGTATTTCAGCAAATTATACTGCTGCCACCTTCTTTTTTATTTATAATATTTCTCTACAAAAGAGGTGCGGCAGGGCAAAGTTTATACTAATTTTCAGCTAACAAATTGCCGATTTGATCAAAGTTAATGGAAGGATGAATAGAGGACTTAGAAGTATCTTAGAAAGTCCATTTGATTGATTTAATAAGAAAAATATATTAAATCTGAGATTTCACTGGTCTTTTTAAAAGTGCGAACAGTAACAAATTTTAGCAAGCAAATCCAGAAAATAAACAATAAGAAAGGATTTTAACAAAAGTTTAAAATTGAGCAGATATCACCGCGACCAACTTTTTTAAATTTATCATTCTTCACCCAAAAACCGGTATGTTAGAACAGGGTTACTGAGCAGTTACGTTATTCCTAACTTTTAGGATAAATTTATTGATATTGAGAAAAAAAAACATTTTATAACGTTACTCATTAGCAATTTTTGGAAAAACTTGGAACTTTAATTTCAGTTTTTTTAAAGTTGCTTTGTCCTTTTTTTATTTGTGTTGAAAATGTATATTTTCAGTCAGAAAATGCGAATCTTTATCAGAAAATTCGCCTTTTTGGGTTCCAAATTGAACAATTTAGTGAATTTTTTTCCTGGTTTACATTCTATCATTTCCGTTTCCAAATTTTTATCTTGTGTTGAAAAAATCTCACGTTTTTTAGTTGTAAATTCAGCTATTTTGATTGACAATTAATATGACTTGGTTGAATTTTTTTTCCAATTCCACCGTGTTTGATTTAAAATTGTAATATTAGTTCGATGAAATAACATGAACAATTATAATTTTCGTTGAGGATTAATTTATTTTGGTTAAAAAGTAACCTTTTTATCAAAAATTCATACTTTCAGTAAGAAAATGCAACTGTTTGTCGAAATTTTGTCTTTTTGGTTTAAAAATTCAACAATTTAGTGGGTTTCTTTATCTTGGTTTAAAATTCTGTTTTTTCGTTACAGAATTTTTATTTTTTTAAAATAAATTTCTTTTTTTTTTGCTAATAATTCAACTATTTTGATGGAAAATTCATCTGATTTGGTTGAGGATGCAATTCTTTTGTTAAAAATTCATCTTTCTTGGTTGAATGAAATTACTCTTCTTTTAATTTCAAATTAAAAACTTTTTTTGTTAAAATAGTATCAAGTATTATATTTTTTGTTCAGAATTCATCTATTTTAGTTAAAAATTCATGCATTTTGTTCAAACTTTCACTATTTTTGTAGAAAGTTAAAATATTGGGCTGGAGAGTAACTTTGTTGTTTCGAAATTTGTATTAAAATCTTGACCAAAATTAACCAGAAGATGAATCAGAGATTAAAATGATCTTAATGAAATGAATTTGATTATATTAAAAAGAAAAAATACTAAATTTCAGATCTAACTGGTCTTATAAAAAGTTAAAGCAGCAAGAAAATTAAGAAAGCAACGACAGAAAATAAACGAGAAGAGAGGGTTAAAATAATTGGACTCAATCAAAATAATCCCACCGCTGCCACCTTTATTTAATTTTATATTTTTCTCTAAAAAGAGTGTATGAGAGGAAAAGTTGTCTTCTAATTTTCTCCTCAACAAATTCCTGATTTCATCTAAGTTAACGAAAGGAGAAATCTAAAATTTACAATCATCTCATAAAATCCATTTCATTGATTTATCAAGAAAACTATATTTAGTTTGAGATTTCACTAGTTTTTAAAAAAGTGTAAAAAGTACAGAATTAAAGAAAGCAAATCCAGATAATAAAAAAGAAAAGAGGATTTTAAAAAAAGGTTGTAATTGAGCAGATCCCACCGCTGTCAGCTTTTTCCAATTTATAATCCTTATCCTAATAAAACCTGGTATATTAAAACATGGTGTGTAATAATTATTGTCAAAGAAATTCTCGGTTTGATCAAAATTAACGGAAGGATGAATCTAGGATTTAGAATGATCTCATAAAATCCATCCGATTTAACAAGAAAACAATCTTCAATTTGAGATTTCACTAGTCTTTTGAAAATAGTTAACAGTACAAAATTTAGGAAAGTCAATCCAGAAAAAAAGAAAGGATTTCAATAAAAGGTTGTGATTCAGCAGATCCAACTGCTGTCACTTTTTAATTTATAATTCTTTTTCTAAATACTAACATGTTAAAACATGATGTATACTGATTTTTGTCCAGAAAAATCCCGGTTTGATCAAAATTAATGGAAGGATGAATCTAGGATTTAGAATCATATCATAAAATTTATTTGATTTAACAAAAAAAATATTCAATTTGAAATATTACTGGTCTCATGAAAAGTGACAGTATAATAAAATTTAAGAAATCGAATCGAGAAAATAAACTAGAAGAGAGAATCGGAATAAAAGAATATAATTAAGCAGATCCCACCGCTGCCACCTTTTTCCAATTTGTAATTCTCTTCCTAAAAACTGGTATGTTAAAACATTGTGTATACTAATTTTTCTTCAAAATATTTCCGGTTTGATCAAAATCGATGGAAGGGTGAATTAATCGTTTAGAATCATCTCATAAAATCCATTTGATTTAACAAATAAAAACCATATTTAATTTGAAATTTTACTATTTTGATGAAAAGCGACAGCAGAATCAAATTTGGGAAATTGAAACGAGGACATGAACAAGAAGAGTGAGGAATGTAATAAAAGAATAAGATTGAGTCGATTCCACCGCTGCCACATTTTTTAATTTATATTCAATAATCTGTAAAACTGTTATTTTTTGTCCTGTCCTAAGACTTCTGACTTCAAAGTCCTCTGCAAATAATGCATACTGATCACGTTCTACATTGTACAATATGCTACGTGACATACTACGTATTGCTACGTCAGGTTTTCGAATATACATCTCATAGTCAGGTACGATAAAGACGAGGTTTAACCAGAACACTTGAAATTTCAGAGCAGATTCAGTTAAAATTAAAGAAATTTAAATGAGATTAAAATCAAATTTTAAATCCTACTCGACGTCCAATAATCAAATTAATGTGCAGATCTCTTGTAAATAAAACTAAGAATCCAAGGATCAACTTGGATAACCACCATGAAATGTTCCTATTGAAATTTGAGAAAAGATAACCATTTTTTCCTAAAAAAGGAAAGAAAAAATTTCCTTATTGGACAAAAATAAAAAAGAGGAAAGAAAAATGAGAAGAGAACTAATAAAATCCCGTTGCTTTACTTTTTTTATCTATTTCGTCTATTTTATTGTTATTATTTTCAAATCATAATAAAACACATTTGTAAAAAATTATCACCAACGTTTCGGCACTCACAAAGCACTCTTATCAAGGCAAAAAAAAAATAATATAAAATACCCTTGATAAGGGTGCTTTATGAGTGCCGAAACGTTGGCTACTATTTTTCACAAATGTGTTTTCTTATTGTAATTTGATAAGAATAAAAATAAAAAAGACGGAAGAAACAAAAAGGAGAAGAAAGGAAATTTGATTGGTTGCCTTCTCATTTTTCTTTCCTCTTTTTTATTTTTGCACAAAAAGGACACTTTTTCCTTTTCTTCTTTAGGAAACAATTTTTATCTTTTCTTTAATTTCAGAAGGAACATTTTCCGGTGGTTGTCCTAATTTATCGTTGGATTTTTGGGTTTGTTTTCAGGAATTCTGCACATTAGATTCAGTTAATCTAATCAGAGAAGGAATCCCTAATTTTCGACAAAGTTCGTTCAATTGTTACTATACAAAATATAATTTACAAGCAACAAAAGAAAGTGCCAGCGTGCTTTCACGTCCCTGGATTTTGATTTCCGAACTTCATAAATATAAACAGTTGAAAAATCCATTATTACACCAAATTTTAATAATAAGATTAAAAAAATAAATTAACAATAATTATTCATTTTAAATTGAGAGCGTTTAAAATTGAGGAAAATATATTGAACTATTTGGAGTACAAAACGTTTTAAATCAAACAATTTGAGATTAGTTTAAGTTTTGAAAAAAGAAAAATATCTCGAATAGCATGAACAGGAATTCAAAGTTTATAAATAAAAATTCTAAATTTAAAAACAGAAGCTCTAAAAAACAATGTCATTTCGAATTGAACTGTCACGTAATTTACTAGTTTTAGATTTAAATTTTGAAAATAGAAAAATTTCTAAATGTCGAAAATTGAATTATTTTAGATAAGAATTTTGAAAACTGGATAACCTAAAATGCAAATTAATTGAAGTCGCATTATTTCCAATTCAACGCGTTCCAATTTAAGAACTTTAGAATTTAAATAATTTTTAATACGAAACGGTTAGAATTTGACAATTTTAGATCCAAAACTTAATGGAATGTTTTAAGAACAAAATTTCTGAAATTCTAGAATTTTAAATTTTTCTGACATAAAAAAATATTGTTTAATATTGAATTTGATTAAACTAATTTTTCCGGTATCAAAAAATAAATTTATCTTTATTCTCCCGGATCAAAATGTAAGTTATTTTATTTATAAGGCTTTGAAATTAAATTACTCTAAAAGACTGTTTAAAATAAAATATTTATTAATACAAAAAATTAAAAATTAATAACGCTCTACTTTGGAATGTTGAAAATTAAACAAATCCTAACTTCATCTAAAACGGATAAGTTATATATTTTTTAATCAAATTGAAATTGTTAGTTATACTATTTAAAATTCAATTACTTTAATTTTAATTACGAAATTATAATCTTTGCACAGGGAAAATTGAAAACGAAGCCTTCCAGATGAAAATTCAAAGAACTAAAATTGTTAATATACTTAAATCAAAAATGTGGCGTTTAATACCTAATTCTTAAATCTTCTTATTTCAATGGCCTGCATATTTTAATAAAAAACTATTGAACTTAAAAGTGACTAAAACTGAAACCAAAAAATGTAGAATATTTAAATAATAATTTAATATAAAAGTGTCTATCAAGGATTTTCATATAAAATTTTTTAAGTCTGAAAGATTTATTATTAAGATTTTCAATATAGTACTAGAGTATTTTAGGTTGGTCTTGAAAAAAATTCTGATAATTTCCCGGTTAATAAAAAATTTCGTATGCAATTTATAATAATTATTTCTTTAATAAAATGATAAGGAAAAGCTTTATTGTATACAAGAAATTGAACGGTGCCGATAGAAATTACCGGTACTGACAATAAGATTTCTGGGGAAATTTCATTTCATTCAGGTTTCATTTTAAAAAATTAACTTTTCGCTTTCAAAGTTTCAAAATATTAAAATAGTTTTATTTTCTTTGCAGGATTTTATAAAAGTAAATAAAGTTTTTAAATTAATTTTAAAGACATTTAGAAGTTTTGAAAAGATTCGAAAATAATTAAAATCTTAATAAAATTTCAACAAAATCATAACAAACTATAGATTTTTGAAAATTTCAAACAAAAAATTTAAAAGCCAGCTACGATTTTTGAAAGGTTTCAAAAGCAGGAAAAAAATATTAAGATTCGTCCGAATATTTAAAGTGGTTATTTATTTACAAAATTTAAATTTGAAAAATGTTCAAAAACATTTTAAAACGTATATTTTCAACTCACTTCAGTTTTGTCTAAAATTTTGTGATATACTTGAAAATTAAAAAGAAATCTAAGACGTTTTTTAGATACTTTTTCACACTGTAGAAATCTTAAAAAATCTTTTTCGCTGATTTTGAGAAACCTAAAGAAACAAATTTATATAACCTTAAATAAGACAAACAAATCAACTTAAAGAATGATTATTTATTAGAAGTTTAAATTTTGTATCAAAAACTGTTTCTCTTTAAATTCCAACTTTTCTGTCAGGTTTTTTTTCTATCTTTCTTGACTGTAAATGCATTTTTTGGAAGAATGTTAGAATTTTTTCTTTGAAATTGTTCTTTTCGTTAAGCAAATTTATCTCTTTTGGTAAAAATTTTATCTTTTTTTTAATTGCAATTTCTTGGTTTAATATCAAAAATTTTCTTCGTTGTGTATTCAACTATTTCGTTAAAGTTAGGTTTCTGTCTGAAAATGGTTGAAAGATGATATTTTCGTTTAGAAAAATTAAACTTACTTTTAGAAATCTCTTCTTCTTTTAAAATTTAGTCTTTTTTGCTTTAAATTAGACTGTCTTATAAAATTTAAACTTTTTATCAAATTTAACATTTTCATTAAATTTAACATTTTTCGGAAATTTAAAACTTTTATCAAATTTAAAATTGTTAGAAAATCGAAATTTTTTATAAAATTCAGAATATCTATAAAATTTAAATTGTTTATGACATTTGAATAGCATTTTTAAATTTGAGTAAAATTTTGAAATCTTTAAAAAATATAAACATTATTATAAAATATAAAAACTTAAAAAACGAAAAAATTTGCAATAAATTTCCGAAATGTTCCTAAATATATTTAAAAAATAAAATATCGATTAATACACTTTTTTCAGGAATAATGTTATTTATTTGAAAATTTAACTAATTTTTGAAGATTAACTTTTGTTTTGAAATATTACCTGAAATTTTCAAAAAATTTTAGTTTCACAAACAAACAAATTATATTCACGAATAAATAGTTATTCCAAATTTTGATTATTAATTAAAATTATAAGTCAGAAACTGGGTTTTGCGACTTTTTTGCGATAATTATGATTGTTTTGTATAAAAATTTATGTTTAATACATAATATACTATTTTTTACTAATAATTACATTTTTCAGTAGCTTTTTTAAACAATTTACTATTGTTTTTAGTAATTTTTGTTTAAAAATAGGTTTAGAAATTCGCAGTTCATCAGAATTTTTCAACTTATTTTCAACTTTTCAGTTGACGCAAGGAAATAATCAATTAAACATAACAGAAGTAATTATTTAAACAATTTATTATCATTTATAACGATATTACATAAGAATAATGCTAGAAAAATTTTCAATTAGATAATTAGAATTCAAAATTTTATTTAGATTAAGTTAACTGTAAATTAAAGTTAACATAGTTTTTAAAATGTTTAAACAGCTTTTTATTATTTTTTTATTATATGCTGTTTGAATAATTCTAGAAAATTGCAATTTATTCGAGAATTTTTAATTTTTCGTAAAGCAACTGTTAAGTAATAATCTAAAAAAAAGAGGAGAAAACTTTCAAAGTTGCACAAAAGCCGCAACTATCTAGCATTATTATAGGAGAATATTCTTATAAATAATAGTAATTTTTCAAACAATGAAACGTGTTAAATTGCTTTGCTTATTGCTTGATCTGATTGAAAACTGGACAAAATTTTGAATATTTCAGAAAAAACCACTACTTTCTGGCATTATTAAAATACAATATTATTTTTAAAAAATACTACATTGTTCAAACAATTATTTTTATTAAAATAAATTAATAATTGCTTCAATCTAATTGAAAATTTCAAAATAAGTGGAAAAATCCGGAAAAAGCCGCGACTTTTTAATTATGTTCTAAGAGAAAAATGCGAAAAAAATAAAACGCTGAACAATTCACATAAACATTTAACTAGCAGTAGAAAGTAGCGCTTTCTTTATTATAAATAATTGGCGATAATTGAAAAAATTGTTTTTATTTTGTATTTAATTGCCAATTTTAAAGAGAAATGTTAGGTTGTAACTAGATTCACTGAATATTGAGGATTCTGAATAAAATTTACAAAAATGTATTTTTTTTTTAATTGGAAATACGTGTTTACTTAATGCGGATGCAGAACCTCTGAATATAATTTTTTAAACTCATTTTTGTGTGGGTTAAAACAAATTTTCGTGCGATATGCATGAAAATTGCAAAAAAAAAATTGTACTAACAGAATTAACGATGTTAGTAATATTTTTTAATAATAGTGGTAGATAACAATAAATTAATGTTTACCAAATTAAATAGCAAAAAATTCAATAAGTTTTCTATAAATAAAATCATCTGAAAATGTAATAATTGCATCATTTTCAACTTCCAAGAGCTCACTTCACAACAATTTTCGTGAGTACTTCCTTCGCTATGAAAATAAGTCATTGCCAGTAACGTGCCATTCTCTCTCCCAAAATAGCAATATATCAAAACTTTTACCGTAGAAAAATATCTTTCCGGATCATTAAATAGATTAAAAATGGCTGCTCGAGTTGAACATGCTACTATAGTCTAGAAAACGAGATAATTAAAAAAGACGATAGGTATGGGAGAGTGGGGCTAAGTGATAGTGGGGTTAAGTAATAGTGGGGCTAAGTCAATAGTGGGGCTAAGTCAATAGTCGGGCTACGCCAGCACTTGATTTTTTAAAGAAGTGGCTCCCAATGCCCTAACTTTATTGACACACAATATATTTTACAACATAGAAAGTGTTTTGGGATGTGAACAGTTTTTTTCCGACGCTTGTGACCAATTTTTCTTTTTCTTTTAGATATAAGCATTTACTATAATCAGGTATATTCATTTTACGGGCAAAAAAGGTTTTAGGCATGAATTTGCTGTTAAATTTTTATTTTTCAATGATTTTCAAGGTTTTTCGGATATCAATATACAAAATTGACTCATGGTACCAATTCGACGCCGAGTACATCATCGGGTTACAGGATACAAAATTAAAATTTTCTTCTAAAAATAGATTTACACTCTTCGCTCTACTAGGAATCGAGCCACAGAACTTCTGACTTCCAGTCGGTTGCTTTTCCGTTAGGCTATTAGAGAGATCAAAGGAAGAATCTATTTCTAGAAAAACGTGCTATCTGAAGCAAGTTGTTACATTTTAGATACGAGTAATTTAAAGGAATCTGTATTATCATCAGAGATAGTTACTATTGATGACTGTAGATATGATTCCACAAACTGTGAAAATAGAAACCAGCACTATCAATCAAGTTAACTATTTAAATAACATAAAATATCTGACATCATTTCAGACTAGATAGAAAATAATTTTTTTAAATTTTTATATTAAATGTTTACTGAAAAAAATCTAAAAACGTCGCTCCACTGGAAAACGAACCACAGAACTTTAGATTCATACTGTTTAATTTTTATTTAGGATACATTATATTTTATTTATGAGACAACCTTTTTAAAATATTATAAATATTTCTAATTACATTTCTCAAGTTTAATCTATTTCAGCATATTAAAAAACATAATTTATAATTTTATATTCATACTTCTAAAGGGCTGGGACAGTTTTGGCTCAATTCGAGCACACCCGAATAATGCAATGAGTGAAGTGACAAAAGTAACTGGTGCGGAGAAAATCCGCTGCTAATTGAAACGTCACAAGGTGGGGAAAAAGTACATTTTTGGTTTAAAATACGATTCCGGCTGAACCTGTGTAGTGATTTGAATGTTTTTTTTTAAAGCTGATGAAATTCTATAAAAAATTGTCGAGTCTGAATTTTAATTCAGTTTTTTAAATTTTTTATGAATAAATAAATGTGACGAAAAAAAGGACCATTTTTCTATCTGTCGTTTCCGGTGCTCGTCAATAATAGAAATTTTTTTGCAATAACCGACGTTAAATAGATTTACATACAATTAATGAATATACAATTAATGAAAAAAATTGTATAATCAAATTATTTGTTAAAAATGTGTGTTCTATAACTTTCGATAAGTTAACGTTTTTTTAAGTTTGACGGCAAGAAATTTAAATTCGAAGAATATTTCAGTTTAAAAAATTGCTCTTAAGACTATTCTTGTTCATATTATAAACAAATTTAATAAACGAATGCATTATTCAGGCATTTTTCGTTAGAAAAATTCGTTTTTTCTATGTAAATTTTCATTAAAATTAGAAACCTCATGATAATTTCAGTAAAATTTATAATTTGTTGATGAATTTTATGATTTCATCAAACAAATTTAATAAATAAATGCATAATTTGGGCATTTGTCGACGGAAAATATCGTTTTTTTTTTAATTTCAGTCTTTTTAATTGGAAACATTACGATAATTTTAGTAAAATTCATAATTAGTTGCTTAATTTTATATTTTTGTCAAACATATTTAATTCAAAAATGCATTATTCGGGCGCCTGTCGAAGTAAAAACTTGTATTTTTTTTAACAGTCAGTCGTTTTAATTTCAGGAAAAAAGTTTCTTTTTCATTCACTACTTACAGTTGGCCAACACAAGAGGGTTTGAATGCAACGTATGATTAAACAATACATTTAATCATTGTTATAAATTGTTATGAATTATTACAAAAACCTAAAATCATTCAACTTATTATGAATGATACTGAAATTATCGTAAAGTTTCTAATTAAAAGAATTGACATTGAAAGAAACGAGTTTTTCCGTGGACTAATGCTCAAATAATTCATTAGTTTATAAAATTTGTTAAAACAATCGTAAGATTCATGAAATAATTATGAATGTTGCTAAAATCAACATAAGGCTCTCAATTAAAAGGACTAACATTGAAAAAAAAACTAATTTGTCGTGAACAGATGATCGAATAATGCATTTTTTTATTAAATTTGTTTAATAAAAATAACATGTGTCAAATAGTGATGGCTATTTTTAAAATTATTGTAAAGTTTCCAAATAAACGACTGACATTTAAAAAAAAACGAGTTTATCCGTTGACAAATGCTGAAATAATGCATTTGTTTATTAAATTTGTTTAAAAATCATAAAATTCATGAACTAATTATGAATGTTGCTGAAATTAACATAAATTTTTCAATCAAAAGGACTGACATATAAAAAAAAACAATTTTTCGTCAACAAATACTCGAATAATGCATTTGTTCATTACATTTGTTTAACAAAAATAAAATTCATGAAATAGTGATGAATGTTGCACAAATTATCATAAAATTCCGAATTAAAAGGACTAACATTGAAAAAAAACAATTTTTGCGTCGATAAATGTTTGAATAATGCATTCATTTATTAAATTTGTTTGACATAATCATAAAATTCATCAACAAATTATGAATATTCTTAAATTGTCATGAGGTTCCTAATTTAAAAAAATTAATGTCGAAAAAAACAACATTTTTCTGACGATAAATGCCTGAATAGTGCATTTAATTATTAAATTTGTTTAAAAATAATAAAATTGATAAAAAAGTGATGAATGTTGCTAAAATTATCGTTAACTTTTCAATTAAAAGAACTGACATTAAAAAAACGAGTTTCACCATTGACGAATGCTCAAATAATGTATATGTTTAAAAAATCATAAAATTTATAAACCACTTATGAATGTTGCTGAAATTAACATGGGGTTTTCTATTAAAAGGTCTGACATCGAAAAAAAAATTAATTTTTCGTCAAAAGATGGCCGGATAATGCAATTGTTTATTAAATTTGTTTTAGAAAAAATAAAATTGATCAAATAGTGATGGATGTTGTTGAGATTATTTTGAAGTTCCCAATTAAGAGACTGGCATTTAAAAAAACGAATTTTTCCGTCGATAAATGCTCGAATAATGCATTTGGTATTAAATTTGTTTAATACCATCATAAAATTCATCAACAAATTATGAATTTTCGTAAATTATCATGAGGTTCCTAATTTTTAAAAATTGAAAACGAAAAAAAGTAATTTTTCTTACATCCATTTTCCTATTATTGACGCGCACCCGGAACGTGAAATAGAAAAAATTCTCATTTTTTCGTTATATTTATTTATTTATAAAAAAATTCAAAAACTAAATTAAAAAACAGGTTCGAAAACTTTCTTTGAAATTTAATCATCTTTAAAAAAAAAATCAAAATCGGTCCAGAGGTTTAGCCGGAATCGTATTTTGAACCAAAAATGTACTTTTTCCCCACTGTGCGGAACCCTTTTTTTCTCTTCTAGAAAAATTTCCATCGTTTTCTTTAAATATGCTAAAGGTAATTTTTCTTTAGAGAAAAAAAACTCGAAATAAAATCTTCTCAGAGAAGAGTCAGAAGATTCAAAATAAAAGACACCATTTTTTTGGAAATACTTTGCTTTTGATTATTTTCGAATATTTAAAAATCAGGGTTCAGACTTTCTGACCAAAAGAATTAATTTTCAATCAAAGGATAAATTTCTAGCAAAATTGTTGAATTTTCAACCAGGAAGATTATGTTTCTCTTAAAAATCAGTAATTTTGACCAAATCACATACGTTTTTCAATAAATATTTTGAGCAATGAATGAGTCAAAATTTTCTTTGAATAATTTTTCGATTTAATTTTTTTATTTTCTAAAAATTTCTAAGTAGCTAAATTGTTTTCCGAAAAAAAACAATTTGTAACCAAAAGTAGAGTGGTGAAAAAATTCGATTTGAAAAAAAACTAATAATAACTAAAAGATATTTATAAATTGATACGGCACAAAATTAAAAAAAAAAATATATCGTAACACAAATATAATGATGTTATTTTAAATATAAGTATATAACTTTAAGCTGAAATAGTTTAAAACACATTAAAAATGTGGAAACTGTGGACGGAATTTATTACTAATTATGAAATTGAAATAGCTTTAAAATAAAAATATGGTAATTTTAAAAGAAGTATTAGAAGTTGGACAATTTTTAATTTAAAAATTTCAAGTTGTATAATTAAAAAAACTGAATATTCCAAGTTTATCAACAGTATTGAGAAATCTCACATTTTATTTCTAAATTTTACTAATGAATAAATCACAAATATATATTCATGATCGTATTTTTATAAGAGACAATATTTTCGATTATACAAACAATTTTTAACATAAAGAAATTGTTTATTTAACTAATTTTCTTTTTATTGAGCTTTTCTAAATCGCCATAAATATATTTTCAACAAACCAAGCGTAACGTTATTTTAAATAATTTTTGTAACAGCAACAATCCTGTAAAAATCATGAGGATTATTTATTAATTTTTTTTTTTTAATATTGCTCCTTCCTGATCACATGACTTAATTCATTAAAGAATTACCATATTTCCTAGTTTGTGAGTTCCTTTTGCGCTCTGACTCCTGGAATTAAATAATGTTTTAGATTATTTGTTTTTAATTTTTTAAGAGATTCTCATCTTCAACTTCCGCTTGAAATTTCATTTCCATTTCTCCACCCGGGGAAAAAAATGTCCTTTCAGAATGAAAACAATCGAGGATCACTTTTCAGATAGTGTTTGAGAAGCCAGTCCTGAAAGCTCGCAATATTCATCCCCAGGGAATATGCAGTTCACTTCTATTATTTTCTGCCCCTGAATACGCTTGCTTTACTCTGTTTTTCCCTTCGTTTCATTAAAATCCTTTAGAAAAAAAGTATCATCTCAAATTCCAATTGCCAGAAGAGAAGTTTTTAACATATTTCATACTTTATATTTGACAGACACCAAAACTCCAATTTAGTGAGAATGTTGGGAGTTGCCTGTCAATAGCCCTGTTAATAAGACGGGGGAATCGACCCGTAAACAGTCAGAACTAACTGAACGATTCCCAATTGAAATACATAATATTGCGCAATAAACTCGTCTGAGTACTCACGCATTGCAGCCATACAGGGGCGAGAGTCGCGACCGTTTCTCGCCTCGCCCGCGGAGAAACTGCGATGACCAGCATTGCTAGGGATTAAAAAACCGCGGGTAATGTAATCGGGTTCCTGGTGTATTATAATTTTGTTGAATTGTTGCTCCGACTGGTATCTATGTCTGATAGGATTTTCAGCTAGATGCGCCATTTAAAAGTATTTTTTTTTGGTGGATTTATAGATTTTAAAATAAAATGACCTGATTTATATGAGAATTACTTTTTTAATATTTAAAATACAAGAATATCATATTATTTCAACTTATTTACAACTTTTCAATTATGGTTTGGTAATAATTGATTTAAATTAACAAAAATAATTCTTCGAAGCGTTTATTATTACTTTTAATAATATTCTTTCTGTATAATGCTAGAAATTTCGGTTTTTTAAAAATATTTAACTCTTTGTCCACTTTGCGCCTAAGTGTGGTAATAATGAATGAAACTTAGTAAACACATTTTTTCAAACAATTTATTATTTTTTATAACCAACCTCTCCTAGATAAATGTTAGAAGTTCGCAGCTTTTTCCGAATTTGTCTACATATTTTCAACTTTTGAATTTACATGAGGTAATAATTAATCAATGTTAATTTAGAAAAATGTTTAAACAGTTTATTAATATATTACTTCTAATAATAGTCTCTTTAAACAATTGAACCGCTGGCGACCAAAAGGGGACACGGCCGAATTCAGCCTGAGAATTATTGTCCTGAGTGTCAATTTTGAAAATCTTTCTAATTTCAATTTTAAATAGAGAATTTCAAGGTGCATCTTTTTTTCCTTTCGCAAAAATTTATAGGTTTTGTAGTTTTTGAGATAATTGGTAAAAAGTGGATTTTTTGAAAACGAAAAATTCCAATCTTTTTTCAATTCAACTAGCGCTAATTTAGCCAATTTTCATCATTTCCTGATTTCCCCAATACAAAGCACGTGTTTAAGTCTTCTAAAACTATCTAAGAAAGAAAAACGAGAATATTGTAATAAACAAAGAAGTTATTATTATTTTTTTTTTTGAGACAATGCAAAAATCATGAATTTTAATCTTCAAGCGCCTCGTTTAGCGAACGAATTTTAAGCTACGGAAAGCTTTCAGTGAGAAAGTTGTTCATTAAGGTTGAAAGAAGTTTTCTGGAAAGTTTTAGATCAATTGGATTAATAGTTCAAAAATTATGAATGTTTTAAAATCCAAGCGGTAATCTTGACGCTGCCCAAAAACGTGCCTGGCCGGCTACGTACGCGCTGCAGCGAAGAACGTGAAGGTCAAGTCAATCTTACCAAAACAAATGCACAACAGTAACTTTTTTTTCATCTTCTATGAAATTCTACAAATAAAGCATAGAATCAGCGAAGTGATTGTTTCTTAAAATAGCTGGAAAAGCATTTTTTTGAGATTATTGAGGTTTCTGAGATATTTTTGAGAATGTTACTTAAAAAGAAAAAGATACTAAAATGAAACAAGGTAGAAAAAGAACTAAAATGAAGCTTCGTGGATTAAAAATAAGAAAAAATGTTCCAGAAATCAGGTACTATTGGAAACCGTCAATACATTTTTTAAATAAATTTTAATCATAAATTTAATATTTTATGACTTTTTTTATTCCTGATTTTTTAAATAATTCTTTTACTGAACTATATATAATATGTAGATAGTCTAAAGTAATTAATTTATTAATTTAAATTAATTAATTAATTTTTAATGACGAAGTTAATAGCATTATTTGTTATTTCTTTAGGGAAAAGAATACATTACAAAGTCTAAAACTAAAAAAGACGGTATTGCTAAAGATATTCTAATCCCAAAAAGATCTTTCAAACCTATTGAATCCTGCTGTGGAGAAAAATGTTACCAAAAGTTTTCAAATGTGCAACAAGAAAAAGTACATACAAATTTTTGGAATCTCAGGAACTATAATGAACAAAATGTGTTTCCTAGAGGATTGTTAAAATGCAAGGATCCTATCCAAACGAATGCAGGTAAAGAACTAGGACGGTTAATTCATTGGATATATTTCCACATCACAGTTCAAATTACAAACGAAATTCTACCAACCTAAAATATTTTGATAATCCTTCATTAAATCTTGTAGAACTTTACAAATTATTTACCTACGCTGCGACGCGTACGTAGCCGGCCAGGCACGTTTTTGGGCAGCGTCAAGATTACCGCTTGGATTTTAAAACATTCATAATTTTTGAACTATTAATTCAATTGATATAAAACTTTCCAGGAAACTTCTTTGAACCTTAATGAACAACTTTCTCACTGAATGCTTTCCGTAGCTTAAAATTCGTTCGCTAAACGAGGCGCTTGAACATTAAAATTCATGATTTTTGCATTGCCTCAAAAAAAATTAATAACTTCTTTGTTTATTACAATATTCTCGTTTTTCTTTCTTAGATAGTTTCAGAAGACTTAAACACGTACTTTGTATTGGGAAAATCAGGAAATTATTAAAATTGGCTAAATTAGCGCGAGTTGAAGTGAAAAAAGTTTGGAATTTTTCGTTTTCAAAAAATCCACTTTTTACGAATTATCTCAAAAACTACACAACCTATAAATTTTTGCAAAGGGAGAAAAAGATACGCCTTGAAATTATCTACAAGTGTCAGTTTTTAAAATTGAAATTAGAAAGATTTTTAAAATTGACACTCAGGACAATACTTCTCAGGCTGAATCAGGCCGTGTCCCCTTTTGGTCGCCAGCGGTTCAATTCTACAAAGTTGCCGTTTTTATAAAAAATTCAAGTTTTTGTTTGTTCCTGTTTCAATTTTTAATTTTAATTTGGTGCTTTTATAAATAAAAAGTACAAAAAACTGAATGTCTTAAATAAATATACAAGTTTCTACCATTACTCTGAGAGAAAAATATATTTCAATTTTCTGTGACCCCAAAGCCAATTTTACTATCAAAATCCAAATATTATAGTTATAAACAACAATACATTCTTCAAGCAATTCTGTTTACTAGCATCCATTTATTTATTATCACACTAAATAAGAGGTGGCTAAAAAGTTGAAAATTAGGAATTGAAATTAAAAATAAATAGTTTAAAAAACTATGCTTTTTTAATTGTATCAATTTTTAAGACATTGGTCCAGAATTCTGCTTTTTGGTTTCAAAATCGATATGGTTAAATAAAAAAATCACTTTTTTTAAATTGAACTACGTTGGTAGAAAATTAGTTTGATTTGGTTAAAAATTCAGCTATTTTATTGAAATCTTATTTATTTTTTAAATATTCAACTATTTTAGTAGAAAGTTAAATTAGTTGGTTGAAAAATAACGACATCTTTTATTGTAATTTCATATTATCAGTTTAAAAATATAACTCTTTTTTTAAAATTACTGTTTTTGGTTTCAAAATTATCCCTTTTGGTAAACAATGTTCTGTAGAGGGTTCTGCTATTTTGTTAAAAATATGACTTTTCTGGTTGAAAATTGAACTATATGGTTGAAACTTGAACCAGTTTGATAAAATTAAGTTTCTTAGTTGAAGCTTCATAATTTTAGTTGATAATTTATTTCTTTGTTCAAAAATATTACTGAAAAAATTAATAAACTATTGCGAAAATTTGATTAACTATTTTACTTTTTATTCCTTTTTTTAAATATTAAAAATTTATCAACAAATACTAATATGTCTAGTAGAAAATTCTACTATTTAGTGTTGAATGAACTTTTTTGTTGCAAATCCGTCTTTTTCAATTGAAAATGATCGATAATAATTCAACTATTTGGCGGAAAATCAACTTCTTTGTTAAAAATTAATATTTTGAGTATGAAAATTGAATTTTCTTATCATAAATTCACTTTTTTTCGTTAGAAATTTAACTCTTTTGTTGAAAATGAATAAATTCAGTATGAAAATTTAACTCTTTGGTTTAAAATTAATTTTTTTGTTGACAGTTAATATTTTTAGTACGAAAATACAACCATTTGGTTGAAAATTTATTTTATTGTTAAAAATAGTAGGAATTTCTACCATTTGGTAGAAAATAAACTTTTTTGAAAAATTAATATTTTCAGTATGAAAATTGAACTATTTCATTATAAACTAACATTTTTGTTGGAAACGAATATTTTCAGTACAAAAAACTCAACTTATTGGTTCAAAATGAACTTTTTTGTGAAAATTTAATATATTCAGTATGAAGATTCAGCTTTTTGGCTGCAATTTCGTCTTTTTGGCTAGAAAACAGAGTGTTGGAAATTTAACTCTTCTGTTAAAAATTTGTCATTTTGTTTAAAAACTGTATCAAATTGAAATATTTGGTGGAAAATTTAATTTTTTGTTGACAAGAATTATTTTCTGTATGGAAATTCAAATATTTGATTGTAAAAATACTTTTTTGTTAAAAATACACATTTTCAGTCTGAAAAATTAAACTATTAAGTTAAAAATAAACTTTTTTGTTGACATTTAATATTTTCAGTAAGAAAATTTAACTATTTGGTTATAAATTAACTTCCTTCTTGAAAATATATATTTTAAAATCAATTTCGTCTTTTTAGCTTGAAAATGGTTCAAAATTGAACTGTTTGCTTGACAATTAACTTCTTTGTCGATCATTAATATTTTCAATATAAAAATTTAACTATTTAATTGAAAATTAACTTTTTTGTTCAAAATTAATATTTTGAGCCCTAAAATTTAACTATTCGGTTGCAAACTAAATTTTTTTATTGAAAATGTTAGAGCATTTAACTACTTGCTTAAAAGAAACTCTTTCTGTTAAAAATTAATATTTTCAGTATGAATATGCAGCTATTTGGTGGAAATTTAACTTGTTTGTTAAAAATTATTATTTTTATTATGAAGATTCAACTATTTCGGCGAAAATTCGTATTTTTGTTTAAAAATGGTAAAAAATTTAGCTATTTTGTTAAAAATTAATAGGTTTAGTATGAAAATTCTATTTTTTGTTAAAAATGGTATCATAAAATTCAACTATTTGGTTAAAAATAAACCTAATTGTTGAAAATGGTAAAAATTCAAATATTTGGTTCAAAATTACATTTTTTCAAAAATTGACTTTGTCGTTGAAAATTAAACTCTTTTGTTGAAAATTCGTCTTTTTGCTTGAAAATGGTAGAAAATTGAACTATTTGGTTGAGAATTAACTTTTTTGTTAAAGATAAATATTTTCAGTATGAAAATTAAACTATCAGGTTGAATTTTTTTTTTCATGAAAATTGTAGAAAATTCTACTATTTACTGGAAAATTGACTTTTTTGTTGATAATTGATGTTCTCAGTATAAGAATATTATTATTTGGTTAAAATTAATTTCTGTCTTGAAAATTAATATTTTTATTATGAAAATTCGACTATTTGGTAAAGAATTAATTTCTTTTGAAAATTAATATTTCGTATATGAAAATTAAACCATATGGTTGAAAATGAACTCTTTCTTTAAAAATTAATATTTTCAGTATGAAAATTTAACTATTTGGTTATAATTTAACTTCCTTGTTTGAAATTTATATTTTTTAATAAAAATTAGTCTTTATGGTTTGAAAATGATCTAAAATTGTACTATTTGTTTTAAAATTAACTTTTATGTCGAAAATTTATTTTTTTCTTTGAAATGGTAGAAAACACATCTATTTGGTTGAAAATTAACTTTTTGGTTGAAAATTGATATTTTCAGTATGAAAAAACTACTATTTGGATAAAATGAACTTTTTGCTCTAAAATTAATATTTTCATCATGAAAATTCAACTAGTTGGTTAAAAATTACCTTGTTTAAATTAATAATTATGGTATAAAAATTCAAATATTTCGTTTATGGTCAGGCACTTTATATGTTATTAGAAAACTAATAAACTCTCCCTTTGCTAAATAATTCATGGAGAAAATTTCGCTTTGGATTACAAAACTAATAATACTCTGGAATGAAAACTTGGATGAAAAGTTCGTATTATGGTAATATTATCTATTCAAAGTTGCTTCTTAAAATTCAGTTTTATAATGAAAAAGTATATTAGAGCCAAGATGAGTTATAAAAAAGTTGAGGCTGCATTTCCCGA
Organism: Belonocnema kinseyi; assembly: GCF_010883055.1. Lineage (NCBI taxonomy): Eukaryota > Metazoa > Arthropoda > Insecta > Hymenoptera > Cynipidae > Belonocnema > Belonocnema kinseyi. Next base: position 111,841,255 of record NC_046659.1, read on the forward strand.
GGCTTTTTCATCTTTCCTCTGTTATTAATATAGGATAAATAAATAAGAAGCACATTTTTTTGATTGATGTTGTAATCGAGAACGCAAAGTTTTTAATGTTAATTTTTTTTCCACAATTTTTTCTAAGAGGTCATTATGGCTTATGTATTGTAATATATGTTTTGAAGTAGTCCCTTATATATACATTCAATATATTTTACTTTATCTCTTATAGTAGAGATCGAACTGCAGAAGACCAATGACAACTACCACGGGGAATTGCTTCAGAAATATATGTAATTTGCTCACTGCAAAGACGTGGAAAGAATTTATAAGATTCTTACGAGTAAGCGAAACTACAACTTCTGATCCATAGACAAGGTGATAAATGTCAAATGATGATGAAAAGCGCTGAAAAGAGTTAGGAAATTTATTTTCTGTATTTTTTATTTTAACAATTAAAATTAGAGAATATTTTGGTTTAATCATTAGAGTTATAAAATCGTTCCGAAATTTTTGAAACGCAACAGGTTATGGGCCCAGAATTTGTGAATTTGCAAAAGCAGGATATAAACATGAGCTTAGAATCTGATGAAGATTTGATAAGACTTATGAATCTTGATTCTTTAATTCCTGAATTTGAAGGCACAATTTTATTAATTTTATGTTTCAAACGAAAATTAATAACACTGAGAATTTTGAAAGAAATATTTAATGACATAACACATTATCCAAATAAGCGGTCCAAGGTGGCACAGCACTATTCTGAAACCAAATAAAAGACAGATTAGGTTAAAGAGCTTTTTCTGATTAAATTTAATGTTCTAATACAGTCTGTCAAGTTAAAGCGTGGTTAACTTTTTTGGTAAAATATTTTATTTAAACGCATGTTTCTACATGGAATTACATTTGTCAAGGTGTCGAGCAAAATGCTTTTCTGTTAGTATTTTGTCCAATCACCGCCGGAGTCGATGATGGCCTGGCACCTCGAAGGCATGCTTTCGACGAGTTTTTCCGCGTACTCTCTCGGCAGAGACCTCCAAATCCGACGAATTTCTAGACACAGCTGCTTCAATGTGTGTACCTTTCTTCCACGAAGCTTCAGCTTGAAGAAGGTCCACACGTTTTCGATTGGGTTAGCGTCAGGTGACTGTGAGGGCCAATCCAACGTTACGACTCCAGCCTCCTCCTTCCAAGCCGTACACAGCTTGCTGCGGTGTTTAGGATCATTATCCTCTTGCAGTATCCAGGTCTCGTTTTTATCGACGAACATCTTTTTGGCAGATGGTAATAAAGCCTTTT
>NC_046659.1:111842635-111847994 GCF_010883055.1 Belonocnema kinseyi
GGGAGCTCTTCTTAATATTTTGACACCAAAATCATGTCGATACACCTTACCGACTGCGAGTAAAGCCACCCACGCTTTAACTTGACAGACTGTAATTTCAATCACTCTCATTTGTAACTAATTTTTCTAAAATTTTCAATCAAATAGTTGAATTTTTGGTTTGAAAAATTAATCCTCGAAAAAAGAAACGAATTATCAACGAAATAATTTGATTTTCAGCAGAACAGTTAAATTTTCGACTAAGAAGATGAAACGTGAATATTTTATTAAAAAATTAATTTTTAACAAATTATTTTAATTCTACACCAAAATGAATTCATTTCTTATCAGAAAGTTAAATTTCCAATCAAACATTGAGTGTTTCTCCAAGCTGTTAAAATTTTAAGTCAAAAGCACGAATTTTCGAAAAAAAGTGATTTTTTACAAAATATTTAACTCATGAACCAAAACAAATTAATTTTTAGAAAGGCGGTTGCATTTTTAACCACAGAAGATAAAATTTCCACAAAAGGAATCAATTTTAAACCTACAAGTGGCCGTTTTGAAAAAAGAAAAAATTCCCGGTCATTTTCCAGTTTACAAAAATTTTTCAGAGTCAATAAAATTTAGAAAAATCGAACTCTAGAGCCAAAAAACTTTTCACATAAAGTAAGAAAGACTGAACTGCAAATTAAAGCACTCAAAGTGTAACTTTTGCATTCTCAACCCTTAAAACTGAAGTTTAAAAGTTTTTTAATTCAAAATGTAAAATATAAAACATAAAGTATAAAACATAAAATATAAAATATAATATATAAAATATAATATATAAAATATAAAATTCAATGTAACAATTTCAAATTAAATGCATTTGAAACGCCCAACTTAAATTATTAAGCTTTTATAAATTATAGTGTTCAAAGAATTAGATTCAGTACCAAATATTTAAACCCACATTATCATTTCCAATGCTGTAAATTAAAAAATCAATCAATTAAAAAATTTTCAAATATCATTTTAAGAAATTTTTGGCTTGATTTTTTTAAATTTTATACTTATTAGAAAATTTGTAATTAATTTTGAATGTTTCAAAACTTCTAAATATCTCTTCGGCTTACACGATTTTTTCAATAAATAATAGGTCTTTAATTGTTAATTTTAGTTTATATATCAAACGCCAACAATTTGACTTGAAAGTTAAATTTTGTAAATTAGAACAATTAAAATTGTAACGTGCAAAGGTTAGTATTAAATCTTTGATTTATAATTACTTATTTTGAATGAAGTCGGATATTTTCAAATATAACGTAACTTGCTTTTTTTCTAATTACAAATTTCAAACTGAATGGTTCAAAAATTGAATATTTTAAACTAAAATAATATTTGATATTTAGTAGAAGTCCTTTATTATGAATATACTAGTTTTGAGCTATTTTAAAATTAAAAATATTTCATGAAGTTTCAATCAGGCGTTTTTAACTTTTAAACCAATAAAACTTACGAATATAAACAGTTTAATTTTTAACGTTAAAATCTGCAAATTCCAAAATTGTGGAATGAATTAGAATCGACTTGTAAAATAAACTATGATTCAATAATTTTTCAATCTTAAAGTACACTCTTAATTAAAAAAATCTTCAGGTCATTTTTATTCACAATTGATCAACAAAAAATGGTTTTTATCCAAAATATTCGATTCTAAACGCTTTTAAATTTCAATTATTTAAGTTTTCAGAAGAGCATTTTAAAAGTCTTTAAGTTTAATTTTTCGTTTAAAAATTGAAAATCTGAAATTGGAACATTTTTACATTTAAACATTTTTGAAATAAGCATCTAAATTGAATAATATCATAATTGGAAAGTATGACCGTTTCAATAATCATTTGCAAAATGGTTGGACTCGAAGTTGAACAAAGATTTTTTGAATTAAAAATTTGTAAAATTTTTGTTTAACAAATAAGTTAACTGTCCTTTTCCGGTTGTTTGACGGTTTCATAATAAATCTTTAAAAAAAAAATATCCAAAAAGTGAGATTTTTAGTTAAAGAAAATAATGTTTAACCCAAAAAAGGAATTTTCAACCAAAGTAATGAATCCTGAAAAAAAAAACAATTTTTGAACACTTTTGAATTTCAATAAACACTAAAAAATTTAATATTTCAAAGAAAAAATATTTTAAAATGAGATAAAAACAGTTAAATTCAACAAAAACGATGCATTTTTAACACTATAGTTGCATTTTTATGCAAAAAATATTTTCTACCGGAAGAGACGAATTTTCGACAAGGAGTTGAGTTTTCAGAATGTAAGAAATTTAAATAAGATTACAAATTTTTAGAATATAGTTGAATTTCAAACCAAAAAATCGATTTTTAATAAGAAAAGATTAATTTGCAATCAAGAATGGTGACTTTTCTACCAAAAAAGATTATGAAAGTTTTTTTTTAATAAAATGGTTAAATTTAAAAAAAAAGATTTTCAAAAGATATAGTTTTTAACAAAATAATTAAATGTTTAAACAAATAGTAAAATTTTGATTCAAAATAAACAAATTTGGAACCAGAAATATAGTAGTAGACTTTTTAAAAACAAAAAATAAGACTAAGACTATAATAATAATATTAGAAATATTTTCAACAAAACCATGTAATTTTTAACGAAATTGTTTAATTACTAACCAAAATATGAATTTTAAACTAAATAGTCGGATTTTAAAACGCTATTGTATTTCTTTTGTTATATGACTGTTTCGAATGAGCCGATCAGACTGATTTTCAAACTATACTTTTTTTTTAATTGCATTTGAAACTAAATAGTTTATATGTAGTTAATTTTCAATCAAGAAAGATAATTAGTCTATAAAAAAGATGAATTTTCTGTTTAAAAGATTGAACTTTCTATTTAAAACAAATAATGTTTAACAAAATAGTTGATTTTTAAATTAAAAGAGATTTATTGTTGACAAAATAGTTTAATTTTCAAAAAATTATTTGATTTTTCACAAAATATCAGAATGTTTTAACAAAAGATATACACTTTGAACACAAAATATAATAGTAAACTTTTAATGCAAAGAAGAAGACTCAAGATACAATAGTTTTTGAAAAACTGCCAAGTCTAAAATACCATTTTTTTAGAATACAGTTTAATTTTCAACAGAAAAAATTATTTTTAATTCAAAAGGATAAATTTTTCCATACATATAATAATGTTTGACAAAAAAATTAAATTTTCGATAAAAAATTATGACTTTTCAACAAGATAGTCAAATTTTGTACACAAAAGAGATAAATTTTAAATAAAATACTATTTGGAAATGTGCAAGTCTAAAAAGAGGAATTACTTAGAAAATAGATTGATTTTCAACTCAAGAAGTGCAATTTTCAACAAAAAAGTTCATTTTAAATTCAATAGGACGAATTTCCAATCATCAAAAGAACTAATGTTCTATAAAACTTTGAAATTTTTAACCAGGAAAGATGACTTTTTAAAAAAATAGTAAACTTTTCAAACAAAATAGATCAATTTTGAATAGAAAATATAATAGTAGAATTTTTAATTAACAAAGAAGAGTGAGAGTAAAATAATGTTATTTAAAACATTTTCAATCCGAAAAAAGAATTTTTCAGAAAACAGTCGATTTTACAAGTAAAAAGGACGAATTTTCAACAAAAAATTGCATTTTTAATCCAAAGGTCGACATTTCCATCCACAAAAAAATAATTTTAAAAACACAGTTAACCAGAAAATATGACTTTTTGACAAAAATTGTAGAATTCTTAGACAGAATAGATATATTTTGAATATATTAATATTTTGATATATTTTTTAGAAGACTGTTGATTTTTTAACCAGAAAAGTTAGATTTTCAATTCAAAAGCACGAATTTTGGATTTAAAGGAAACACGAAGGTTCAATAAAAGAGTTAAATTTGTAACAAAATAATGTAATTCCGAAGCAAATATTGGAATTTTAAACCAAAAAAGATAGATTATTAAACAAAAATATTAAAGTAGACTCTTCAACCAAATCGAGATTTAAGTGAAAAAAAAAACAAAAGAAAGGAAACTTTCTTTAAAATCAAGGAAAAAATGATTTTTTTTTTTTAATAAAGAAAATGGGAAAAATGTGAAGTTTAGAATTTACATTTATGTTATTCAGTACTTTCTTCATTCTTATATCTATATTTAACTTTTTTATTTTTAATCAGCTTCAGCCACTCTAAAATTTCAATTTTTTTCTTGGTTAATAATTCCATAATTTCAATAAGCTTCATGTCCAAGTCAATATGCATCACTACGTGAAATGAAAAGATTGGAAAAATATCAGGGAACTTAATCAAAAATGACTAACGAACTGCCAATCAACCATTTGATTTCGAGCAAAAAATTCTTTATCATATTTCCGAGCACGTTACGTCAATTTTCAAGTCAACGAATTTCTGATAGCGAGTGATTGAAGTGAAAACATAAAAAGTGGAATTACCTCGTAATTTCAATTTATCGAAATATCCACATAAATATTAAATTCGAAATTCTACCAGCCTGTATTGAACTAGCTTTCGCAAATATTCAGAAATTGATGGAAACTTTATTTTACTTTGATGTAGAATTAATTACATATGGATCGATTTCTATTTTATTGCAGTCCAGAGAAAATATATTTTTAATATTCAACGATAAATCCGATTTTCGTGTTATTTGTTTCCCATTTTTAAACAATAAAAATATATAATTTCTAAATTTTTTATTTATCTAATTTTAATTTAGGCGAGAAAATATCAGTCTGAATTACGCAATAATTTTCAGGTTGATTTTTTTTAGATTACTATTTAATACACTAAGATAAAAATACGAGTCGAGGGAATGAGAAAATTAAGATAAGGTAACTCAGCGTGAAGTCCAGTACACTCTGAATCAATTGAATTCAAATTTAATCAATTTCCTGAAACTATATTAGATCGAGTAAAATAAGAAAGGGGTCTAAAATTGAAAAATTATTTAGGATATTTAAAATAAATTTATAAATAAATGTAAATAATTTTTATTTGCATTGATTTTTATTTCAGTTAACTTTCATTTCCAAATTTAATTTCTAAACGTAATTTTTAATTTTAGAAATATATTTTCTATATTTAAATGAATTTGTAAGTACTTTCTGTTTTTCTATTAATTTGTTGTGAGTTCTCTGTGGAACTCACTTCGTAACTTTCGACTTTTTCGGACAGTAAACGAAAAAATGACATTCATCTTTCTTAAATTTAAATTTCATCGGTTGCATTATCTTACCAGGTGTATACATATGAAACCGGTATTTTTTCAAGAAAAAAACACATTTATTTCAAGAGAATGATAACAAATATTTTATTCAAAGTATGCGCC
>NC_046659.1:111848094-111861598 GCF_010883055.1 Belonocnema kinseyi
ACAATACGCCAATTAGCACAAATGGTAAGTTCCGACAGTGCCTACAAGTGTGCCTACTGGCCGCTAGATGGCAATACCGATTTCATATGTATACACCTGGTAAGTGTTTCAGAACCGTCACTCTGTGAAAATAGTAAAAAAAATTGGTGTTACTTCTTGAATTCAATTAAAAAGAGATTATTAATTTTTTTTAATTATGACGAACGAACAAAAATTTATGCAGTGGTTTAATTTCTAAATGTTTAACTAATTTGACAAAAATAAATCGATTACAGTATCTTAACTGTTTCCAAACCGCCACTTTACAAGAAAACTTGTTTAAAAAACTGGTAATACATCTATGATTAAATTGAAAATCTATTATTAATATTTTTCTCCAATGAAATCAAGTTTCAACAATTCATTTACTAGTTTATTTCTTAAAGGTTTGACTAATTAATGAAACAAGAAATGGGTTTTTTTTTTAATTTGCATAACCATCCGCCGGTAACCTCGACACCTAGATTAACTTCAGTCGATAATGTCGATGTCTGGAATACCTCTGATTGATTAAGCAGGAATCTAAATTACTGGATAAACGAAAATACTATATAATAGAAAATACTAGATAATCTGTATAATCTAGATTCCGAAATTATTGTCTGAAGCTAATCAATAATACAACGTTATCAACGGATGGTAATGTGAATTCCTTCCGTATCGGCGTCCGGTAATATAGTTGCTTAATTTGTTATCGGGCGGTAATTCTGACTCTTACCAGGCGTTTGAGTAATGTATTTTAAGAAGGGAACTTTACCAGATGGTTTCTTCTTAGCACGGACTTACACCATGCTCGTCTGTCGGTAAATGACCAGTCGCTGGTACGGAAAAATCACAGCAAAACTAGCATTAAAATCGACTTCAATTAAAAAACGATTATTAATACTCTTCTCCGAAGAAGTTGAGTGCCACCAATTTATCTAGTTTCATTTTTAAACGTTTGGGTAATTTATGAAAAATAAATCAGTTACATAATAATAAAGAGTCACTGCGGACATTTTTCTCCGAATAAAGCAAAATTTGTTATTCAACAACAAAGACATGAAATTTTTTTGAACTTCTCCGAGTTACATTTTCTTATAAGACTTTCGAAGTGATTAAAATATATCATAAATGAATTTTATAAATAACTAAATATATTTTCCAGTAAATTACAGTAAGCGCGAAAAGTTTTTATACTATTATCCTTAATATAAAATCTCTAAACGATATTGTCTATTTCCATTGTCACAAAGCTCGATTTCATTGCCATATGCGTGTGACGCGAGACGTCAGTGGGTTAGACTGCATTGGAAAATCTTGACAAAATTGTCACGATTGCTCGTTCTTTGATAGCTACACGCGTGCGACAAAGGCATCTGTGAGTCACCGTGAGTTAGACAGAAATAGAACGTTACACGTGTTTTCTTGAAGTTGAGGATCCCAACGGAGCTATCTTGATCTGCGCGTGCTTGGATTTGAGTGATGTTCATTGGCTATGGTGCGCGTCTGTACTTGATTTTTAAATACGTGCGCGAACTAGAGCCAATGAACGCTGCACAGTTCAAGCATGCGCAGGTATTCTTGGATCACTGTTGGGAATAATAATCGAATCAAATTTCGAAGTCGATATACGAATCAACGCTTCTCCTTTACCACCACCTTTATCACCAACTGTTACCCGTACCATCGCATTACAGGGCGTCTGCTTGTTCTTTATGATCGAATTCTTATTTCAATTTAAGCCTCTCTGCTTGATATTCATGAACTATTTTCATTTCAATTTCGGAAAGGATATTTTAAAGCCTTCAAAGCATTTAAACGATCTACCTGAGTTCCTGCGGAGGATTTCTCAAAGCTTCTCAGAGCCTTGAGAATCTTTAGCATATACTTTAAGATTTATATCGGTAGGGTTAGTATATTTTTAATTACAAGTTAATGTTTAAGCTATTATTTGTTAATTATATAAATATTAACATTAAGTAATATTCCTATGAAACATGGGATTTATTCTAAGTTTTGTTATTAAAGTCCATTTCTGGTGTAAAATGCGATAACAACTTCTTGAGATTTTGAGGTTAGGAGTTAATTTGAGAATACAAGAGCGAAATGCTGGTCGCAGAATTAGATAATTTTTGCCATTTTAATGTAAATCATTCGTATATATACAACAATCTATAAAATACTATTTTTTTCTATGAAAAGTTACGAAAATGTACTACAAAAACTTTACGAAAGTTAAGCTTTTACTCATTTTTCTTAATACGAAAAAAATACTCCGTGTTTGAAATACATTGAAAATTATTGAAATTTTTCATGCAAACTTCACAAAAATTTCATTCAAATTTATAAAATTTCTTGTGAGAAAACAGAAACAATTTTAATGAGGATTAAAATAAAAAAATAGCTTTTTATGTTTTCATCCTACTTCTTTTTAATAAATTTTTTTAATGCGAGCAGTTCGCTCTTGAATTGCAAAATGTAATATTAACCTCAAAATATCAATAAGTTGCTACTGCATTTTATATGAGCAATGAAATTTTATAAAAAATTCCATGCATCACAGGAATAATAATTAATGCTAATGTTTATATTGAATGCAAATAATAACTAAAACATTAACTTATAACTAAAAAATACACCAATGTTATACTAACTTTACTCAATATCAGAATAATATCACTAAACTCCCTGCACTTCACCTTCACCACAAAAAAGCTGTATAAAATATATAGGCTTCCAATATTTTATATGCTTTTAAACAACATATGGTTTAAGAAATGAGGGACTAAATGAATTATTTTCAGGTTTATGAATGTATCGGGTCTTCATATCTGCCGACAATTTTAGCCAAAAACTCCGTTTTTATTTAATAAAATCACAATTTTGAAAACCTCCAACAACAAATACATACCATAGGGATGTACGGGCACTTTCATTATCACCCAATGGTCGGCGAGAAATTACCCAGTGGGCACAAAATTTGGCGACGTCTTTACGACATCGTTACGACATATTTAGGAAATTTTTACGACATCCTATGTCCGTGTCGTTTCGGTGTCTTTGCGATATCGTAAAGACACCGTCAGATCATACGACGTTTTTACGATATCGTAAAGACACCTGAACGACATGGACATAGGGCATCATAAAGTTGTCGTAAAGATGTCGTAACGATGTCGTAAAGACGTCGCCAAATTTTATGCCCATTAGGTAGTTTTTGACCAACTAAAAAGAAACTTACTACAAAATAGTTGGATTCTCAATAAAAAATATGAATTTTCAATGCAGAAGTTTTATATTTCTAACAAAAAACACAAATTTTTAACAAAATACGGGAATTTTCAAACAAATAATTCCATTTTTAACTAAAAAAGATCAAGTTTCAATAAAAGCGATCAAATTTTAAACAAATATAGAATAATTCAGTTTTTAGTATATAAAAGTATATATTTAAAAAAAAACCGAAATTTTGTACAGATTATTTCAAATTTTAACTAAAAGAGACGAAATTGACACCCAATAGTAGAAGTTTATAAACAAATAAATTTTCAATAACAAAGATTAATTTTCTATTGAAGAAAATTTTTTAAATAAATAATGGAATTTTGCAGAAATTGTTGATGTAAGCTGTCGGCTTTAGGGTCAGATGAATTGAAACTGATTAAGTTGTTTCAAACCTTTCGGCACACAATGGTGGCCTTCATCAGTGAGTTTTATTAAATCTGTGAAAAGTATACAATATCTTGTAAGTACCCAGTTTTACAAATACCAGCATTATTTTTTTATTAATATCTTAGTTTTGAACTAATAATAAATTAAAATGATTTATTTTTAAACTTAAATTTCGTTTAATTTTATTAAGAACTATTGATAAATCTTGCAGTAATCTTAAAACATTATTTTATTTCAAAAGAGTACACTTCATGAGAAAACAATACCAATGTAGTCGAAAAAGTTTCGTCATCAATTTTTTATTTAATGATACAATTTTCAACCGCAAAAGTAGTTTACAAATTATTTTTTCAGTGACGTATATGTAATTATATTACATTTTTTACTATTTTACTCCTTTTTTGTTATTTTTAAAATAGTCTGTCTATACGAAAATTATTTTCATAAATTATAAGAGACTTTATACAGATTTAAATTGTTTTCAACTTAAATAAAAAAATTAATTAACAAAATTAATTTTTATGTTAAAATCAATGAAAAAAGATTCATTTTTAACCATAAAATTAATTCTCTACAAAAAACTATCACTTTTCAACGAACAATGATATAATAAAAATTTTTCTTAAATACATGAACTTTTAACAAACAAAAAAATGAAGAAAACAGTTGAATCGTCATTAAAGAAGATAAGATTTTAACAAAGAAAATTAATTTTTCACCAAAAAGACGAATTTTCAGCTAAAAAAATTAATTTTTAGTTATAAAAATAATTTTTTATCCTAAAATTGTAAATTAAAATTTTTAATAAAATAGCTGAATCCTTTATCAAAAAGATCGAATTTTAAACAAATAGTGCAGCTTTTAACTAAAAAAGATAAATTTTTAATCAAAAATATTAATATATAGAACCAGAAATACGATTATTCCTTCTTAGTTAAAAGAATTAATATTTAACAACAAACAATTCAATTTTCAACAAATTAGTACTTTCAAACAAACGGATACTTTTTCAACCAAGAACATTAATTTTATATAAAAAAGACGATGTATGAAACAAATAATTGAATTTCCAACACAAAAATATCAATTTTTAATTCGAAATTTCAATGTTTCACCGAAACTGGGATTGTTAAAGTTGCAGTTAAAGAATTTAAATTTTAACAAAAAAAAAGAATGTGCAACTTAATAGTTTCGTTCTTAATCACAAAGATAAATTTTCAACGAAGAAAACTAATTTCCTACCAAAACCTGAATTTTTATCGAAATATGTGCTTTTTTAAACAAAAGGTTGAATTTTCAACTAAAGAAGATCAATTTTTACTTTCAAATATCAATTATCTAGCATAAATGGTATAATCTAATTTTATCTTACATAAATTAATTTTTAACTAACTATGAAGGAATTTTCAAAAAAAAATTGAACCCTCAATTAAAAAGATGAACCTTTAACTGCGAAGATTAATTTCCTACTTGAAAAAGACGGTTTACAAAAAATTAATTTTTTAAGAAAAAAGGATCCATTTTTTTAATATCATTTTTCTATCAAAAACGGTATAATCGAATTTTCTCTTAAATAAATTAATTTTTCGCAGAGAAAGGAATTTTTAACAAAATAATAGAATCCTCAAAAAAAGATGAAATTTCAATTAGGAAGTTTATTTTTCTACCAAGAATTACGAATTTTCAACGAAATTCTGAATTTCCAAATACTGTATGAAAGCAGATGAATTTGTTTCCAAATAGTTCAATCATTAACGAAAAAAGATCGACTCTAAAGCAAAAGGATTAATTTTCTACCAGAACAGAAAAATTTAAAAAATTGAATCATTAACTAAAAAAGGTCAATTTTCAAATTAAAATATCGATTTTCAACAAAACTAGTAGAATCGAAATTGCTTTTAAAGAAATTGATTTTTGACAATTTCAAAAGGCATTTTTTTTAATAACTGAATCCTTAATGAAAAATATTAATTTCAACCAAGAATATTACTTTTCTACCAAAAATTACGAGATTTATACAAAATCCAGAAAGTTTCAAACAACTAAATGATTTTTATCTAAAAAATATAATTTTTCAACCAAAATTAATATCAGTCAATTTTACCATTATAGAAATTAATTTTAAAAAATATATATAGAAATATGAAGAAAATAGTTGAATTATTAATCAAAAAAGTTCGTTTTAAACAGAAACAGATGAAGCTTCAATTATGAACTTAATATTCAACAAAAAAATGGGATGATTCAGTTTTTAGTTGAAAAAGTATTTTCAATTTAAATAAGTTTAATTAAAAGAAAATATCTGAGTCTTCTACCAAAACATATTGTAATTAAAAATATCAATAAATTTTTAATGAAAAATGGAAAGTTAATTTTACTTCAATAAATTCATTTTGTAAAAATAAGAGTTGTACGAAAATTGTTGACTCCTCGATCAGCAAGATTAATTTTCAAACAAGAAGATTAACTTTTTCTAAAAAATACGAATTTCTAACAAAATCCTTAAATTTTTAAATAATTAGTTAGATTTTTAACGAAAAAAGATCACACTTCAATTTGAAAATAAAATTGTCTACTAAAAATGTTATAGTAGAATTTTCTGTTAAGAAAATTAATTTTCAACAACAAAAAAGCAATTTTATGAACATTATTTCAAAGGAGATCGAATCCATTTAACATTAGGTAGGTTCTGCTCTTCAAGTCGCTGAATCTATCAGGAAAGTAATTATGTTGTTTTTAGTTTAAATTTTAAGAGAACTTTATTTTCTTTGTAAAATAAATTCTAAGTTCAAAAGATTAATTTTTAACCAATGAGATTAATGTTTTACAAAAAAGAAGAATTTTCAACCAATTACTTGATTTTTGCACTATAAGGGAACAGTTTTTCGAAATTTTCTGTTGAAACTATTCAACAATTTAGTTAAAGTTTTTTTTCTATTTTGACTGAAAATTGTTTGCATTCGACTACTTGGTTAAATATTAAACTAATTGAGTGAAAATGGATATTTTTTGTGCTAAAGTTTCATCATTTTAGTTAAAAATTTAATTCTTTTGTTCAAAATTCTTTCTTTCTTTGGTTAAAAATAAATCTTTTTTGTTGAATATTTCTCTAATTGTTTTAAGGTTAAACAACCCTTTAAAAAATTAATTTTGTTGGTTGAAGATTCATTATTTCATTTAAAAATTTATCCCTGGTTAAAAACTTAAAAATATTCTTGAAATACAGTTTTTGGTTCAATTTAGCTGTTATTGTTTTAAAATAACCATATTTTTTAGTTTTTGGTTGAAAATATATCTACTTATTTAAAAGTTTAACTATTTTGTTAAAATGTTAGGTGTTTGGATGAAAATGTAACTATTTGGTTAAAAATTTGTCTTTTTAATGAAAGATTTGCATTTACAACCGAATAGTTTAACTTTTAACCAAATATTTCAATTTTCAACCTAAAAATATAAATTTTAAACTAAATATCCAAATTTTTCAATCGAAAAAGATTAATCTTTAACAAAAAAGAGTTGCATTAAAAAAGAGAATTCCCAATGAAAACGTAATGGTGAACATCTTAAAAAAAAAGAATTTCAACGAACTATTTAAACTTTTAACCAGCCAAATTAGTTGAATTTTTCACCTGCAAATATGGATTTTCTATAGGAGATGTAACATTTTATATTTCAACGAATGCAGATGCTGCCGAGAGATGCATTGTAAAAATAAGGATACGAATTTTCAATCATAAAGATTAATTTTCCGTAGGAGATTCGAATTTAAACCAAAAGTAAAAAAGTTACTTTTTCGCACAAAACATTAATTTATTTCCGAAAAAAAATAATTAAAAAAAATAGTACAGTTTTTAAACAAATAGATGAGTTATCCACTAAAACTATGAATTTTCTAGAAAAACGAATTCTCAAGAAATAAAGAATTGTTAGTTAGGAAATCAAAAAATGTGTCCCAATCCTTCAACTTTTAAGTCAAATGAATATTTTTCTGTAAAACAGTTATAACACCATTCCCCTCCATCTACCCCCAGAAACAACATTTTTCACAATAATTTCACCCTACATGATAAGTTTTCAAGTATTTATTGATTTAAAGTGTCATTTTTAATAAATAATTCCAAATGTAATTTAAAATATAATAATTATTAGTTCAATTTTAAAGAAAGATTTTAAAAGGGAGACTTAACCAAGATTTTCAGGGGAGAGTTAACCAAGTGGCAACAAGCTTATTACGTTTGTTTTTCTACCTATAAGAAAATTGATTATTATAACGCGCGTGCCCAAATTTTGCTAAATTGATTTATAAGAATTGTGGTTTAAAAATGCAAAGTTTATTATTTAAAGAATATGATTATCATCAACGTGAGTTACAAAATTGTAATAAATGCTAATCATTAATATTAGGTGTAAATTAATTTTTAATAAAAAAGCTCGTTTGGAATAAAATAGTTCAATTGAATTTTCTACCAAAAAATATAAAATTGGTTAAAATCCTATTATAAAAGATTAATTACAGTTTCAGGTACAGAACTCATCCCTTGGGGCCTTCTGTTATTTTATACTAATATTTTGTAACATTAAAATTGTAATGACTTGCCGAAAATTCCTAGCTGATATATTTTGATAGAGAAAAACATTGTTAATTAAATAAACAATTTTCATAAACAGATTAAAATTTCTACAATTTTTTCATAAATAAGCTAAATCTCATTCTTCAAAGTGTCAAAAATAGTAGCAGTAATTACGCAAACAATTTTTAAAGCCAAGCAAATTTATTTTAACTTATATCGCATAAGTATTTATAGAATTCCTAAAAACTGTCAAAAATGTAAATCAATTCAAATTTCGGCGGCATTTCACCTCTTTTTAAAAACAAATTAGTGTTTGTCGTAAAAATAAGACCAATTTTGGTCAAATTTTTAATAAAATTTAGTCAAATAATTATTCAAAGTTTACAAAATTAATTTGTTTCACAATATTTCATTCATGTTAATGATATTCAATATAATATTGTTTATAATTATCTTCTTCTTCAGTATTCCTAGATAGTTGCGGTTTCTTCTGGAATTCATAACTTTTTAACCAGATTTTATTTGGTTTTTCTTAAAGTAAAGCTACAATGTTGCTTTTTTTCTTAAATATTTAGTTTAAAATCGTTTTTGGTTTAAATATGGAAGATAAAATTTTATTTTGTTTGTTAGAAATTAATTTCTTTCCCCATTTTTAGGCAACGATTTTAAATGAAAATTAATTAATTTTATTGAAAATTCATCTATTTTGGCTGAAAATTATTTTTGCGAATCAACAATTAACGTTTTTGGTCAAAAATTATTTTTCGGTTGAAAATCTAAACAATTTAAAATAAATTTTTTTTATTTTTTCGAAAATTGATTTTTTCAGTTGATAATTCAAATTTGGATGGGAAAAATTATCTTTGTTTAAAAAAATGATTACTCTTGTTTACAAATTCATTTATTTGGGCTACAAATTTCATTAAAAAGTTAATTTTTTCATTTAAATTTGAATAATATTTGATGTTTTAATTGAAAGTTAATTTTTTCAGTTAAAAACTCGACTTTTTGGTGAAAAATTCATCTCCTTGTTTGAAAACTCATTATTTTTAGTTGAAAATTTAAGTGATTTGTTTAAACATTCTTCTTTTGCTTCAAAATTATTTCATCAACTAAAAATTAAATTATTTAAATGTTGCTTAAATTTTCCTTTTTTTTAAATTCATTTCTTTCGATAAAAATTAAACTATTTTATTGAAAAGTTTTTTATAAATAATTTATCAACTTAGAAATTTTGTATTTTATAAGAAATTTTCCTTTTTTGTTTATATTCAACTGTCTTTCATTTAATATTAAAATATTTTTAGGGTTAAATATCAACTATTCAATTTTTCGTCGAAAGTTCATAATTTTTTCATTCAAAGTTCTAGTAATTTAAAAAAAAAGATTTATTATTTTAGTTTGAAATTCATTTCTATGGCTATAAATTAAACTATTCTATTAAAAAATTCGGATTTTTATGTTGAAATATAATTTTTGAACAGAAAATTTTACTATTTTATTTTTGGTTGAAAAGGTTTTCGTTTTTAGTTTAAAATTTAATTTTTCTGCAAATTTAACTATATTATTAAAAATAAAATTCTGTTGTCTAAAAATTTCACTATTTGATTTTTGGTAAGTTTTTTTTAGTTCTCAATTTTACTAACATAACATCATTGTCTAATGAAAAATTCAAAGTACGTGTTTTGATAGCATTCTCTCTATATTTTTAAATTTTTAACCAAAAATGGAATAGTTGAGCCTTCAGATTAAGTAAAAAAGTAAAAAAGTATAAAAAGTCAACTTGTGGACAGTCCTAAAATATTATAAAAACAACTTTTTCATTTTTCCTGAAAAACCGAAAATTTAAATTCTTATTGAACGAAAAATAATGACAAAATAAAAATTCTATTTTGCCTACTTTTGGGTTAAATCGTAAAAAATAACATTGAAAATAAACAAACTGAAATTATGGAAAAACTATACAAGTTGCAATAGAACGTCGATTAAGCAAATTTTGAAATTTTTTCTTGCGCTCTTTTTTCAATTGCGAAAATAAGAAAATAACAATACGTACATATGTTTCAATGCAAAGGCATATTATGAATTGTAATAATATAATAGCGTTAAAGATAATATTGAAAAGTTCACATTTTTGACAGAATCCAGTGGAATCGACCGAAAATCCGAAGGAGCTTTAACAAAAGAGAATTCACAATCACCATATTACAGTTGTCGATGCTTTGAATTTTAATTAAAAAAATACTATTCACAAATTTGACAAAAATAAAAAGATCGAGCGCGTAGCGCGAGGAAAATAAGTTATCGAGCGCGAGGCGTGAGAACCAACAGTCGCGCGCCGCAACACGGTGGCGCAAAAAAAACTGACCTTAGACAAATTGATTTTCAGAAGACAATTATTATCCGATGTTGATTATTTTTTTTAAAATAAAGGTTTATAAAATTCCGGATCAAACTGTCATGGCTGATTTTTAAATTTTTGTTTATTTATAAGTATATATGTAAAAAAATTTTGACTAATGAAGTATACGGGCTTTAAAAAAGTGCTTTGATTCAATCGAAAATACCTGTAAAACTAAAATCTGCTATCCAAAAAAATCTCCAATATCAATGCAAATGTTAAAAAAATTATGGAATTTGTTATAATCAAATAAATGAATGAAAGTGGATTCGTGAGGATAACCGGCGATTCGTCACTTGATTCGCACTAAATTTGAACAATTTATGGACGTAAAGACTTTTTTAGTTGAATTAATGAAATTTAATAAATTATGCTTTATTTTAAAAGCAATTTTTATTAACAAATATCCATATCAGGTATTTTTGATAAAATAAATAAATTTTGTTCTATGATATCGATCATATATTACTTGAAAATAAAACCTAAGTATTACAGTTGGTCACCAAATAAAAGTTAATAATTGTTTAAGATACCTTAATTAACAAATGCACCATTTATCTATTTTTGGTGGTACAAAATTGATTTTTTTATGCAATTAACTGTAAAAAACTAACTAACAATTTTTAAACAAATTTGTATCATTTTATGCACTTATAAATAATATACTGCTTTTTTCGCGGAATTAACAGTCAATTATTTAGCAATAATTTTTTGCTATGAATCAAGAATATTTAATAATTGTTTAACCGAGAATAATTAACAAAAGCATTATTTAGCTATTTTTCAGCATTTAAACTTTTTTTTTGTGTGATCAACTGTTATTAACACATTTTTTACACTTTTTTTTATATTTTGAGAACGATCCACTATTTTTATTAACAATGCAGTTAACCAATTTTTCGCGGCTAATGCATTTGTAAACTAAAATTTGTTTCTTGATAAATATAATTGAAATTACATAGAAATAATTCCTTGCTATACGTTTGTAAAAAATTGATAATCTTTATCAAAAATAAAAATAGTGGGATGCTATCGAACTATTAAAAAAAGTTAAAAAATGTATTATTAACAGTTAATTACGCACAACAAAACAAGTTGAAATCCTGAAACATAGCCAACTAATGCATTATTTATTTAATTTCAGTTAAACAAATATCAAATGTTATCGATTCATAGCAAAAAATAATTGCTTAATAAAAACAACTGGCTGTTAATTCCTTGAAAAAGGGGGTATTTTATTTACAAATACGTAAAATGATAAAAATTTATCTAAAAAATTGTTTTTTCAAATAAATAATTGTTTAAAGTCATCCAAATGTTTTTAAAAATTTAGAAGTTCGTTATTTACTGTTAATTGCATCGAAAAAATTAAGTTTGTACCTCCAAAAATAGCCAAATAGTGCATTTGTTAATTAAAGTGGTTTAAACAATTAGTCATTCTAATTTGGTGGCCAAATATTATACTTAGGTTTTATTTTCAAGTAATATGTCGTCAATTCCATAAAAACTTTATTCATACCATAAAAAATACCTGATATGGATATCTGTTAATAACAGTCGCTTTTAAAATAACAAATTATTTAATCAATTTTATTAATTCAACTAAAAAACTCGTTTTGTCTATGAATCGTTTAAATTTAGTGCGAATCAAGTGACCAGTCGCCTCCTCTAGGAGAGAAACCATTTTCATTTACTTACATATTTATAACAAATTCAATGAATTTTTTAACATTTGCATTACTATTGGACATCTTTTATGAATAACAGCGTTCAGTTATCTGGGCATTTTTGATTGAATCAATCATTTGTCAAAAACCGGTATACTTCAAAAGTTAAAATAAAATTTTTTCATTTTTATTATTACATAAACAAAAAAAAATAAACAAAAATTTCATCGGATAATAATTTTCATCTGAAAATTAATTTGTCCACAGATATTTTGTTGGTGCCAGTGTGCATAGGCGCGTTCAAACTTGCGAGCTGCGGGCAGATTTTTACTAATAAAAATATAAATATTAAAATTTAAAAGGAAAACATACGCTTTACTTCTATCCTATTGATAGCTATAAATAAAATAAAGGATCAAAGTCAAGGAATTTAATTTTTCAAATATATAAAGCAAAGAAACTATATTTGACAGGAGGCGTCAATATCATAAACAGATTTGACTGCGAAAGGTAACACAGACATTGTCAGACTTCCGGTTTGAAGGAGAAGAGATCAACTTATAAAAATGCACACACAAAAATTATAAAATCATTTCGAACATAGCTAAGCAAAAATAAAACTTTTTCATCTTGAAAATTTTTCGTGCGACGAACCGTTTGATAAACAAATTATTTTTTAACAAAATTGCCATATTTGCGCAGCATTACCTCAGAATCTACTGCTCTGAAAAATTTAAAACTTGTACATTGTCTATATCGAGGAAAGATCTCTTGAAAGGACAAAGGAATCTTCCGATCAAATAAAAACTTCCCTCCTTAAATTGTTCTAAAAAAGTTCCTCCTTTTAAGAGGAAACCGTTTAAACTTTCTTTTGCTAAATTGTTTATAAAAATTGGTGAAAATAATTACCCTCAATAACCCGAATTGAGTTAATTCTTTTTATTAATTCTTGACACGTAATCAAACTTTTCACTCACGTAATATTATCTCGTAGGTCGAGCCATTATTTGTTTCTGTCCTTATAAACAATGTACGAGGGTAGTTCAATAAGTCCTTAGAATGATCAGCAAATGGCGCGCGAATCGCTCCAAATCATCTTTTTTCAGTCAGCACCACTCCCGACTAGATATATGGTGCAGTCACAGTCCACATCTTCTGAGTTTACGTGTTTT
>NC_046659.1:111861698-111883285 GCF_010883055.1 Belonocnema kinseyi
CCAAGGAGATTATGTTGAAAAATAAAAAAAAATTTACCCAAAAAAAATTGTTTTTATACTTCATTCTAAGGACTTATTGAACTACCCTCGTATTTTTTATAAACATAACCTATTTTAAAAGCAAGAATTTTCAAGTCATTAGCGATTACCTTTTTTTATATCCTTAATGTGACCGTACAAAATTTAATTATCTTGGGTAGTATTTTTGATACCTGCGCCTTATTGTTTATAATTATTGTTATTAAAAAAAACGTTCACTTAAAAAAATCTATTTTTTCTTAATTTTTTAAATAATCTATGGCACAAAATAAAATCTTTCACTTTCGTGATACTTTATTGTACGATGGGCCATTATTTATTTAAGTCCTTTATAAACAATGTATTTTTTATAAAAATACGCTTCCATAAAAACCAGAATTTTCAATTAATTAGCGATTACCATTTTTATGTCCTTAAGGGCATGTGACACAGCTAAATACCTATATTACCGACCTCACTTTTTCAGTTCACTGAATGTTTTTTTGAACTTAAGAACTTCTTTTGTAAATAAAATATCGAGCTGAAACTTTAGAAAATGTATTAGAGTACAATAAAGTATTTTTAGGTACTGCATTTTGGTAGGAACTTCACTGAAAATTATTTTATCCCTTTTCTGAACCTCGACATTTTTTGAACGTTCGAACTTTTTTTATACATAAAATATCGGTCTCAAACTTTGAGAAATGCAAGAGCCAAAAGAAAACTACGTTTAAGTACAAATTTTAATAATAAAAGATGTAAAAAAAATATATTTCAACTATCAATTCCATCGGCATCAGCCGGTAACGTTGTACATGAAAATACGAACCCTGGCAGCCACTAGACGAGGCTCTAGAGGATTCGTATTTTCGTGTACAACGTTACCGGCTGATGCCGATGAAATTGATAGTTGAAAAAATTTTTTTACATCTTTTATTATTAAGCTTTGTACTTAAACGTAGTTTTCTTTCGGCTCTTGCATTTTTCAAAGTTTGAGACCGATATTTTATGTATAAAAAAAGTTCGAACGTTCAAAAAATGTCGAGGTTCAGAAAAAAGGTGAAATAATTTTCAGTGAAGTTCCTACCAAAATGCAGTACCTAAACGTACTTTATTGTACTCTAATACATTTTCCAAAGTTTCAGCTTGATATTTTGTTTACAAAAAAAGTTCTTAGGTTCAAAAAAACATTCAGTGAAGTGAAAAAGTGAGGTCGGTAATATAGGTATTTAGCTGTGTCACATGCCCTTAATGTGATCATAAAAAATTCAATTATCTTGGGTAGTATTTTTTATACCTGCGCCTTATTGTTTATAATTATTGTTATTAACAAAAACGCTCAATTAGAAAAATCAATTTTCTCTTAATTTTTTTAATTAATCTATGACGCAAAACGAAACCTTTCACTTTCATAATATTTTTTTGTACAACGAGCCATTATTTTTGTAAGGCCTTTATAAACAGTGTATTTTTTATAATCATACGCTCCCTTAAAAACCAGAATTTTCAAGTAATTCGCAATTACCTTTTTTTATATTCTTAATTTGACCATAAACAATGTAATTATCTTGGGTAGTATTTCTGATACCTGTGCCTCATTGTTTATAACTATTGTAATTAACAAAAACGCTCAATTAGAAAAATCGATTTTTTCTTATTTTTTTTATTAATCTATGGCACAAAATAGAAGTTTTCACTTTTGTGATATTTTTTCGTACCTCGAGCCATTCTTTATTTATATGATTATAAACAATGTATTTTTTATAAACATACGCTCCCCGAAAAGCCACAATTTTCAATTCATTAGTGATTACCCTTTTTATATCCTTAATTTTACCATAAGCAATGTAATTATCTCGAGTAGTATTTTTGATACCTGCGCCTCATTGTTTATAACTATTGTAATTAACAAAAACGCTCAATTAGAAAAATCGATTTTTTCTTATTTTTTTATTAATCTATGGCACAAAATAAAACTTCTCACTTTTGTGATATTTTTTCGTACGACGAGCCATTATTTATTTATATCATTATAAACAATGTATTTTTTATAAACATACGCTCCCCTAAAAGCCACAATTTTCAATTTATTAGTAATTACCCTTTTTGTATCCTTAATTTTACTATAAGCAATTTAAGTATCTTGAGTAGTATTTTTGATACCTGCGTCTTATTGTTTATAATTATTGTGATTAACAAAAACGCTTAATTACAAAAATCGATTTTTTCTTAATTTTTTAAATTAATCTATTGCACAAAATAAAATCTTTCACTCTCGTGATATTTTGTCGTACGATGAGCCATTATTTATTTAAGGCCTTTGTAAACAATGTATTTTTTTAAAACATTCGCTCCCCTAAAAACTAGAATTTCCAAGTAATTAGCAATTACCTTTTTTATATTCTTTAGTTTGACCATGAACAATGTAATTATCTTTGCAGTATTTTTGATACCTGCGCCTCATTGTTTATAACTATTGTGATTAACAAAAACGCTCAATTAGAAAAATCGATTTTTTCTTATTTTTTCATTAATCTATGGCACAAAATAAAACTTCCGACTTTTCTGATATTTTTTCGTACGACGAGCCATTATTTATTTGTAGCATTATAAACAATGTATTTTTTATAAACATACGCTCCCCGAAAAGCCTCAATTTTCAATTAATTAGTGATTACCCTTTTTATATCCTTAATTTTACCATAAGCAATGTCATTATCTTGAGTAGTATTTTTGATACCTGCGCCTTATTGTTTATAATTATTGATATTAACAAAAACGCTCAATTAGAAAAATCGTTTTTTTCTTAATTTTTTTCCTTAATCTATGGCACAAAATAAAACTTCTCACTTTTGTGATATTTTTTCGTACGACGAGCCATTATTTATTTATATCATTATAAACAATGTATTTTTTATAAACATACGCTCCCCTAAAAGCCACAATTTTCAATTTATTAGTAATTACCCTTTTTGTATCCTTAATTTTACTATAAGCAATTTAATTATCTTGAGTAGTATTTTTGATACCTGCGCCTTATTGTTTATAATTATTGATATTAACAAAAACGCTCAATTAGAAAAATCGTTTTTTCTTAATTTTTTCCCTTAATCTATAGCACAAAATAAAACTGCTCACTCGCGTGATATTTTTTTGTACAACCAGCCATGATTTATTCACAGTCTTATAAACATTTTATTTTTCATACATCTACGCTCCTCCAGAATCAAAAAGGTTCTATTTTTGAAAAAATGTGCCTTATTTAGTCATGATAAGAGGGGAGCGTATGCTTATAAAAAATAAATTGTATATAAGGCTATAAATAGATAATATTCTGTAGTACAAGAAAATATCACGAAAGTAAAAAGTTTTATTTTGTTTCGTATATTAATAAAAAAAAATAATTAAAAAATCCATTTTTTTAATTAAGCGTTTTTGTTAATAATAATAATTATAAAAAGGAGGCGCAGGTATCAAAAATGCTACTCATGATAATTAAATTGTTTATGGTAAAATTAAGGATATAGAAAAAGGTAATCGCTAATTACTTGAAAATTATGATTTCTTAAAAGGGCATGTTTATAAAAAATACATTGTTAATAAGGACATAAGCAAATAATGGCTCGTCGTTCAAGAGAATATTACGAGAGTAAATAGTTTAATCATGTGTCACGGATCATTAAAAAAAATTTTAGTCAATTCTGGTTATTCAGGGTCATTACTTACACCAATTGTTATAAACAATTTAGCAAACAAAATTATAAACCAAAAATTATGTTAATACTAGATAAAGCTTTCGCAAAAATTTGAAGCAAAATCACGACACTGGTGGATCTGGATGATTGTTTATTAATAAATGAAGAGTCTAAATGGTTTCCTCTTAAAATAGGAACTTTTTAAGAACAATTTAAGGACAGACGTTTTAAATTAGATCGGAAAACTGCTTTTTCCTTTAAAGAAATCTATCCTCGATATTGTCAGTGTACAAGTTTTAAATTTTTCTGAGCAATAGATTCTGACGTACCACTGTGCAAATATGGCAATTTAAAAAAAAAACTTATTCAGAGTTCTAAGGACAAGGGAGTCATCAGTTATTGTCCGAATGACTTGTAGTTGACAAATTAATTAAAATGTAAAATTCAGGTTCAATGCACTTCTATTCAACATGGTGTGGTTCCCGCTCCTGAAGATTTATCTGAAGCAAGTCTAATTTAGCTTCAGCTTATAATCGATTAATTTCCCTTTCAAATTTGTCATTCTCTTCGATCATCGTTCGAGATTATTTGAATCGTATCTGTATTTAAATAACTGGTTTCTTGATTTTTTGTTTCGATATAGTGTGCACTGTTCTCATTATAATGGAAGTTGTCTAACTTTTACAAGTTCGAAATAAAAAAAAATTGAATAAATCTGTGTTGGAAAAAGGGGTTTACTTCCACTGTTCTTCCCAATGTAAGAAATGTGTAATGAGAGTTTAAAACGGCCTAGAGTGGGGAAAAGATACATTTTTTGGTTCAAAATACGATTCTGGCTGAATCTGTGGACCGATTTTGATGTTTTTTTGTTTTTGGAAACCTGATAAAATTTCAAAGAAAGTTGTCGAGTCTGATTTTTCAATTAGTTTTTGAACTTGTTTATAAATAAATAAATATTACGAAAAAAATGACAATTTTGTCTATTTGACGTTCCCGGTCCTCGTCAATAATAGGAAATTTGTTGAAATCATATGAGTTGCATGGCATAAAATTATTAAAAGATGTTCTAATATTGGACAACACACACAAAATTTTATAAACAAATTATTTGTTGGAAATGTGTTTTCTATAATTGTCGATAATTTATTGTTTTTAAAGTTATTTTGCAAGAACTTTGACTGGAAACAGTATCACAATTTCAAAATTTTCTCTTAAGACTATGCTTGTTAATATTATAAACAAATTTAATAAACAAATGCATTATTCAGGCATTTGTCGCCAGAAAAAATCGTACTTTTCGATGTAAATTAAAAAAAAATTAGGAACCTCATAATAATTTCAAAAAATGTATAATTTGTTCATGAATTTTATGATTTTATCAAACAAATTTAATAAACAAATGCATTATTCAGGCACTTATCGACGGAAAAGTTCTTTTTTTTTCGATGTCAGTCCTTTTGATTGAAAACCCCATGTTAATTTCAGCAACATTCATAATTAGTTTATAAATTTTATAATTTTTTTAACAAATTTAATAAGCAAATAGATTATTTGAGCCAACTGTAATTACTGATTAAAAAATAATTTTTTTCTGAAATTAAAAGGACTAACTTTAAAAAAAACGAGTTTTTACGACGACAAATGCCCGAATAATGCCCCAATAATGCATTACCGGAAACGTCAAATAGAAAAAATTGCCATTTTTCTCGTCATATTTATTTATCTATAAAACAATTGAAAAACTAAATTAAAAATCAAGCTCCAAAAATTTCTTTAAAAGTTTATCACCTTTTTTTTAACACCAAAATCGGTCAAAACGAATTATTACAAAATGGATATGAAATACCCTTTAAAATCATTTTTTCATTATAGTGCAGAGTCAGGTAGTAAACGTGACTTATGTAACTATTTTTTTTTTTATTATAAGAAAAAGCAGCAAAATTGGAATAATTCCAACAAACAAACAAAATTGCATGGATGTTCAGAACTTGTAAAAATAATAAAAAAATAAATAACGATAACACAAAGATTTTTGATTAACAAATATAAAATAAACTAATTATTAAATTCCCACTAATATTTAATTTTTCCGAATTTAGAACTGCGGAACATAGTTAATTGATTATTAATTTATAAGCTATTTATGAAATTACGAATAAGGCATGAAAATTAGTTAACCAAGAATGAATAATTTATTAATTATTTTCGGCAATTTTCAATGTCGTGAAATTTACATTTCAGGAATAGAAACATTTATGGGAATTGAACAATTAATTTATTTTATAATTTTTTAATTTATGTCTATTTTTGGCAACGTTTTTGTCTAATTTGTGGCTTTGAGATTCATTTTTTCGTTATTTTGTACTGGTCCCGGATATTCAACACTTTTTAATGTAGTGATGAGGCACTAATTTTTTTTTTCATAAATATAATAAATTTATTGTATAAATATTAATATTATAATATACAAATATAATATATAATAAATATAATTATTATATCTATATATTACAAACAAGGAGTATGATAAATCGTATAATATTTTTTTCTGTTACAATTTAATAAAGAACTCTAAAATAAGATATTTTTAAAATCAAACAGACTTTGTAATGAAACTAAAATATTTTAACATTTGTACATTCACTCCTGAAGAAAGACCATTAACAAATATTACTTATCTTTGGTACAACTTAAATCATTTGAAAATTACTTTCGAAGTCTTTAATTCATGTTGAAATTAAATTCTGTGAATAAAGAACAAAAATGAGTATCATCAGGTTTTTTAAATTTATATAAATATAATTACATTAAATTCTTGAGCAAATTGAATAGAAAAAGATTTTTGAATATTTCGGACCTGACTGAAAAAATCTAGAAGATTTTAAAGAAATTTTTTTATTCTCTAGAATTTTAGAAAATATTGTGAAAAATTTAAGTCTTTTTAAAATATGTTTAGGTCCTTTAGAAGTTGGGAAGGAATTAGGAAATATTTGACAAATTTTCGAAAATGTTTCCTAATTCGAAAATATTTCTAATGTATTTAAATCGCCCAGAATTCCTGAAAATATTTTTAACTGACTCGAATTTTTCTCAAAATTTTCAAATATCATTTAAAATTTTTTAAATTACCTTCTAACTTGCTAGATTTTCACAGAAACTTTAAGAGATTTTTTTATTCTCTTGAAAACTTTCTAAATAATTTTAAAAATCTTAAACTTGAGTGTTGAAATCTTTAGAAATCTACATTTCTGAAAATTATTTTGTGTTTAAAATTAATTTTGCAACTCTTCAATGCTGCTATATATTTCTTGGATTAAGTCGATTTTTTTTTGTTTTTATTTTGTAAGCTTACCAAATTAAAATATTTTGCTTTTAAATCTTCTAAAATCGTTTCTAAAATTTTAGGAAATAGTTTGATATGTCTAAAAACCGTGTTTGAATTTATTTTAAAGTTTATTTTTCAAAATAAGACATTGTTAATCACTGTTACGCAAATATAAGGAAAATTCCTTCTTTTTCAACTTTTTAGACACTCTAAACCTTCTAATCTCTAAAAATTATTAAAATTTTTTCTGCAGAATTTAAAAAATTGCCCTAAAACCTTTCAGATTATTTGGCAATTTTTGAAAAATTTTTAAATCGTTTTAAATAATGTTTTAAACTTAATTTTTCGATATAAAAAATTATTTAAATTTTTCCTAGAAACCTGAAAAAACGAATCTGTTTAGTTTGAGGCTTAAACAGTTTTATTGAAAAATCTCTGTTTTTTACAAATTAAATCAGCTGCTTTTAATGTGTTATTAAATTTTTTTTTTGAATATCAACTATTATATTTCTTGATAAAAATGTACCTCTTTTTTTGGTTAAAAATTCCAGTACTCTGTTGAAAGTTCGCAAATATCTTGTTTGTAGCAAATGAATCTGCTGTATCAAAAATTACTATTTATTATAAAAGCTTATCTATTTGTTTGAAAATTTTTGTTTAAAAGTATCCGTCTTAGTTGACAGAGTTTCATTTTAGTAAAAAATTCATCTATTTGGTTCAAAATTGTAATGTTTTGTTACAAAATCGTTACTTTTTGGTCGAAGATTGATTTCAAACAAAAATTTAACTTCTTAATTGAAAATTCATTACTTTATTTGACAATCCATCAATTTGTTTAACAAAGTAACTACTTAAAAAAAAATTCTATACAAATTTGTTGTTGTAAACATTTTTCGTTCAAAATGCGCTTTATTTAGTTGAATATTCAACTAATTCGTTGAAACTTAATACATTTTGTTAAACATTCGTCTTTTTCGATAGAATATTATTCTACTTGATTAAAAGCAATTTTTTCGGTTAAACATTCAACTTTTTGCTTTAGAGTTGATCTATTATGTCGCACATTAAACTTTTTTGTTTAAAGTATCCTTTTTTTATTGAAAATCCTTCTCTTAGGTTGAACATTGATCTCGTTCGTGCAAAAGTTATTTTTTAAATGAAAATTAAACTATTCCAGTTGAAGTTTTATGATTTTAATCTCAAGTTAATTTCTTTGGTTGAATTTTCAAATATTTGTTTCAAAATTTTCTGTTGTTTTTCGCTTTCTGTTGGTTAAAAATTAATGCTTTGATTGAAAATTTAACTATTCTATTTTTGATAGAATGTTTATATTTTCTAGTTAAAGACTCACGTATGGTTGAAAGAGTGCCTTTTGTAGTTAAAAATTAATATATTTTGTTGAAAATTTATCTTTTTGTAAAAAATTTATCTTTTCGGTTGGTAATTATAATTTTTCTTTCAAAATTCAACTATTTTCATTAAAATTATTAAACATTGATAAAAATCAAACAATCGTGTTAAAAATCATCCTATTTCGTTGAAAATAGAACTTTTTAATTGAAAGTTACGTTATTTGATTGAGCAGTCAATTATTTTGTTAAAAATTCGTCTTTTTTGATTAAATGTAATCATTTTTTATTGTAAATTAAAATCTGTTTATTGTTGAATATCAACTAATACATTTTGTTGGTTAATATTATTGGACGTCGAATGGATGAGAAAATTTATTTGAAGATGCTACATTTATTCTTATACTGATCTCTTTTGATTACAAATTAATTCAATTTGTAGATAAATCAATAACTTTTAAACAAGTATAATTATTGTTAAAAATTCTTTATTTTAGTAAAATATTCATCTCTTCGGTCCGAAACTTAACTATTTATTTCTTTTTTTGTTGAAAACTCAATTATTTCGTATTAAAAAATATGCAAAAAATAATGAAATCAGTGGATAATTATGAAAAAATAGTGGAATTAATGAAGAATTAAAAAAAAATTTTAGCATCGCTTAAAAAAATGTGTCAAAAATTGTGTGAGCTCAAGCCCTTTATTCTAAATTTTTCAACAAAAACTCAAACACATGATTAACGCGAGGCTTTCACGAGCCGACTGACAAGAAGCACGTGGATGAGCTGGAACAAAAACTGAATGAAATTGAGCCGAACCGAGCCGGACGAGTACGAGTCGGAACGGAACGAGTCTGAAATAGTGCGGGTGGGGAATTTTCACGAAGCTGGCGAATGTACCTTTAGGAGAGGGGAATTCCTGGAAGGGGTAGGGTCGATTTTCTCGAAGAGGGGATATATTGGTCTGGTCTTGACTCCAGAGTCTACACCAAGGTTTAGAAGTGGATGTGCTGTATGGTAAATATAACGAATGTACTGGTTTTTTACACGCTGACTCTTTTACCCAGCCTTGAGTTCTAACAACACCGCAATTGGCAACTGTGACGTATAATATTTGCCAGTTATAAGTTCCTCAAATTTCAAGATTCAGATTATTTCGTTTTTTTTCAAATCATTTTAAACTATTTATTTATTTTACTGCTGCCACTTCAGAATATGCGCGGTTTTCGTAAACTCGGGTCTATTATTTAAGATGGTTTTAGGTTAAGAATATATCCTACCTGTTTTTCCTTGTTTATTATATGTACCAGTCGAAATGGAGACTATCCTGAAGAATCATTGACCTTCCAGAATCCAGACCTAATGAGGGACTTCAAGAAGCAAATAGGACGCCTTCTGTCAGTTGAAGTAACTTTACCTATTTCAAATTTTCCCGCCAATCCTACTGTTGTGTACCAAACTATTCCTGTTCTTCTGGTCATACCTTAATACTTATTGAACGTCTTAAAATGCTACTACGATTCAAGATTCCGTCCAAAATTAGATTTCATAATTAACTTATTCGCTTCAGAGCAAAATTAATGATCTCTTTTGTTAGAAAAGTTATTGTCGATCCCCGGCAATGCGAGTGGAACCTCTTTAGCTCAGGCCATGATATCACTAAGAACGTTCCTGGTACTATGATTTCTAACTTGGAGTGACTCTTAGTGGGAATTTTAGTAGTCAGCTTATTGGTTATATACACTTTGGAGGGGATGTCTTGGACACTAAATTAACATCATTTGGCCTGAATTGGTGGACAAATTATCACCAAATTCAAAAGAGACTATTTTGGTGGACACAATATTTTCCTTGTCACATTTTTGAGAGCCTATTTCGCCTGTTTCAACGTTCCCTAGTAACCCTAATCACGAAGACCTATTAGAAACAAACAGGATTAAGCCGGTCGTCAAAGAAGAAAACGACACCGGAAAAATTTTCATCTTTCTTCCAGAAGGTTCTGGAACAGCATGTGCTGATAATATAATTAACTTATAAAAAACTAAAGTTTTGGCTGATATTACCCTTGCTCTATCAAGTGTAATCACTTCGAGTTATGTGTATTCTCACCTTGAGGTAACAATTGAACCGCTGGCGACCAAAAGGGGACACGGCCGGATTCAGCTTGAGAAGTATTGTCTTGAGTGTCAATTTTAAAAATCTTTCTAATTTCAATTTTAAAGACTGATACTTGTAGAGAATTTCAAGGCGCATCTTTTTTTCCTCTTGAAAAAATTTATAGGTTGCAAAATCTATAAATTTTTGCAAGAGGAAAAAAAGATGCGCCTTGAAATTCTCTACAAGTATCAGTCTTTAAAACTGAAATTAGAAAGATTTTTAAAATTGACACTCAGGACAATACTTCTCAAGCTGAATTCGGCCGTGTCCCCTTTTGGTCGCCAGCGGTTCAATTCAATTCAATCTTCCAGAAGGAAATTTCTTTAAAATCGTGTTGCCTTTTCGTTTTGGTATCAGTTGATCATTTGTTTGAATCTAATTGGCCCGTTATATTTAAACATCCTTGACAGGATTAATTTGTCTGTTAGTTATTTCCAATTTTGTGATATATTTAATTTTATGCGATTTCCTGGTGATTTTATATTGTCCCGATATCTATTTTGTCCTGTCGTTCCCGATTCTCATTTAACCCATCATTTTGTTTCTGAATGATCATACATAAATTATTTCTTGTCTTTTCATCATTCATTTTCCACTGTGTTAGAGATTAGTTTTAATTATTAAACTGTTATATGCCCCATTGAGTGTAGCTTACAATTTTGTAATATAACCTCCAAAAACAAGGTATAATTCTGTTAGTAAATTTCGCTATACTAGACCGCTATACGCTATACAAGAGATCACATTTTAATTTCAGAAAGTTAGTTAATTCCGCAATTTTGTCAATAATTTCGTCGTCGCCTCAAGTCAATTGCCCCCCCCCCCTACACTGTTCATTATTTCTAAACAATGAATTTGTAATTGGAAACTGCTGTGGTAAAATAGAACAAATATTTATTTTTTTGGATTATTTATTTATTTATAATTTGAGATTTAATAAATTCAAATATTTCCGATTTCTTAGAACTAGCCCTTTTACCATTTTCCACATTCGGGGCTGAGCTATCCAACCATTTAATTTCCGGTCCACTAATTTTATCTTTGAAGTCAAAAATAAATTTTGATTTAATTTATTTTATCGTTAAAAATCATTTCGTCGTATTTACGAATGATTCACGAAGGATCTGGCGCCAGCAGTTTTTTTTCTTACCTGTGATGGAAATAAGTATAAATTCAATTATTTCCAAAATTAGTGCCGAAGTACAACAGACTAATTTTCTATAAATTGTGGCGGTTATATAACAATTTTCGCAATAATCGAAAAATTTCTAAGTAAATAAAAAATATTGAGATAAGCTCATTTTTCATGTAACAGATGCTGAATTGTGCCATATATAACAATTTTACCTAAATTAAATAAATATGTAAAAGTTAATGAAATATATTTTACGTCGTATATTTAGAAAGAGAATCATAATTAAGTGCATTAAATAAACGTATAAAAATTAATTAAATACATTTTATGCCCTATATTTAAAAAGTCGATTATAATTTTGTTACTTGTCTTAACTAAACATTTTTTTGAGTGTGTGGGTTTGCTGTTTTTATAACAATGCAGGCCATTCAAAAATATGAAATATGAGCAGCTTGTGAAAATGCGAATATTCGTAACTCATGAAAATAATGTGGCACTGTCTGCAGTTTAGCATAAGAATACATCATCTCAGAGCTCCCACGATTAGAAGATGAGTCGAAAGGTATGTGAGACCGCCTTTGTTCAAGTTCGGAGGTGCACGCAGAATTTCAGAACACGCTCGAAAAATCATTCTTAATTTCAGATAAATAAAAGAAAAATTTATTTAGATAAAAAAATTATGAGTTTAATAATAACGTATGTTTTCCATTCAAAAACAGAAGAAACTTAGGTTATTTTTCAATATTAAAATTTATTTATTTTTTTAACGAGAATGAAATAAATGTTCCTTGGCAATATAAGGACCTAGATGCATAAATAAGAAACAGGACCGTGCATAAATTACGTAAATTTTTGTTCTGAAATTTGTAACCAAAAAAGATGAATTTAAAAAAATGTAAGTTAGTATTTTAACTTACGAAATATATTCATTTTAAATCAAAAACAGTTGCATTAAACTAAAAGAGACGAATTTTCAACAAAACATTAGAATACACAAGCAAAACAGAATCTAAAAAAATCAGCTGCAGTTTTAACCGAAAGAGATGAAATTTCTACTAAAGAAGAATTAATTCTGAAATGAGAAAAAATTAACAAGAGTGGAATTTTTAGCCAATAAAGGTTTTTCAGTGAATAAAAAAAAGAACAATTTCCTACAAAATATTGAATTTTTAAGCTAAAAAGACGAGCTTTCTACATAACAATTAATTCGACAAAAAATAGCTGCTTTTTTACCCAAAAAAATAAAAAATTTCATCAAACAAGAATGAATTCTTAAATGAAAAAAAAAAAACGAATTTTTAACAAGAGTTAAAATTTTAGCCAAAAGAGATTTTTCAGTAAATAAAGAAAAACAATTTCATCCAAGGTAATTAATATTTTAACAAAAAAGATGAATTTGCAACAAAGTAAATTTTTTAACGAATAATTGAGTCTTCAGCTAAGAACATTAACTTTCTACAAGAAGATAAATTTTAAAAATAAATTACATAACTTTTCAACGAAATAGTTTAATTTTTAGATTAAAAAAGATTACTTAAAAAAAATCGAGTAGTCAAGCTTTTATTACTAACAATTTATTTTAAGCACAACAAAATCAATTTTCTACAAATCAGTTGAATTTTCTACTAAAGTGTTAAATTTTGTAGCCAAAGAGACAAGTTTTTTTTAGAAAAGAGTTGAATTTTAAACCCTACAATACAAATTTTCAACAAAAAATTAATTTTTAACCAAACAGTTAAATTTTCACAAATGTTGTTAAATATTTAGTTGAAAAAATTAGTTTTCAACGAAAAGAAAACAAACCTGTGAACATAAAAAGACAAATTTTTAAAGAAAAATGTAGAAGGTTATATTTGAAATAAAACATATTTTTATTTTGAAACAAAAATAGTTCAATTTTAGACTAATAGTTAAATTTTAAACAGAAATAAAGTAGTTAATTTTTTATTACCAAAAATTAATTTTTAACAGGAAAAAAACGAATTTTCTACAAAACAGCTGAATCTTTTACTAAATTTTTGCAATTTCTAGCCAAAGTGAGTTTTTTACTAAACAGTTAAATTTTCAATCCAATAAGAATTTTCAAAATATGAATTTTCAAAGAAATATTCAGTATGTTATATTTGAAAAAAAAAACATCGACTCACTTTTAAAAACAAAAATGCTTAAATCTTCAGAAAAAAAATTGAATTTTAAAATAAAAATTTAATAGTTAAATTTTTAGCACCAAGATTAATTTTCAACAGAAAAACATAATTTTTTACAAAAATTCCCTTCTAACATGCAAAAAGCAAATTATCAACTTAAGCAGATGAATTTTTAAGAAAACATGTAATAGTTATTATTTTAACTTTAAAATATTTTTATTTTTAAACAAAAATAGTTAAATTTTCTACCAAATAGTTGCATTTTTTTACAAACAAAAACATGATTTTTGACGACAAAAAAATCGAAATAAAATACATCAGTTATCCAAAAAGAGTAACACAGTCGAATTTTTGACAGAATTGTTTAATTTTCAGTAAGAAATATATTTATAATAAAAGCGAAATAGAATTTGTAAAAAAAAACACATAAATCATCATTTTTAAAAAAAAATCGTAAATTTCTAACCAGGTACTTCAAGTTTTAACTAAAAAATATCAATTTTCTTTCAAAAATTTAAATTTCCACTTGAAAAAATAGATTTTTAACCAAAAACATAAACTTTCAACGAATAATGCATTAGTTGATGCTTGAACCAAAAAGATTAAATTTCTATAAAAAAGTATGAGTTTCCAACAAGTACATGTATTTTTAACCAAATTAGTTGATAACATTTAGGATTTCCTTCGTGGAAAAATTATGTCAATCGACCAATTTATTAATTATTAGTTAATTTTGAAAAATTTTAAATTATTTTTAATAATGAAATATAATTCCAAAAGTTAAACAAAAATAAAATCTGAACTTAATTCTACATTTTAAGCCATAATCCTGAAGACTGTCAGGGATTATAGGAACATTAATCACTCTTTATGTACGGTGCTGCAGAGGTGCGACGTTACGTAACAAAAGGTAGAAACACACACGTCGAGTGACGGTGCGCCGCCACGCGTCTCACGTGTTTTCCAGCCTTAAGCGACACGCCTGGCGTGTTAAACTTGTCAAGAAAATCAGACTCGGAAATTTAAAGATCGTTTCTCCTAAGCAAGTGATCATTTTTTTCTCCTCGAAATGGGCGGATTTGAATTTAACTTCTGGGAACAAATAAGGCGTAACAGGTGAAGGCAGCAGATTTCGTGTTGGCAATTCCAGAAACTTCTCTGTGGGGCGTCCATCGACATTTACTGTTCCTCGTTTTCTTTCATCCTTAAAAACTACTCAGTCGTCATAACAGTATTCGTGATCTTTGTATTCTTCAATGAGCACGTCACAATTTATTAGTTATTGGTTATCAGTTATTGATTATGAGTTATTAGTTATTATTGTGTATTGTGTATTTTGTATTGTTTACTGTTTACTTCTTACTGTTTACCTTTTATTTTTTACTGTTTAATGTTTACTATTTACAATTTACTATTTATTATTCATTATTTATTCATTTATTATTTATTATTTATTACTTATTAGTTATTGTGTATTGTGTATTATGTAATGTTTACTTTTTACTGTCTAATATTTACTGTTTGCTACATTCACAATTTCATATTTAATATTTACTATTGACTATTTATTATTTATTATTCATAATTCATTATACATTATTTATTTTTTATAATCAATTATATATTAGTTGTTACTTTTTATGTATTTTTTTACTAGTCCAACTTGAATATTTACCTCTTTATCAGTGTACTTATAGATGTCTTTATAATAAATGTATTTTAAGGCATTTTTATCTTTTATTGACTTTACACGAACTCTTTATATTTTCACGAATTTTCTAAACTTTTTAAACTTTTGAACTTTCTGAACATAGGACGCGCTAAATTAATTGTGCATTCAAACAGACTGTTTAATGTTTACTATTTACTACTAATTATTTATTATTCGATATTCATTATCCATTAGTTATTAGTTACTATATATTATTTAGTATGTTTTATTTACTGTTTACTTCTAACTGTTTACTGTCTACTATTTACTGAATGTTTTGTTTAATGTTTACTTCTTACTGTTTACCATTTACTGTTTAATGTTTAGTGTTTACTATTTCAAATTTACTGTTTAATATTTACTCTTTAGGACTTATTATTCATTATTCATTACTTATTAGTTATTATTTGTAAGTTTCTATATATTGTGTAGAATGTTTTGTTTAATGTTTACTTCTTACTGTTTACCATTTACTGTTTAATGTTTAGAGTTTTCAATTTTCTAATTTACTGCCTAATATTTACTATTTGGTACTTATTATTCATTATTCATTAGTTATTCGTTATTAGTTGTCAGTTATTAGTTACTATATGTATATTGTGTAGTATGCATTGTTTACTGTTTACTTCTTACTGTTTAATGTTTAGAGTTTACTATTTTCAATTTAATATTTACTATTTACTACTTAACACTTATTACATATTATTCATTCTTCATTAGTTAATAGTTATACGTTACTTTATATTGTATAGTATGTTTTGTTTACTGTTACCTTTTTACTGTTTACTATTAACTTTTTAATATTTAGTGTTTCATATTTCCAATTTACTGTTTAATATTCACTATTTACTACTTATTATTTATTATTCTTTTTTGGTTAGTCCTTAATTATTAGGTATTAGTTGTAAGTTACTATATATTGTTTTACTATATATTGTTTACTTCTTATTGTTTACTATTGACTGTTTAATGTTAAGTGTTTAATATTTACAGTTTAATATTTACTATTTATTACTTATTAATTATTATTTATTACTCATTATTTATTATTGAATATTCATTATTCATTAGTTATTAGTTATCAGTTATTAGTTATTAGTTACTATATGTATATTGTGTAGTATGTATTGTTTACTGTTTACTTCTTACTGTTTAATGTTTACAGTTTGCTATTTGCAATTTACTGTTAAATATTTACTCTTTGGTACTTATTATTCATTAGTTATTAGTTACTATATATTGTGCAGTATTTTTTGTTTACTCCCGTGCAGAAATCGCCCGATTTCAAAATTAATACCGATCTACCCCCGATCGGATTTCCCGATCTGGCCCTGATCGGTATAACTCTGTGGCCAATACCTGGAGCTGACCAGGCCAGACTGATTTCCTACTGAAACGCCATCTTTATGCGCTCGCAGAACTTCTGATAATGCAGTGAAATTTGTATACATACTACTCGTTTATAATATTCTATCAATGATTAAAAATGCAGAATGCGATTAAGCCACGTGTTCGGAGACACCAAATACCAGCCAGTATACCTCGAAACCTGCGCAAGGAAAATGAGAGTAAGTAATTACACCCTGCGGGCTCTTTGAAACATAACCTCAAATAACTTAATAATTAATTAAATTGCTTAAGGTCAAATTAGTATATTTACCATTAGATGAGTCAAATATTATTATATGATGAAATTTATCAATTTCTTTTGTTTTCAATGATTATTTAAGAACTCAAGGTTTTTCCATTTAATGTAGAGTTAGAATTATCAAATCTATTGACAAGAAATGGATTGCAGTATGCATAAAATTGTAATGTTTTTAGATTATGAGAATAAAATATGTGAAACAATCGATTCTGTTATTAAAACTTTGATTCTGTATTATAAATAAATTCATTACATACATACATTAAGGACAAATTTTCATAACATGAATTTCAGAATCAAGTAGTACAATCAAAATGCAAAATGCCAATTGTGTAGGGATTCCAACAAGAGTTAATTACTCAACTGCGCATGCGTTGCATTCGGCATCTAATTGGTTTAGCGCGAATTTTAAAATGCTAAACAAAGTTATTTTTCTTTTTTATTATAAACAATTACATTTCAACTTATAAAAATTTCCATTAGGTCGAAATTAATAATAAATAATAAAAATTAATTAAATAAATATTCTGTAAATAATATTTAGAATAACCAGAAATATTTAATTCAAAACTTTTAATTTTTGTTTAAAACTTGTTTGGTCTATATTGC
The DNA here is from genome assembly GCF_010883055.1 of Belonocnema kinseyi. NCBI lineage: Eukaryota > Metazoa > Arthropoda > Insecta > Hymenoptera > Cynipidae > Belonocnema > Belonocnema kinseyi. Next base: position 111,879,492 of record NC_046659.1, read on the forward strand.
TTCTTAACACACTTAAAATAATAAAACGATATAATAAATGACTGCTCAATTTGTCGGTGAAAATATTATCTACAACAACCTTCTCGAATTTCTGAAGAAATAATGCAATTGACAGAAAATTGAACTTCTTTACAGTAAAATGTTAATAAATCATAAATCACAGGTTATTTCCCGCTGATTATCTTTGAAAGTATTCGAAAATGTCAAGTTGTAGGGAATCTTTTTGCGAAAAAAGTTTTTCTAATTTGTTAAGAAGTTTTATAGACAACATTTTTTTTAAGAAGTTAAAATTGTTAATTAAAATATTTCTGGTTATCATCCATTTTTTTCATAAAAAACTAACATTTTCCTTGAAACTAATACCATCTGCAATAATCTTACGTTTCTCAAAAATATAATTAAATTTTGTAGTCTGAAACCTCTTCTTTTCGTGCATGTCGTACTTTAATTTTAAATTAAAATAACTCAATTGGAAATTCAAAATATTAAGGTGGCCTTCGAAAGGAGAGGACCATTCGATAGTTTCGAGTGTACTTATACTAAATTTCCATTCGTGAAAGTCACGAATGAATTATAATGAGGTTGATCGTGTACCGATCGGGTTTTCCGATCGGGTGTCCCGTCCTGGCCCCGATCTGGGCATGTGTTTCATCCGCGAACTGACCCCGACCAGGATTCCCGATCGGGACTCGATCTGGACTGGTCTGGCCCCGATTAGGGTCAGATCGAAATTTCTGCACGGGCTGTTTTCTTTTTACTGTTAAATGTTTAGTGCTTACTATTTCCAATTTACTGCTTAAAATTCACTATTTACTACTTAGTATTTATTTTTTATTATTTGTTAGTTATTAGTTATAAGTGACTATATATTTTGCAGTATGTCTTGAGTACAGTTTACTTCTTACTGTTTACCATTTACTGTCTAATGTTTAGTGTTTGCCATTTCAAGTTTACTGTTTAATATATACTCTTCGGTACTTATTATTCATTATTCATTAGTTATTAGTTATTAGTTACTATATATTGTGTAGTATGTTTTGCTTACTGTTTTCTTCTTGCTGTTTACTATTGACTGTTTAATGTTTAGTGTTTACTATTTCCAACTTACTGTTTAATATTCACTATTTACTACTTATTATTTATTTTTCATTATTCATTAGTTATTAGTGACTATATATTGTGTAGTATGTTTTGTTTACTGTTTACTTCTTACTGTTTAGGGTTTGCTATTTGCAATTTACTGTTTAATATTTACTCTTTGGTACTTATTATTCATTATTTATTAGTTATTAGTTATTAGTTACTATATATTGAGTAGTATGTTTTTCTTATTGTTTACTTCTTGCTGTTTAATATTGACAAATTAATGTTTCATGTTTAGTGTTCACTATTTCCAATTCACTGTTTAATATTTACTATTTACTACTTATTATTTATTTTTCATTATTCATTAGTCATTAGTGACTATATATTGTGTAGAATGTTTTGTTTAATGTTTACTTCTTACTGTTTACCATTTACTGTTTAATGTTTAGTGTTTACTCTTTCAAATTTACTGTTTAATATTTACTCTTTGGGACTTATTATTCATTATTCATTACTTATTAGTTATTAGTTGTAAGTTTCTATATATTGTGTAGTATTTTTTGCTTATTGTTTATTTCTTGCTGTTCACTATTGACTGTTTAATGTTTAGTGTTTCTTTATTTATTATTCATTATTCATTATTTATTATTTATTACTCATTATTCCTTATTTTTTATTTATCATTTATTATTTAGTACGTATTTTTTCTTATTCATTATTTATTATTGATCATTTACTATTTATTGTTTATTACTTATTATATATTATTATTCATATTTTATTGTTTATTATAATTATAATACGCGCCATGAATTCCGTACATGAGCTCACCAAAATATTTGATTGACACGTCCATTGAAAAGAAGGATATGTTTAATTTGGTAAACGAGTTTACATCATAAATTTAAATCATGCAAAATTTGACTAAATTATTCAAGCAAGCTTTTTCTGATTTAATTAGTCAAATTTACTGATTATACCATTTAAAATGAATTGTTTAATAATTTGGAGTTACAGTTTAGATAACTGTGTGCTAGTGATTTAATTTTTGAAATGTACTGGTTATATTATTAAAAATTACTGATTTCTTTAGTTAAACCTGCTGATTCGACCATTCAAATTTTAAAAAATACTGATGGAGGCAGGGGCCGTTACTAATAAAAACATTCAAAATCACTGATTAGGTCATTGGACATTACTGATAAGTACATTTAAATTGACAGATTCATCAGTAAAAATAACAGATTATATGTAACATATCATATCATTAAAAATGACTGATTTGATCACAGAATCAATTCGACTAGTTTAAAAAGTCATTTTTGACTGATTGATCAATTTTCGAATCCGCATTATTTGGACCAGTCTAGTTTGCCTGTTAAACAGTCACTTTTGGTTTATTTAAATTAACCAAGCATGCCTAGACTCATTTAATTAGTTCAATCTACTTATCATACTACTCATTAAAATTGACTGTTTCTTTCAATGGTCGCTACTAATTAGACCATTTTAAATTACTGATTACGTCAATAGACGTTACTAATCAGACCATTTCATGTTACAGATTTATTAGTGACAATAACATATTATATAATTAAAAATTACTGACTTTATCAGCGAAAGTAGCCGACTGGATAATTTAAATAGACTGATTTCATCAATTAGTCAAATTGACCCGTTTGAGAGCTAATTTTTTACTGATTGCTGAGACATCGAATTCTTATTATTTTAATCAGTCTGTTTTGATTGCGAACCAGTCGCTTGTGATTTATTCAAATTAATCAAGCATGCCTAGATGGCTTCAATTAATTAAAGTTACTGATCAGACAATTCAAAATGAATTATTTAATCAGGTAAAAGCATAGTTTTATATACTTAAAATCTCCTGATTAATTCGGTGATATTTACTTCTCTTCCCATATGGAAATAACTCCATTTGGCCCTATTACAAGTCGGGCACTAATCGGGGGCTAGTCGGGTTGTTAATTTTGACAAAGTACCCAGTCGGGGGCTAACCGGAGACTAGTTGGGCTTTTTGTTGTCAAAATTTCAGTCGGGGCCTGGTCGGTGGTTGGTCAAGGGCTAGTCGGACCTTGTTGTTCACTAATGATTTTTTTAAATTCTAAAACACTAAGAATATATTTAAAAATAACTTATATAATTCATCAATAATATATAATAAATTTTGGAGGACAGATTTATTAATGTTACATTCATCTCAAATATACTTAATAAATAATTATCATGCTAATAATTCAGTACGAAAATCAACTTCTTATAAAAACAACGATCAAAATCTTCAAAAAGACGTAATCTTATTTTTTTGTAGTATTTTTTAGAAAATTACGAATTTCTAGGAACATTTATAAATACCTTTGTATGGAATTTTCAGAAAATCCATATTGGAAAAGATACATATAGATGTAGGTGAAAAGTCTGCCGAAAGTCATCAGACTCTAAATTTTTACAGATGCTTATTTTTAAACTGATCTGTAAGGTTCGCCATATGTAAATAAAGTATAATCCTTCATGCAGTTGAAATTGGAAAGAGAAAAAGTTTTTGATTAATCAGTGAAGAGCAGTATCCTAGTAGTAAGTTATTAAGCATGGTACGAGGGTGGATTGATAAGTTTCCGGCCTGACCAAGAGATGGCGCCACTAGGCCTACCTTGAGGTGGCGTTCTATAGTACCATCCTTAGATAGCTTG
>NC_046659.1:111883385-111960623 GCF_010883055.1 Belonocnema kinseyi
TCAGCCTTGGAGGAGATTATGTTGAGAAATAAAAAAAAAAATTCTTAAAAACGTTGTTTTTCTTGGTCAGGCCGGAAACTTATCAATCCACCCTCGTACAGTTCAGATTTCGCTACCACCTTCATTTAAGTTTTGCGGTTCTGGACTGGTAGCTTTAAAAAAAATCCGCAAGGGCCCGACGTGTCGCCTCTCGCACAACAGAAATGACGCGTCGAGTATTTAAGACAGCAGTCCACACGTAACAAAGCATAATTACCTAGAGCAGAGACTACCGTGACCAACATGGCGGTTCCTTCAGAGCGAAGCTCTTTCATTGCTGCCTTCCAGTTGAAGTTTTTTTTTTTTAAATTAATATTCTACCAATTTTAGGGAACTTTAGTTACATAAACTTATGCATTTTTATACGTAGGATATGTTCCGTATTCAATCTTGGGTAAATTTGAGCACTTATAATATTTCAAAAAAATTTATGGAGGTTTCCGTAAATAATAAGTATTTTTACAAACTCTTAGGGAATGTTCCACAAATTTTGGGGAGTTTGGTTAATATTCCACGTCATATGACCCCTACTAGTACCCGGTCAGGCCTCGGCTAGGATAAGTCGGGGATCCTGACTAGCCCCCGACCAATCTACCGTGAAACTACTGATCGGGGGCTAGTCAGATGACCCGACTAGCCCCCCACTTTAAGTGGGGTCGTACAAAAATCGATTTTGATTTTTTAAAAAATTGATTTTTTTACCAAAAAATAAAATTCTTGAACAAAATACAAAAGTTCTTAAATAAGCAATTAAATTTTCAACGAAATAGTTCATCTTCGTACTACATTTTTTAATTTTCAAACTATAAAGACACGTTTTTCACGTAAATGTTAATAATCAAATTATCAGTTAAATTTTGAACACAATAACCTAAAAAATCAATTATTAACTGAAAAAATAAAGAATTCTTAGAGAAATTATGAATTTTCAACCAAAAAGATTAACTTATAAGAAAGTAATGCAACTTTTTAAAAAAGTAATATATTTCTAGAAAAATATTTTTATTACAAATAAAAAACAGTTTAAATTAACCAACAAAATTAGTTTTACCAGAAAAGCCAGTGAACTTTCAACAATATGCATAAATATTTAACTTAATAGTTTCATTTTTAACCAAGAAGATTAATTTTGCACTAAAAAATACAAAATTTTCCGAAAATTCCATAAATTTTCTGCTAAATAGTTGGAGCAATAGATGCAATGTTAGACCAAATACTTTGATTTTCTACCAAGTTGTTGAATTTTTAAACTGATACGATCAATTTTCTATGAAAGTGTTCATTTTGTAGTAATCAGTTGACTTTTCACCAAAAAGATGAGCTTTATAAAAAACAGTTGAATTTTCCACCAAATAGTTCAATTTTCATATTTTATTTGCTTTATTTTTGTTTTATATAAATATATCAAAATAATTATAATAATAAATATAAATTTTGAATCGAATAGTTCAACCTTCTACCTAATTGTTGAATTTTCAAATTAAAATGACAAATTTTCTATATAAATGTTGATTTTTAACTGATTAGTCCAATTTTCAACGAAATAGTTTAAAAACCTAGTTTTTATTAAGAAAAAAGTATCAAATTTTTAGCTGAAATTATCCATTTTTAATCAAAACAATTAACTCTAAAAAAAGTACTGCAACTTTAATCGAAAAAATAATAGATGATATTAAAAAAGAAAGATTTTCATAAAAAATATAAAAAAACAGTTAAATTCACTCAAAAAATTAGGTTTTTGGCTAAAGAAGGACAAATTTAAGCCAAAATACACAAATTATTAACTAATAAATTGAATTTTAAACCAAATACTTCCACTTTCCACAAAATATTTGAATTTTTGAACCAAAATACGAATTTCCTGAAAAACGGCTCAACTTTCTCGAAGAAACTAAATTTTCAAACAAAAAAATCTTTTAATTCTAATCAAACAGATGAATTTTCGAAAAAATAGTTGAATTTTTAACAATATCAAAATAGTAAGTAAAGGATCAAAATTTCATTTAACAGCTAAACTTTTAGTCCAAAAAGACGAATTTTTAACAAGACGGTTAATTTTTAGCTAATCAGTCGAATTTTTAACAAAATAGTCTCAAAATTTAATATTTGAAGCCAAGCAAACAATGAATTTTTAACTAAAATCAGGAATCTCTAACCAAAAAAGTAACGGTCAACATTTTAAGAAAATAACTTAAAGTAAAAATGAAAAACAGTTCAATTAAATTAAATAACTGTTTTTTGGACAACAACAGAAAAACAACGAATATTCAACAAACATACATGTATTTTCAATGAATAGTTCCATTTTTAATCAAGAGGATTAATTCTCTAACAAATAAGATGAATTTTTTATTTTAATTTTCAACCAACTGGTTCAACTTCTTACTCAATTGTAGAATTTTCAAAATGAAAACAGAAGTTTTCAACCAAAATGTTAATTTCAAATTAAACAGATAAATATTTAACGAAACAGTCTAAAAGATTAGTTTTAAAAAGAAAAAAAAAACGAATTTTTAACAATAATTACGCATCTTCAAACAAAAAATTAAAATTGAATAAAGTAGTGCAGCTTTTAACATAAAAATAATAGTTGGTATTTTAACAAAAAAACATTCTGATAGCAGATAAAAAATAGTTGAATTTACCCCTAAAAATCTATATTTTACCACAAGAAAACTTTTGACAAAATATCTGAATTTTTAGCTGAATAATTTTTTAACTAAGTAATTAAATTTTCAACCAAATAGTTCAACTTCCTACGAAATTGTTGAATTTTAAAAATAAAAAGACAAATTTTCTACTATGATGTTACTTTTCAACTAATCTGTTGAATTTTCAACAAAATAGTCTAACAAATGAATTATTAAAAAAAAAATTTTAACTAAAATCATGAATCTTCAGAAAAAATTTCATTTAGAAAATAGAGCAACATCCAACAGATGAATTTTCTACCATACTGTTAATTTTTATCTAATACGTTAAATTTTCAACAAAGTAGTCTAACGAATGAATTTTTAATTAAAAAAAAAACAAAGAATCTTTAACTAAAATCATAAATCTTAAAAAAAATTATATTTGGAAAGTAGTGCCATTATCAACCATCAAAGTAATAGTTATTGTTTTAACAAAAAACGACTCACGGTAGAAACTAAAAAAAAACACTTAAATCTATCCAAGCATTAATTTCGTATTAAAAAACAAAATATTTAATCAAAATACATTATTTTTTAACTACATAATTAAATTTCAAAACTAAATTGTCTATCTCAATGTTTTTTTTTATAAATGTTGATTTTCAACAAATAAATTGAATTCTCAACAAAATAGTATAAAAATTAGTTTTGAAGCGAAAAAACAACGTATTTTTAACTAAAATTATGAATCTTAAAAAAAAGAAGTAACTTTTAAAAAAGTAGTGCAAATGTTAGTCCAACTTTTATTTGCTTAATTTTCGGTGTATATAGATTAGTGCCTTCCAACGAGTTAATTTTCTAATAGTCAATTGAATTTTTAACAAAATAGCTTAAGAAATTATTTTTTAACCGAAAAATAAAAAAAGAATTTTTAAATAAGATTTTATAAATATTAAACAAACAGAAATAAGATTCTAACAATAAAGTTCAACGTTTAACAAAAAAGTATTAGTTGATATTTATATAAAAAATATTTCAATTAAAAATAAAAAACAAACATTTTAATTTAACAAAAAAAATTTGATTTTTGGCAAAAAGATCAATTTTCCATAGAATATATACATTTCAAACAAAGGGTTTCATTTTTAACTAATAAGATAAATTTTCTACTAATTTATCTTTTTTTTCAAAAGTTAATACTTTTTATGTTACAAATTCTTTTTTTTTTGTTGGAAATTCATCTCGTTTACTTAAGAGTTTAAGTATTTAGTTGTAAATGAACTATTTGGTTGAGAATTAATTTTTTTCTTTAAAAATTTGTCTTTTTAGTTTTTAGAGTCAAGTGTTTTCTAAAAAAATCGACTTTTTAGCTCGAAAACTCTCATATTTTCTTAAGAATTCATATTTAAAAAAAAGTAATAACATTCGTTTGAAGGAAAGCTTAGACATCTTAAACATCTTAGCTCAGACATCTTTAAATTATAAATAATACCTAAGCCCTAAATTAAAATTAAAGCTCTGCGAAAAAATGGTGTAATATATAAAAAAGGAAGACATTTAAAAAATAGAATATCGAAAATTCGACTGTGGCTAGTGATTAATTAATACGACAGAAACGAAAATAAATAAATAATTTTTATATTTGATTAATTAAATTTGAGCTCCGTAAGGAAAAAATAGGTGATATTCATGCGGATGTAAAACATTTTTTGAAAATTTTTCTCCTATGCAAACTTAAATTCAAAATTTATTCTGGCGTATAACAAGCCTCTTTCAGAATCCAAATGTTTTATTAAGAAAATATACGAGCAGGTGCATTAGATCTGCACGAGTTCACTCGGTAATGGCCAAATGTGATTCTTATCTATGCAGCAACGGCGGAAAATTGTCTAGGGAATAAGATTTTCATCCTTTGAGTTTTCCATCTTTAAAATCAATCAATATTTGAAGATATTTAATAAGATTTAAGGGGTATTGAAAAGTTTTAAAGAATTTGAAATACACAACTTTAAAAATCTTTAAAAGCTGAAATTAAATTAAAAATAATAATTAAAACGATTAATTAAAAAAGCACTTTAAACCATTTGAAAATTAAATATTTAAAATTCTGTGTTTTGAAATTTAAATCGTTCAAGAGATCACTCACTTCGATTAAAAAGTTTTACGATTAGAGAACTTTGAATGAAAAACAGTTACAATTGAATAATTTGAGAATCGTTTTAAATATGTGATACTAAATAAATTATTCATTTTGTGTGACCAAACCAGTTAATTTCACTAATTAAATCAGTAATATTAAGTGATAACCAGTGTAGAAATTCAAATGGGGAACTTGTTTGGTTCCCGACCATTCGACCCCACTTAAAGTCGGGGGCTAGTCGGGCACCTGACTAGCCCCCGACTAATCTACCGTGACGCTACTGGTCGTGGGGTCGAATGGTCGGGAACCAGACTAGTTCCCCATTTGAATTTCTACACTGGTTATCACTTAATATTATTGATTTAATTAGTGAAATTAACTGGTCTGGTCACATAAAATGAATAATTTATTTAGTATCACATATTTAAAACGATTCTCAAATTATTCAATTGTAACTGTTTTTTATTCAAAGTTCTCTAATCGTAAAACTTTTAAATCGAAGTGAGTGATCTCTTGAACGATTTAAATTTCAAAACACAGAATTTTAAACATTTAATTATCAAATGGCTTAAAGTGCTTTTTTAATTAATCGTTTTACTTATTATTTTTAATTTAATATCAGCTTTTAATGATTTTTAAAGTTGTGGATTTCAAATTCGTTAAAACTTTTCAATAACCCTAAAATTTTTAAGTATCTTCAAATATTGATTGATTTTAAAGATTTATTTTAAAGATGGAAAACTCAAAGGATGAAAATCTTATTCCCTAGACAATTTTCTGCTGTCGCTGCATAGATAACAATCACAGTTAGCCATTACCAAGTGAACTTGTGCAGATCTAATGCACCTGCTTGCATATTTTATTAATAAAACATTTGGATTCCGAAAGGGGCTTGTTATACGCCAGAATTAATTTTGAATTTAAGTTTAGATAGGAGAAAAATTTTCAAAAAATGTTTTACATCCGCATGAATATCACCTATTTTTTCCTTACGGAGCTCAATATTATTTAAACAAATATAAAAATAATTTATTTATTTTCATTTTTGTTGTATCAATCACTCGCCACAGTCCAATTTTCGATATTCTATTTTTTAAATGTCTTCCATTTTTATATATTACAAAATTTTTTTACAGAGCCTTAATTGTAATTTCGGGCTTATTTATTATTTATAATTTGAAGATGTCTAAGAAATCGGTGTAATCGAAAAATAATTTGTTAATTTAATGTTGCAAAGTATTAGATACTTATATTAATTAATAGCCTAAACACCTATACAGGTTTATAATGACTAAAAATTGTGAAGGAGAGCTTTCCTTCAAAAAAATGTTATTACTTTTTTTTTAAATATGAATTCTCAAGAAAATATGAGAGTTTTCGAGCAAAGAAGTCGAATTTTTTAGAAAACACTTGACTTTAAAAACTAAAAAGACAAATTTTTAAAGAAAAAAATTAATTTTCAACCAAATAGTTCATTTACAACTAAATACTCAAACTCTTAAGTAAACGAGATGAATTACCAACAAAAAAAAAAGAATTTGTAACATAAAAAGTATTAACTTTTGAAAAAAAGATAAATTAGTAGAAAATTAATCTCATTAGTTAAAAATGAAACCATTTGGTTGAAATGTATGTATTATATGAAAAATTAGTCTTTTTGTCAAAAATCAAATTTTTGTTGTTAAATTAAAACGTTTATTTTTTATTTTAATTGAAATATTTTTATATACATATAAACTAATACTTTTTTTTTAAACGTTGAACTTTATTCTTAGAATTTTATTTTTGTTTGTTAAATATTTATAAAATTTTATTAAAACATTCTTTGTTTTATTTTTTGGTTAAAAAATAATTTTTTAAACTATTTTGTTAAGAATTCAACTGACTAGTAGAAAATTAACTCTTTGGAAGACACTAATCTATATACACTGAAAGTTAAGCAAATAAAACTTGGACTAAAATTTGCACTGCTTTCTTAAAAGTTACTTCTTTTTCTTAAGATTCATAATTTTAGTTTAAAATACGTTGTTTTTTTCGCTTAAAAATTAATTTTTATACTATTTTGTTGAGAATTCAATTTATTTGTAGAAAATTAACATTGAGATAGAAAATTTGTCTTTTTAGTTTTAAAATTCACAAATTTGGCAGAACCTTAAACTATTTAGTTTGGAAATTTAATTATTATGTTGAAAATAATGTATTTTGATTACATCTTCTCTTTTTAAATACAAAATTAATGCTTGGGTAAATTTAAGTGTTTTTTTAGTTTCTATCATGAGTCGTTTTTTGTTAAAATAATAACTATTACTTTGATGGTTGATAATGGCACTACTTTCCAAATATAATTTTTTTAAAGATTTATGATTTTAGTTAAAAATTCCTTGTTTTTTTTTAAATTAAAAATTGATTCGTTAGACTACTTTGTTGAAAATTTAACGTATGAGATGAAAATTAACAGTATGGTAGAAAATTCGTCTGTTGAATGTTGTTCTATTTTCTAAATGAAATTTTTTCTGAAGATTCATGATTTTAGTTAAAATTTTTTTTTTAATAATAGATTTGTTAGACTATTTTGCTGAAAATTCAACAGATTAGTTGAAAAGTAACATTATAGTAGAAAATTTGTCTTGTTATTTTCAAAATTCAATAATTTTAATTTAGGGGTAAATTCAACTATTTTTTATTCGATATCAAAATATTAGTTTGTTAAAATACAAACTATAATTTTTATGTTAAAAGCTGCACAACTTTATTAAATTTTAATTTTTTTGTTTCAAGATGCGTAATCATTGTTAAAAATATAATTAAAAATTAACGTTTTGGTTGAATACTTCTCTTTTCATTTTGAAAATTCTACAATTGAGTAAAAAGTTGAACCAGTTGGTTGAAAAGTAAAATTAAAAATTCACCTTATTTGGTAGAAAATTAATCCTCTTGATTGAAAATGGAACTATTTCGTTAAAAATGCATGTATGTTGTTGAATATTTGTTGTTTTTCTGTTATTGTAGAAAAACAGTTATTTTATTTAATTGAACTGTTTTACATTTTTACTTTGAGTTATTTTCTTGAAATGTCGACCGTTACTTTTTTGGTTAGAGATGCCTGATTTAGTTAAAAATTCGTTGTTTTCTTGGCTTAAAATATTAAATTTTGAGACTATTTTGTTAAAAATTCGACTGATTAGCTACAAATTAACCATCTTGTTAAAAATTCGTCTTTTTGGGCTAAAAGTTTAGCTATTAAATGAAATTTTGTTTCTTTACTTACTATTTTGATGTTGTTAAAAATTCAACTATTTTTTCAAACATTCATCTGTTTGATTGAAAATTTTGTTTGGTTCGAAAATTCAAATATTTTGTAGAAAGTAGAAGTATTTGGTTTAAAATGCAATTTATTAGTTAATAATTTGTGTATTTTGTTCCACAAATTTTATTTGTGGAAAAATCTATTTGTCTGGGTAAGTGCACTGTGTTTTATTTTTTATCAAACTAATTTTTTGATGAAATATCAACTAATACTTTTTTTGAAGATTCATGATTTTAGTTCAAAATTGGCCACATTTTTCTTCTCAAAAATTTATTTTGAGTATATTTCCTGGAAAATTTAACTGCTTAGTTTAAAATTAACATTTGGGAAGTAAAATTCTCTTTTTTTTAAATTTAATAATTTCGTAGAAAAACAAATTATATGATAAAAAATTTAATTCTTTGTAGAAAATGCGTATTTTATGTCATAAGCTCACCGATTTTGTAAAAAATTAAACTGTTTAGTTAAAAATTTATGTATTTTGGTTTAAATTTGTCTTTTTTTTTTGGCAAAAACCTAATTTTTGAGTGAATTTAACTGTTTTTTTTATTTTTTTATCAAAATCTTTGTTTTTTAATATCATCTATTATTTTTTTGATTAAAGTTGCACTACTTTTTAGAGTTAATTGTTTTGATTAAAAATGGATAATTTCAGCTAAAAATTTGTTATTTTTTTCTTCTTAAAAACTAGGTTTTCAAACTATTTCGTTGAAAATTCGACTAATCAGTTAAAAATCAACATTTATATAGAAAATTGGTTTTTTGAGTTTGAAAATTCAACAATTGGGAGAAGGTTAAACTATTCGCTTGAAAATTTATTTATATATTTATTATTTATATATTTATATTAACCGAAAATAAAGCAAATAAAATATGAAAATTGAACTATTTAGTTGAAAATTCAACTGTTTTTTATAAAGCTCATCTTTTTGGTAACAAAATCAACTGATTACTAGAAAATGAACACTTTCAAAGAAAATTGATCGTATAGCGTAGAATAGAGTTACATCAATGGAGTAGAAAATTAAAGTATTTGGTACAAAATTAAACTTTTTTTTTGAAAATTTGTTTTCAAATGAAAATAAATTTTTTTAAATTAAAATTTAACCAACCCATATATTCCAAAAATTGAGCAAATAAAACTTGGACTAACATTACATCTATTGCTCCTACTATTCAGCAGAAAATTTATGGAATTTTCGGGAAATTCGTATTTTTTAGAGGAAAATTAACCTTCTTGGTTAAAAATGGAACTATTAAATTAAATATGTATGCATATTGTTGAAAGTTCGCTGATTTTTCTGGTAAAAATCCATCTTTTTGGTTAATTTAAACTGTTTTTTATTTTTAATAAAAAATGTTTTCTAGAAATATATTATTTTTTTAAAAACTTGCATTACTTTCTTAGAAGTTAATTTTTTGGTTAAAAATTCATAATTTCTGTTAAGAATTCTTTATATTTTCAGTTAATAATTGATTTTTTAGGTTATTGTGTTCAAAATTTAAATGATCAGTTCATTATTAACATTTACGTGAAAAACGTGTCTTTATAGTTTGAAAATTAGAAAATGTAGTACAAGGATGAACTATTTGGTTCAAAATTTAATTGCTTATTTAACAGCTTATGCATTTTGTTGAAAATTTTTATTTTTTAATAAAAAAAACCAATTTTTAATTATCAAAATCATTTTTTGTTGAAACCTCAACTATCTATTACTTTTTGGTTTAAAGTTGCACATCTTTTTCTTGAACTGATTATTTGAAAATTACATTTAGGTGGAAAGTTTCTTTTTTAGCTTGAAAAATCAATAATTTAGTAGAATGTTTAACTTTTTGGTAGGAAATTAGGCAGTTTTGAAAATCGATATAATTTGTGGTAAATTTGTTTCTTTGTTGTACAAAATAGAACTACTTAGTTGAAAATGTATGTATTTTATTGAAAATTTGTCTTTTCTAATAGAAAATCAGTTAAAAAATTAATCTCGTGAGTTAAAAATTGAACTATTTGATAACAAATTTAAGTATTTTGTTAAAAATTGATCTTTTTTCACAAAAATTTAACTATTTGCTTGAAAATTCAACTGTTCTGTATGAAGCTCATCCTTTTGAATTCAAATTCAACTATTTGATTTGAAATTGATCATTTTTAGTTCAATGCAATTGTTTTTGATATAAAATTAAAATCTTTCTTTTTTTTTAATATTAATTATTACATGTTTTCAGAATTCAAATAAAGTGTAACTACTTGGTTAAATGAAAAAATAGCAAGATCCCCCCCCCCCCCAATAGTCTAACTATATTTTTGGGCGAAGCCTAAATAAATTCACGAAGAAAATGTCATTAGAGCTTTCTTGAAGTGGAAAAATAGAGATATTTTTTCTCTGTTGCTCAACGCAATCGCAATTCGGCATTAAACTTAACAATTTACAATTCACAATTTACAATTCACAATTTACAATTCACACTTCACATGTACATTTGAACTCGGGAGATTGACAACGAGCACGGATTTTTCACCTTTGATTCATCCTAAAAAAAGAAAAAAAAATATGGGCAAAGGCGAGTTTTCTATTGAAAAGCACGTGCCTTCCAATCCTAGTTATCTACAGGGGGTTAGTCCGGTTTTGATTGTTCGACTGGAACTAACAATTGCATTACGCTTTACACGTTTCTGCCAAATAAATTTCTTTTTATGTGAAAAATGCTTTCTTTAAAAAAAAACTCACTCGCAATATATCTCCCAAAGGATTTCATTTTCAAATAGTTTGATTTTCAGCTAAAATCATGAATTCTTAACGAAAAATGTGTTACATTATTGATATTGGGTAAAAAAAATATTCTCATTTTAAATCGAAAACAGTTGAATCCATTAAAAACACCAATTTTAAAAAAGAAATTCGAGTCATTTGAACCATAAATATAAATTTTCAACTTGAATGAAAAATCTGAAAACAAAGAATTTTTAACAGATTAGTTCAAGTTTTATTCAAATAGTTAATTTTTTCACCAAAAAAGATCAGTTCTTCACAAAATATTTAAAAAGATTTCCAGAAAATAACCCGAAACATTTAAACAAAATATTCTGATTTTGCAGATTTAAACAAATATATTATGAAAAATGTTAATACTTAGAAAATTAGAATCATTTTGATAATAATCAGAATTAATTTTTTAATATTCAAAATGTTCAAAAAAGAATCTAAAGGATTTTTAGGCAGTTTTATTAACTTTAATTATTTAATTTTAAGAGAATATTTGCAAAAAATTTAGAAAATTTCCAAAGATTTACAAAATTGTCAAAAATGTATCTTGGAGATATCAGGGCAAGTTTTTTAATTAAAAAAAAAAACTTTCTAACAATTTTCTAGATACTTTTTCGACATATAGCTAAAATCTTCAAAATTTTTTTTAATATTTGCAATAAATCTAGGACAATTATACTTATGTAAACTTAAGAACAAAGAAGCTTCAGAAATAAATAGTAATTCAAATTTTTTATTTTTTATTATAAATTATTTTCTCCTTTGAATTATAATTTGTTTGAAACTCTTTTTTTTCTTGACTGAAAAATCTTTTTTTTGCAGAAACTTCCAATATTTTATTGAAAATTCTTTCTTTTTTTTTGTTTTTTTTTGTTCGAAAGAAATTAATCTTCTCGGTTCAAAATTCACGTCTTTGGTTGGAATTAATATGCTGTGGTTAATAATTTGACCATTATGTTGATTTTTTTTTTGATTGAATGAAATGGATTGTATAAAAAATCATACATTACACAAAAAACATTTCTATTATAAATAAAAAATATTTGAATTCATTACAAAGAAGAAAAATTTAAGAAAAAATCGACTGTGGAACCCAAAAGTGTATATTTTCAACTAAAAGGATTTATCTTTCTCCAACAAAATTAATTTTTAACAAATAAGTCAAACTTATGCCCAAGAAGTTAAATTAAATTTTTTTTAAAATATGATAGTTGACATTCCAACCAAAAAAATCGAATTAAAAAAAAATCAAACAGTGAAATTAGGAGTTAATCAAATTCATTTTTGACAAAAAGAAAATGAATTTCAACAATTAAGTTCAACTTTCGACCAAAGACATAAATCTTAAAAAAAAAAAACTTTCAATAAGGTAGTTAAATTTTCAACGAAAAAATATAAATTTTCAACAAAAATAAAAATATTTCATACCAAAATGATGCATTTTTCACAAAATAATTAAATTTTCAACTGAAAAATAGTTTCTACTAAAAGAAATGTATTTGTAAAAAGAGAATTCTGATTTTATGCTTAGAAGTCGAGTATTTTATAAAAACCTTGACCTCCAAACCCTTAAAAATCAATTTTCCACAAAATAGTTGAATCTGCAAGACAAATAGAAGAATTTTTCAGGAGACAGTTGAATTTTTAATAAAAATAACTATTTTAAACTAACAAATATGAGATTTTAAGAAAAATATTTTCAATCAAATTATAATTTTAAGGAAAAATGATTTATAATAAAAAATCGAAATTTCAAATATTTATCGATATACACAAATAATTTTCCTGGATTTCTTAAGAATATTGGAAAAAAATTTGCAGTTTTCATATATATGTCGGAAATGTGTCTAGACAAATTTTTCAAAATTAATATATTCTTCAAAAACTTTCAGATGCTTTTTTGCAAATTTTGAAAATGTTTTAAAATGTTTTGAAATATTTCCAAGTATGATTTCAAAATTAATTTTTTCAAATAAAAAGCTTCACAAGTTTTTCCGAGAATCTCAAAAAGGTTTGTTTATTTTCCCGAAACCTCTCAGAATCCCTAAAAATCTTCTAAATTTCATCTTTAAAACCTTCAAAAATCTAAGTTTTGTTTGAAATTACTATTCAATAATTTCCAATCTTTTCTTGTAATTTTCTAGAATAATTTTTTTTAATCTGACGCTCTTTCACGAAATTTTATAAAATGATTTAAAATATTAAAAATATTTCAACTTTAAGGCATCATTGGAAATGCTTTCAAAGCTTTTTCATAAACAATGAAAAATTATGAAAAAATTTCCACAGGAATATATTTTTTTCAGCAAGGATATTGCAGAAAAACTAGTTGGAAAAATAAAAAGCAATTTTATTTTTAATGAGAAACAGTTCAGTTTAAACAAAAGAAGACAATTTATAAAAAAAAGATTAATATTCATCCAAATTGATAAATTTTCTCCCAAAAAGACGAATCTTCATTAAAATAGTTCAGTTTGCAAGCTAAAATGTTTACAAAAATTATTGTTTGTGGGTTTCAACGAAACAATTAAATTTTAAACCAAAAATATGAGTTTTTCAAGAGACGTCTGCCAAAAAAATTTATAATTGAAAATAGACGATTGTATAACATTTATTTAGAGCCTCGAACATGACATTTTTCGAATTTAAAAGAAATCGAAATTTACATCAAAGCAGGCTGGATGTCTTTCGATTATTTCAATTCAAAACATTAAAATTTCTTAATTGTTTCAAGTTAGAAAAGTCAAATCTAAGAGATTAAACTATTTAGCTAAAAAAATTTATCTAGTTGATCATTCGTCATTTTATTTAAATATTCGTTCTTTGATCGAAAACCTAACTGTTAGCTTGAAAATATTTTTAAAAACTCATGTAACTTGTTAGAAAATAATCTCTGTTTGTAGAAAATTAATATTCTTGCATGAAAATTTATCTTTTTGTTTAAACACTTATTTCTTTGACTGAAAATTCTTTTTAAATTGAAAATTCATATATTTTATTTAAAAATCACGTTTTTTATCAGAAAAGTAGCCTTGTTAGTTAAAAATTAATTCTTCTAATTAATAATCCAAGTATTATTATTTAAATAAAAAGTTTATCTTTTTTGTTGTAAATTTATTAATTTTGTTGAAAACTTGTCCTCTATCGTGGAGAATTCACCTATTGGGTTGAAAATTCAACAATTTAATTAAACATAAATTTTTCTAGTTGAAGTTTCATCATTGTTAAAAAATGTGAAACTTTTTGTTGTAAATTAAATTTTTTAGTTGAAAATTGTTGATTTTAGTAAAAAATTACTTTTTTACCTGAAAATATAACCATTCTACTTTTGCATAGAAGCGTTTCTTTGTAGTGGAAAGTTTATTTATTTTCTTGAAAACTGGTCTTTCTTGGGTTAAAAATTCAATCATTTTGCTAAAAAATGTATACTAAATTTTTTTTAAAATCAAATGCAATGAAATTCAAATAGAATTTATTTCCTAAAGGCGATAGAACGTTTATCTCTTCTTTTAATTTTTAAAGTGCCAATCAAATTTCATTTCTCCCAAGTCAAAAATTTTGCTTTGTGAGAAATTGAAGAAGATTAATTAGAAGCTCGTAAAGAACGCTTGATCGTTTCGCAAAGGAGAAGTTTTCATCAGGCTTCATTAAGCTCCTCAAAGTAAAATATAATTTTCTCATAATTCATTTTTTAAAATATATTTAATTACTCCAGTGGCACAAGCATAAACGTTCACGCTTCATTCATTCTCTTATCAGATGCCTCTTCTTCTGAGGTTTGGCGTCGATATCACATTCTTGTTCCAGAGTCCTCCGAAATTTAATAGACTCGCGATAACGAGATCGCAGCAGAAACTCTCACAAAAGAATTCCTGGTTGCGACGGAAATATACCTTTATCTTCTCAACAATCGGCAACTCCGGCAACAGTTTCCATCGAGATAAAACTGAGACACTTTTTTTAGAAATAAATTCAATTAAGAAGTGCTTTTCTAATCGTGGAAACGTTCAGAGATAAGAGAATAAACCCACCTTTTATCGAATATATTTGATCGCAATTTAGATTGGATTCGAGTAAAGTTTTTTTTTTCAAATAAATATATCAAGACGAGGACTCCCTCGAAGTTTAAATTAATTTTTAAATACTAAATTAAACTTCACAGCCGCTTGGCGAGCGTCTACTTTTTTGACGTGCTATTATTTTTCAAGGAATCTGTATTACCATCAGAGAATAACAGAAATTCTTAACGTTTTTTCAGACTAGATGGAGCTATGAATTAAATTTTTTCTGAAACAATATCTTCTTCTTCGCTCTGCTGGGAAACGAACCACAGAATTTACGGCTCCGCATCAAGTGCTTTTCCCTTAAGCTACTACAAAGACCGAAATAAAAATCCTTTTTCAGAAATACACGAATCACTTTGCCAGGTTTTACGTATTCAATTATTTAAAGGAATCTGTTTTATCATCAGAGAATGACAGAAATTCCTAAGGTCTTTTTAGACTAGATGTAGCTTTAAATTAAACATTTTTTAAATTGAATTTTTTCTGAAAAAAAATCTTTTCTTTCGCTCCGCTGAGAATCGAACCACAGAACTTACGATTGCCGGTCGGGTGATTTCCCATTAAGCTACTAGATATATAGAAAGTAGAATCCTTTTTATAAATGAACGCATTATTTTGCCAAATGCTATGTTTTCAATTTTTTCAAGGAATCTGTATTATCATCTGATAATAGCAGAAATACGTCACGTCATTTCAGACTGGATGGAGCTGTGAATTAAATTTCTTCTGAAACAATATCTTCTCCTTCGCTCCGTTGGGAAACGAAACACAGAACTTCCGATTCCGCATCGAGTTCTTTTCCCTTAAGCTAATACAGAGATCGAAATAAGAATCCCGTTTAGAAATACACGAATTACTTTGCCAGGTGTTACTTATTTAAATCTTCAAGGAATCTGTATTATCATCAGCGAATGACAATAATTCCTTAAGTGTTTTCAGATTAGATAGAGCTATAAATTAAATTTTTTCTGAAAAAAATATCTTCTTCTTCGCTCCGCTGGAAAACAAACCATAAAACTTCTGATTGCTGATCAGCTGCTTTCCCTTAAGCTACTACAGAGATTGAAATAAAAATCCTTTTTGAGATATACAAGAATCACTTTGCCAGGTGTTACTTATTAAATTATTTAAAGTAATCTGTATTATCATCAGCGAATGCATTATTTTGCCAGATATTACGTTTGAAATTTTTTCAAGAAATCTGTATTGTCATTTGATAATAACAGAAATACTTAACGTCTTTTCATACTAGATGGAGCTGTGAATTAAATTTCTTCTGAAACAATATCTTCTCCTTCGCTCCGTTGGGAAACGAAACACAGAACTTCCGATTCCGCATCGAGTGCTTTTCCCTTAAGCTACTACAGAGATCGAAATAAGAATCCCGTTTAGAAATACACGAATTACTTTGCCAGGTGTTACTCATTTAAATCTTCAAGGAATCTGTATTATCATCAGCGAATGACAGTAATTCCTTAAGTGTTTTCAGATTAGATAGAGCTATAAATTAAATTTTTTCTGAAAAAAAAGATCTTCTTCGCTCCGCTGGAAAACAAACCATAAAACTTCTGATTGCTGATCAGCTGCTTTCCCTTAAGCTACTACAGAGATTGAAATAAAAATCCTTTCTGAGATATACACGAATCACTTTGCCAGGTGTTACTTATTAAATTATTTAAAGTAATCTGTAATATCATCAGCGAATGCATTATTTTGCCAAATGTTATGTTTTCAATTTTTTCAAGGAATCTGTATTATCATCTGATAATAGCAGAAATACGTAACGTCTTTTCAGACTAGATGGAGCTGTGAATTAAATTTTTTCTGAAACAATATCTTCTCCTTCGCTCCGTTGGGAACCGAACCACAGAACTTCCGATTCCGCATCGAGTGCTTTTCCCTTAAGCTACTACAGAGATCGAAATAAGAATCCCGTTTAGAAATACACGAATTACTTTGCCAGGTGTTACTTATTTAAATCTTCAAGGAATCTGTATTATCATCAGCGAATGACAGTAATTCCTTAAGTGTTTTCAGATTAGATAGAGCTATAAATTAAAGTTTTTCTGAAAAAAAATATCTTCTTCTTCGCTCCGCTGGAAAAAAAACCATAAAACTTCTGATTGCGGATAAGCTGCTTTCCCTTAAACTACTACAGAGATTGAAATAAAAATCCTTTTTGAGATATACACGAATCACTTTGCCAGGTGTTACTTATTAAATTATTTAAAGTAATCTGTATTATCATCAGCGAATGCATTATTTTGCCAGATGTTACGTTTGAAATTTTTTCAAGGAATCTGTATTGTCATTTGATAATAACAGAAATACTTAACGTCTTTTCAGACTAGATGGAGCTGTGAATTAAATTTTTTCTGAAACAATATCTTCTCCTTCGCTCCGTTGGGAAACGAACCACAGAACTTCCGATTCCGCATCGAGTGGTTTTCCCTTAAGCTACTACAGAGATCGAAATAAGAATCCCGTTTAGAAATACACGAATTACTTTGCCAGGTGTTACTAATTTAAATCTTCAAGGAATCTGCATTATCATCAGCGAATGACAATAATTCCTTAAGTGTTTTCAGATTAGATAGAGCTATAAATTAAATTTTTTCTGAAAAAAAATATCTTCTTCTTCGCTCCGCCGGAAAACAAACCATAAAACTTCTGATTGCTGATCAGCTGCTTTCCCTTAAGCTACTACAGAGATTGAAATAAAAATCCTTTTTGAGATATACGCGAATCACTTTGCCAGGTGTTACTTATTAAATTATTTAAAGTAATCTGTATTATCATCAGCGAATGCATTATTTTGCCAGATGTTACGTTTGAAATTTTTTCAAGGAATCTGTATTGTCATTTGATAATAACAGAAATATTTAACGTCTTTTCAGACTAGATGGAGCTATGAATTACATTTTTGTTTAATTAAAATTTTTCTGAAAAAATATCTTCTTCGCTCCGCTGAGAAACCAACTAAAGAACTTCCAATTGCCGATCGGCTGCTTTTCCCTTAAGCCACTACAGAGATCGAAATAAGAATCCTTCTTCAGAAATACACGAATTATTTTGCCAGGTGTTACTTTTTAAATTTTTCAAAGAATTATGTATTATCATCAGAGAATAACAGAAATGCTTAACATCTTTTCAGACTAGATGAAGTTATGAATTAAATTTTAGATTAATTAGATTTTTATCTGCAAAAAATATCTTCTTCGCTCCGCTGCACAGTGGGTCAAAAAATGTCCGTGGACAAATTGATTTTCAGAAGAAAATTATTATCTGATTTTGACTTTTTTTTAAAAGGAAAGCTAATAAAATTTCGCATCGAACTGTTATAGCCGATTTTTAAATTTTTTATTTATTTCTTTGTTTATTTTTATAATTTTTTTAAAAATAAGACCTTTGAGATATACCGGTTGAAAAATGCTTTGATTCAATTAAAAATGCCTAAAAAACTGAAATCAACTATCCAAGAAAGATTTCCAAAGCAACGCAAAAGATTAAAAAATTGATTGAATTTTTTATAAACAAATAAGTGAATGAGAATGGATTCGTGGGTATTAGCGGCGATTCATCACTTGATTCGCACTAAATTTGAACAATTTATTAACAAAAAGAGTTTTTAAATAAAATTAATAAAAGTTCGTAAATAAATTGTTATTTTCAAAGCAATTTTTATAAACAAATAGCCATATCAGGTATCTTGGATGGAATAAAGTTTTTTCTATGTGTTAAAACGGTTTATTACACAAAAAAAAGTTTAAATGCAGAAAAATAGCCTAATAATAAATTTGTTAATTAAGTTTGTTTAAACACTTATCAAATGTTATCGATTCATAACAAAAAATAATTACTAAATAAGTGGCTTTAAGTTCCATAAAAAAAGCGGTATTTTATATATAAATATATATAATGATGAACATTTTTTTAAACAATTCTTCTTTTGCAATTTTAAATTGTTTACTGTCGTTAGTTTGTTGTCCAAAATATATAAGTTATTTATTTCTAGTTAATTGCATCGAAAATAGTCGAATTTGTACCTCTAAAATTAGCCAAATATTGCATTTGTTAATTAAGGTAGTTTAAACAAATATTAGTTTTTGTTTGGTGGTCAAATATTATACTTAGGGCTTATTTTCGAGTAATATGTGATCGACTACATGAAAAAAGATTGATTTTTTCCATTAAAAATACCTAATATGACTATTTGTTCATAAAGATTGCTTTCAAAATAACAAATTATATACTGACTTTTATCAATTCAACAAAAGCTATTTTTGTACATGAATTGTTTAAATTCAATGCAAATTAAGTTACGAATCGCCGCCAATGACCACGAAACCATTATTATTCCCTTATTTGTTTATAAAAAATTCAATCAATTTTGCAACATTTTCATTGCTATTGAACATCTTTTTTGAATAATTTCTTTCAGTTTTCTAGGTATTTTATATTAAATCAAACCATTTTTTTTAAAGCAGTGTATCTCAAAAGTCAACTTTTTTGCATTTTTGTTCTTGAATAAACAAAGAAATAAACAAAAATTTGAAAATCGGCTATGACAGCTTGATGCAAAATTTTATCAGCTTTCATTTAAAAAAAGTTAAAATCGGTTAATAATTGTCTTTTAAAAATTAATTTGTCCACGGTTCTTTTGTTACCTTACCGTGCTGTGGAGCAAACGAGAATATATTTTTCCTGAAAAAATTTAAATAAACAAAAATTCAATTTACAGCTCCATCTAGTCTGAAAAGAGTGGAAAGAAGTTAAGAATTTCTGTTATTCTCTGATGATAATGCATTTTTGTTAAAAATGTGATATTTTTCAACTGATTTTTTATTATATTTGGAAAAATTGAATTGAAATTTAATCTAAAATTGAATGAAAAAAAAATTATGTCTGGGAAATCGTCAAAAACAGAATGGGAAAGAAATTATTGCATTTTTTTAACCAAAGAGAATTTTTAAAAAAATTCCTGGGAAATTTAAAATTATTTTTTAAATTGGCAAATTTGAGTTTGAAAAATTAATTTAAAAAGAATAAAAAAAAAATGTAAGAGAAATTTTAATCACTTTAAAAAATAAGTAACATTTTTGGGAATTTATAGAACATAAAAAATAATTTCAAACTTTAAAGATAAAAAAATAAATAAAGGTAAATGCATATTTTTTTCAATTTCTAACAAACCATTCAGAAGACTTTTTACGAATTTCAAAGTATTTCAAGACAGCATGTAAATTATTTTCATATTCCAAGCAAAATTATCGAAGTTTTTTTTTATTTTAAAAGATTAACATTAAGAGAAGTTTTAAAATATTATAAAAGATTCAAGTCGTTCAAAAGATATTTAGAATTTCAGGAAATATTTCAAAATAAGTCTGTTTAAAATTTTTGAAATTTTTACATGTAAGGTCTAAAAATACCGAAAAAATCTGTAAGACTTTAATAAAATAAAATTATTACAACAAAATTAAAACAAAGTTAAGCTTTTTAAAGATTACAAAAATGTTTTAATTTAAAAAAAAAATGAAACGTTACAAGAAAAGAACAAACTTTTTTCAAGATTTTTTGGGAAAATTTGTATCATCTTTTATTTTGAAAGTTTTTTTCAAATAACAACTTTAAATATTTCAAAAAATTTCAAAGAAAAGCTGGAATATCTGAAGGCGAATTTTTTATTTTGAAGGAATACTAAAAATGTAAGGCTAGAAATTCAATCGTATTTAATTAAAATTGGAACTGTTTGGTTGAAAATCAGGCTGTGTTAATTAAGGATATAAATACTTTTTTTGAAGATTTGACAAATTAAAAATGAAAAGCTTCTTCGACTAAAATATCAACAATAACAGTTTTTGCTAAAAATTCATCTCTTTTTGGTAGAAATTGTATTTTATCTATGGACAATTAATTTTTATAGTTAAAAATGACATTGTTTGTTTAAAATTAACATTTTCAATTTAAAAGATTGATAAGATTTTTAGAAAATTCGTCTTTTTTAAAAAAATTACATCTTTTTCAGTTAAAAAAAATTTTTCCTTGCTCTTGGCTTGATCAGACGCAGAATTTTATTACCTTTTGAGACATTATGAGGAAAAAATGTGATGTACAATCAGAAAAAAAAATTTTATGTAACCAGAAAAACTCCTTTCTTGGATATATTTGAAAATCTGGTTGAAGCATAAAAATTTTTGTTATTTCATAAAAATATATGTTCGACCCAACAAAATTTGTTTCTTAAATTAACCAATCACGCCGTCTATTGAATTATTTAGTTGTAACAACTTAAAATTTGGTTGGGCGAACCAAATATTTTATCTGATGTTTTTCTCCGTGAGCGCAATTACTTTCGACGTAATTTATATTTAAACAAATATTTAAATTAGAAAAATATAGGTTGGTGAAGTTTTTAAAATTTATGATTATTAGTTTTTAAATATAAGTCAAACCAACTTTGTTATGCTGATGATAATAAAATGACTCCAGCATATAATATTTTCATTGCTGGATAAATTTGACATTTTCTCATCACATTGCTTGTTTTGAAAAATAATAATATAATACAGTAAAACTTTCAGAGAACATTATTGTCCTGATATTGAACACATAAAACTAAAATTAAACTGGTTTCATGAAGGGAGCATTGTTCCAGCCCATTCAGTCAAGAATAAAGCGTCGATTGCCCAATCGATACCCTGGGATAGCCGCCTCACCGGAGAATTTCATTCACTTTTAATTAGCAGCCCAATTAGTTTATAGCACATTGAAGCAAAATGTAGATAGACGTCCACCCGCATGTAAACCTTTGTTCATTTAATTATGTCTCGCACTTTCGAGAAAAAAGAAAAAGGGCCTGTGGGCCAAATTGCTTGAAAAATAAAGAAAAAAGTTTCTTAATTAACGCATTTCTAAATGAACAAGACATTTATGAAACATTCATGAAAAGGTGGCTGACGTACAATGCAGTAAATGAACTTCAGGTCAAGGTTGTGAATTCAAAATTACTGGCATGAGGCATTAGTGTCTTCTTGCGGGTGATAAATGGACGGAAAGAGCTTCGCCCAAGATTTATGTTGATTTCGCATTGTTAAATCCGTAAAGGAACTTCATTAAGACAGCTTTCCTGCGTGGAGATATTTCCACAATGTGCATAAACCCTCTTCAAAGATGTACAATTTCCGAGAATATTATCTTCAAACAATAATATATAATTTTGTTGTTGCAAAAAAGATTTTATAGTCAGGCATGAGCTGGATATACAAAGAAAACGATGCGAGTAAAATGAAAGCTGGCATCAAACTCCTGGGCGATGCCTGCGGTAAAACGCTAGTGGACAAAGTCAGTAATTAGAGGATTCATAAAGAATGTGCTGTAAAGAAAGAACTGTTTAATAAAAATAAAATAAATTTGTTGAGATTGTTTGGGTATGTTGAGAGAATGTAAGAGGAATAACGAAACATATGTATTTAGTCAAAGTAAATGGTAGCGCACCCAGAGGCAGACCGAGGAAAGAATGGTAATGGCAGTATGGGAGCCATTACCAGAAGTAAAAATACAACAAATGAAGCTAAAATATAAATATTTAATTCTGTGATTTCACCCATTCTGCTGGAAAGTAGAGAGACCTGGGCCTACAAAGAAAAGGGTAGGAGTAAAATTAACCCTAACATCAAACTCCTGAGCAGCGTTTGCGGTAAAACGCTAATGGAGAAAGTCAGTAATGAGAAAAGTCTTAAAGAATGTGGTGTAGAGGAAGCACTGTTTACCAAGAATAAAAGAAAGTTGAGACGGTTTGTGTACGTTGAGGGAATAAAAGAAAAACGACGAAAGAAATAAAATTTGTTAAAGTAAACGGCAACTTACCGAGGGTCATACGGAGGACAGAATCGTTATGGCAGTGTGGGTGCTATTAACAGAAGTAAAAATACAACAAATAAAGCTGAAGTGGCAATATTTATTTCTACATTTGCACCTATTATGCTGGGCGCAAGCAAGATCGCGACCTATCTGGAGAAAGATAATAGTAAAATAATCGATGATCTCAAATCCCTGCGCAAACTCTGCGATAAAACACTAATGGACAAAGTCAGTAATAAGAACATTTTTGAAGAATTTGGTGTAGAGGAAGCACTGTTTGACAAAAATGAAAGAAATTTGTTGAGGCGGTTTATTTATGTTGAGAAAATGAAAGAAGAACGAGGAAATTTTGGTAAAGTAAATGTCAGCTTAGCCTAAAAAGCCGATGAAAGAAAAGTAGTGGTAGTGTAGGTGCCATTACCTGAAGTAAAAATACAAAAAATAGAGATAAAATAGCAATATTTTATTCTGCACTTGCATTCACTGTTCTGGACGGAAGCAAGATTATGGACCTACAAACAGAAGGATAAGAGTAAAATTAACGTTGGCATTGAATTGCTGCGCCATGTCTGTGGTAAAACGCTAATGCACAAAATCATTAATTAGAGGGTTCTTAAAGAATATGTTGTAGGGGAAGCACTGTTTGAAAAGAATAAAAGAAATTGATTGGAAAAAAATTACTTTTTTGTTTCAAAATAACGTACAGCCCAGAAATATTGACCACTTTGTAAAAACAAAAATTGAAATAAAATCTGATGAGCTTTCTAAGAGGGCTGTCGAACCTCATTCTTTAAATAGGTTTTTAATATTTTTACAAATAAACAAATGAAATAAAAAAACTGGAAATTTTTTCTATTTCAGATTCTCGGTGCTTGTCAATAACATGAAATTCTTTTCAATCGCCTAAGTTTTGTAGAGTAGAATTAGTTGAAGGTATTCTAATATTATATAATAAGCAAAATAAAATTCATAAACAAATTATTTGTTGAAAGAATGTTTTTTCACGTTTTTCTATAATGTTACGTTTTTTTAAGTTAAATTAAAAAAAATTGGATCAAAACAATATAATGATGAAGAAATTTCTTCTTGAGATTATTATTGTTAATATTAATAACAAATTAATTTAACAAATGCATTGATCAGCCATTTTTGGAAAGAAAAATTCATTTTTTTCTATATCATTTTTTAATTCGGAACTTTATGATAATTTTACAAAAAATAATAATTTGTTGATAATTCTTATGGTTTGTTCTAAACACATTTAATAATCAAATGCATTATACGGGAAGTTGACGGCAGAAAAATTCGTTTTTTCAATGCCAGTCCTTTCAATAGGGATCTTAATGACAATTTCAGCAACATGCAAAACCAGTTGATAAATCTTTTGATTTTTTAAAATAGATTTAATAAATAAAAGTATAGATAAGGCATTTGTTGAAAAAAATCGTTTCTTTCGATGAAAACTTTTTTAGTTGGGAACTTTATGATAATTTCAGAAAAAATTGATAATTTATTGATCAATCTTATGATTTTTTTTT
The DNA here is from genome assembly GCF_010883055.1 of Belonocnema kinseyi. NCBI lineage: Eukaryota > Metazoa > Arthropoda > Insecta > Hymenoptera > Cynipidae > Belonocnema > Belonocnema kinseyi. The sequence continues at coordinate 111,907,729 of NC_046659.1, forward strand.
ATAAATGTAATAAACAAATTTACTATTGGGGCTGACGAAAAAATTCTTTTCTTTTTATGATGAGTTTTATAATTAGGACCTTTATGATAATTTCAAAAAAAAATGGATAGTTTATTGATCAATTTTATGATTTTTTAAATAAATGTAATAAAAAAATGCATTATTGGGCATCTGTCGACAGACATTTTTTTTTTTTATTTCAGACATTTTAATTGGGATCTTCATAGTAATTTCAGCGTAACTCATTATAAGTTGATAAATTTTATAATTTTCAAAAGAATTTAACAAACATATGAATTAGTCGGGCATCTGTCGAGGGATTTTTTTATATCAGTCTTTTTAATTGGGAACTTAATGATAATTTCATTAACACTAATTTTTATTTGAGAAATCCTATGGTATTATAAACAAATTTAATAATCATATACATTATTTGCATTTGTTTCTTAAATTAAAAGTAAAAATAAAATAAATTTTCTCAACAAGAATGTAAGAAATTCTTTAAGATGGTTTTCAGAGGCAGCCCGAGGAAAGGACCCGAGACCTGGAGTGATTGTTAGAGAAACTGATTAGCGACCTGGATCGCAGGAGTGTTTTAGAACAAACGCGTTGTTTAAATAAGCAACACTTTAAACCATGTATTGGATTTTTCAAGAAAATAAAAAAACAGATTAATTTTCACCTAATCAGTTACAATTTTAAACAAAAAGAATCAATTTTCAACCAAACAGATTAATTTTTCATCAAAAAGACAAATGTTAAATAAAATACATGCCTTATCAACCTGAAATGAACAGTTTTTAATTAAAAATATCAAATTTTAACTAAAAATGGAATAATTTTAATTTTAGAAAAGAAAGGCAATTCTCAAACATAATAAAAACTAATTTTTTACGAATTAGTTCAACTCTAAAGCAAATAGTACATTTTACGAAAAAAAACTAATTCTTAAGAAAAAATTTAATATTTCAACAAAAAACGAAAAAGGATAAGCTTTTAACCAAGAATTTTTCACCAATTTTTCTAAGAAAAAGAAGAATTATTAAAAGAATACAAGAGTTTTCAATGAAGCACTTGAATTTTCAACCAAATAGATGAACTTTTAACTAAAAGAGATCAATTTTCTACCAGAAATGAAATAGTTGCATTTTTAGTGAAGAAAAATAATTCTCAGCCAGAAAAATACTTTATAACAAAATATTTCTAATAAATAAATTTTTAACTAAATTTATAATCTTAGAAAAAAAATAATTTCAAGATAAGAGTTCAACTTTTAACCGTGGAGTGGCATTTTCAACCAAAAAGTTGATTTTTTTATCGAAGACGAATAATTTTGTACAAAAAAAAACTACAAAAAAAATACATCACTTTTCATTCAAAGAAAGGAGTTTCCAATTAAAATTATGAATTTTCAACAACAAGAATAAAGGTTTAAGCATCAAGATTAGCAACAATTAAATTTCTCAAACAACAATAATTTTCTACAAAAAATGAATTAACAACGAAAAACATGAATTTTGAACCAAAAAGTTGATTTTTAATTAAGAAGACTAATTCTTTTACCAACAAATTCCAATTTTCAACAAAATATCTACATTTAAAACAAAAAAGTTTATGTTTACAATAAACAAGATTAATCCAGAACCAAAAATGAAATAGTTACATTTTTAGTGAAGAAAAATAATTCTCAGCCAGAAAAATACTTTATGACCAAATATTTCTAATAAATAAATTTTTAACTAAATTTATAGTCTTAGAAAAAAAAAATGATTTCAAGATAAGATTTCAACTTTTAACCGTGGAGTGGCATTTTCAACCAAAAAGTTGATTTTTTACCCAAGACGAATAATTTTGTACAAAAAAAAACTACAAACAAAATACATCACTTTTCATTCAAAGAAAGGAGTTTCCAATTAAAATTATGAATTTTCAACAACAAGAATAAAGGTTTAACCATCAAGATTAGCAACAATTAAATTTCTTAAACAACAATAATTTTCTACAAAAAATGAATTAACAACGAAAAAAATGAATTTTGAACCAAAAAGTTGATTTTTAATTAAGAAGACTAATTCTTTTACCAACAAATTCCAATTTTCAACAAAATATCTGTATTTAAAACAAAAAAGTTTATGTTTACAATAAACAAGATTAATCCAGAACCAAAAAAGACATAGTTGCATTTTTAGTTACAAAATTTAATTTTAACAGACAAAAGCGAAAATTTCCACAAAATAGTTTAATTATCGAGCGAAGAAATGATAATGAATTTCCGCAAAATTATTAATAGTAAATACAAATTTCCAACAAAGTACACAAATTTCAACTAAAAAGTTAAATACTCAAATAAAAATGGAATAGCTTAATTTTTAGTCAAGAAAATGATTTTTTAACCAAAATTAACGAATTTTCAACAAAGTAATTAAATTATTTTGCATCAAAGAGATGAATTTTTAAAATAAAATGATGAATCTTAAACAAAACAACAAAAAACTATTTTTTAAGTAAGGACTTCAATTTTTATCCATATATTTAAATTTTCAAACAAGAAAATAATTTTCAATAAAAAAACAGTTGAATTCTATTAATAATACGAATTTAAACAAAATACAAAATTAACAAAACTCATTATTTTTCTAGAAAACAGTTGCATTTCAAACAAAAATAGTTGAAACTTCTACGAAAAGTGTTGAATTTTTGATCCACAAAGGTGAATCTACAAGACAGTTCAATGTTTAACTTTTAATATGAATTTGAAAATTTTCTTTTTGACGAAATATTGTAATTTTTAAACTATAAAGACGAATTTTAAAGAAAGCAATGCAATTTTCAAACAAAAAGAATCACTTTCAAAGAAAATTGTTCAGTTGTCTACAATTTCATTAAATGTAAATAAATTGTGGTTATTTTAATTATAAAGAATAATAATTTAGATAAAAATTAAAGTTCCCTTACTATATAAAATCCTATTAAGATGGGGCGGGGGTCCAGATAAAATCTTATGTTGTCTTACTTGAGAGAGGGGTGGCAATTTCAGAAAAAACCTCACGTAATTTATATTTGATCACTCAAAAGATGTTACTGCTCAATTTGGAAAGACATTTTAATTCAGTCCTTTGTTTCGATATTACTTTTCCTTTTTTTATTGCCATCAAGATTTCATATCACGTTTTGTCTCAACGATATGAGCACCATATACCGCCAAAGGCTAACTAAGTGTTTTACGTGCTATACCTGCAAACAATTCCTCTATCGTGTTCTGATTGTTAAGGGTAGCCAGAAAAAATTTACGAGAGTCTCTGAAACAAAACTAGAGAGGAAAATGTTTATTTCTTAGATAAAAAATCTTGGTACATAAACTTTTTAATTAATTTCTCAATTACTACTTCCGAAATAAAATTGTTGTATGGTAAGAAATTTTTTATACATCAACTTTATTATTTTATAATATTTATCGTTTTCAAATGACCTAAGTATCATTATTGTAAAAAGATTCTTCATTTGGCATTCGGGTTGACAATATTATTTTTTGTTTTGCATTTTTTTTTAAATTTTGCACACGATGCCCCAATTATTGCAGGATAAAACGCGCGACTATGCTTGTTAGCTTGTTGAGGAGAATCCAAGTTGCAGGGAGAAGGGGTACTTAGCGCATGCGCAGGCACAAAGAGAAGGGGTACCTGGCAGATGCGCAGTTTCAAGAGGAAGGGGATCTTCACGGTTGCACAGTTTCAGATAGAAGGGGCACCTCGCGGATGCGCATAGAAGCACTTCGCTCTCTAGCGAATTACGACCATTAAGTTCACAGGGACGTCGGAACAAATAAAAACTAGATTTTTTATTTTTCGACCCGGACTGACACACCGAACTCTTCAGTACGGTAATGTGAATCAATCATCCCGCAGAATGACATTCTATAATTTAATTTACCTAACTTCCATCATAATGTATATTTTTCAAAAATTGTTATGTTTGTAACTTCCCAGTGGGCACATAATTATGAAAGTCCCAAGAACGTCTTTGGGACGTTCCTAGTACGTCTTATGTCAGTCCAATTAACGTTTCTAAGACGTCCAACGTCCTAAAGATGACCTAACGACTTCTTAAAGACATGGACATTCTCGGGACGTCTTTCGTACTGACATTAGACGTTTTAAGAGCATCCCTAGGTCGTCCAAAAGACATGTTGTAAAAGACGTCTTAGGGATGTCCCAAAGACGTCTCTAGGACGTCCTTAATTTTTTTGCCCACTGGGTTTGGTCAATTTTCCAGTTAACACTGTGAAAAGGGTCTTGAGTATCGATTTTAGTGTTATGATGCAAAACCCCAACTAGGGAATTTTCATGTTGGAAAACATAAAATTCCAGTTAAAAAATTCTTTAGTGACCCGCTTTTTTGGGACCCTCCATAATAACAGTTACAAATTAGAGGGGGGGGGCATGAAAATAATTTTACGAACTTAAATAATGTTCAGTACGTTTTCTGTTGATAAATTTGAACAAACTTGGAAAATTTGGTGAAAGATGGCGCTACAATAGTACAGTTCAGTAATAACTGTGTAAGTTTTGAAAACCAGTTTTATATTTCAGACTTCACACTCTTTCCGCTTTCCCCTTTTTGCCCGGTTTAAAAAATTCATCCCTTTTCTGCTGTTTTCTGAAAACTCGTAATATTCGGCTAAAACTGTCATTTTATTATAGAAAACTCAACTATTTCATTGAAAAAATATATATTTTTAGCAAAAACATTCAATTAATTTTTAAAAGTTGAACTACTGTATTTAAAAAATCATTTTATTGGTTAAAGCTTCATCTCTTTGCTTTAAAATTTCTCTTTTTGTTTTTATAGAACATACTTGTTTTTAAGTCTTCTTTTGAAATTTTTCTGAACAATTGGATTTTTCAAAAATTATGTTTCTTATAAAAGATGCACTTTCATAAAATAACACTATTTTGTGGCAAATTTGTTTCTTCTTTTAGTTAAAAATTAATAGGTTAATTCAAAATATAACTATTCCATTTTTTGGTTGAAAATTAATTTTTTTAACTTGGTATTCAACTATTTAATTTTCTTGTTAATTTATATTTTTTACTTTAAAAAATGCGACTGGGTTAAAAATTACCCTTGTTTTGTTGAAAATTCATCTTTATTGGTCTTTTTGTTTTTAAATTCATTTATTTAGATACAAATTTCACATTTTTGGTTTTGGTTTTATTACAAATTTCTCTTTTCCGATCAGCTAATAAAAAATTACGTAGAAAATGAAAGATTTGATTTGATAGAAACCTTTGTGCAGAAAATTCATATTTTTAATTAAAATTCAAACATTTGAATGCTTCAACTGTTTTGTGGAAAATTTGTTTTTTCGACTTAAAAATTCCACAATTGGGTAACAAATAAAACTATTTGTTCAACAATGAACTGGTTTTGTAAAGCTGGTTTTGTATCTATTTTAAATTTAAAATCTATATTGTTAACTATTTGGTTGAAAATAAACATTTTTTTTTACTCACATTTTTGGTTCAAAATGTAACCATTTGGTAGAAAAATAACTTTTTGCAGACAATTCGTATTTTTGTGTTAAAGATTCAATTTTTTGCACGAAATTTATCTTGTTGATATTCAAATAATTTACTCAATAAATCAATAATCCATATTTTTTGGTTAAAAATTGTGTGGTTTGTTAAAAACTCTACTCTTTGGATTGAACATTAACACTTTCTGTGGAAATTTTACTTTCTTTGGCTTAACATGCTTTTGTTGGGTTAAAAATTATTCTTTTTCGGTTAAAAATAACTATTTTGTTAAAATTCAACTGTTTTGTGAAAAAATCGTCTTTTTGGTTTGAGAAATTACCAAGTAGATAGAAAAAAATTCAAGTATTTGGTTACTAATAAATACAACATTTTTTTATGGTAACTTGTTGGAAAATTAAAATAACAACTCTTAAATTTGTTATTAAAAATTAATCTTTTTAGGTTGAAAATTCAATTTCTTGATTGAAAGTTGAACTACGGTCTTAAAAGTTAATTTCTGATCCTACTCATAATCAAATAAAAGATACAAAATCTGTTTTTGATTCTATATAATATGATAAAATATTTTCGTTTATACCGAAAGCTTGAAGATTAATAAAATAGCTCATCATCCAAACTTACCTAAAACAAAAAAAACGAAGGATTAGGACATGCTAATAGTAATTTTTCTTAGGTAAGAGTATTCTTAAATAAAAATGATAATTTCATTTTTAAACATAAATCTAGCTTTTTTAATTAAAAATTCAATCATTTTGTCGAAAAGTCGCCTTTCTGGGTTAGAACATTGAAATTTTGTGGTAGAAAATTTATATTTTTGAGTTGAAAGTTTATATTTTGGGGTACAAAACTCAACTTTTTACAGGAAATTTTTTTTTTTTAATTTGACATTTCAGATTTCTTTATCTTTATTAACTGAAATATTTTTTGGGTTAAAATTCAACTTTTCTGATAAACATTCTTTATTTTCGTTTGGAAAGTTATTATTCAAACTAAATATTTAGGTGTATTTTTTATGAAAATTTTATCTTTTTTTCATAGATTTAATTCTTTTAGTCGAAGATTTATGTATTCAATTTTGAAAATTCGTTTTTCCAAAAATTATTTTTTTAAGTTAAAATTGAACTATTCTATATTGGGGTAAAAATTTATTTTCAACAAATTAGTCAATAATTGGTTAAAATTAAATTTTTTTTGGTTCTAGATTTATAATTTCAAATAAATAATAATTTCTTTATCTGACATTTTAACTAGTTTCTTTCAAATTCGCTTGTTAGTTAAATATTGATTTATTTTGTTAGAAAACGGCCTTTCTTGGGTTGAAATTTGAATTTCTTCGGTAGAAAATTTATATTTTTGGCTTTAAAATATATTTTTTATTTGGAAATTTAACTTTTTGTTAAAAATTCGGTTTAAAATTTATCTTTTAATTCAAAATTAATGCATTTTATTTTTTCTTCAAAATGTATCTTGTTTAGTTTAAAAGTCAAGTATTTGGTTACGAAATCGTCTTTTGCAGAAAATTAATTTTTTGGTTTGAAAATTAAATCGATAGTTAAAAATTCATAATTTGGTTAAAGTTACACTACTTTAGTCAAACATTTACTGTTTTTACTAAAAACCGAACTTTTCCATTTGATTTGAAAATTTATCCTTTTTTTACAGAAATTTAATATTCTAGGTTGTAAAGTATTCTATTTGGTTAAACATTTTTCTATTTGAGTGAAAATTGATATTTTTTGGCTGAAAAATAAAATTTTCTATTTAAGGTTCAAAATCTATTTCCTTGGTTAAAAATTTAACTAGTTTGTTTAATATTCGTGTTTTATATTAGTTGAAAATCTTATTTTGTTACTAAAAACTCATTAACTGTTACAGTTTTCAATGCGAATTTATATTTTTTAATTGAAAATTCATGTATTTTGGTGAAAAGCTGTCTTTTTTGGTTAAATTATTATTTTGGTTACGAAGATAATTGTTTGTTTTGAAAGTTTATTTCTTTTATAGAAAATTGATGTTTTTTTTCATTAAAAAACAAAGTTGTCAACTTAAAAACTGCTTTAGTCAAAAATTCAGCTATTTTCTTAAAAATTCGTTTTCTTCGATTGAAAATTCATTTTTCGAACTGAAAATTTAAGTATTCGATTTTTCGTTGAATATCTACATTTTTTAGTTAAAAATTCATATATTTTGTTGAAAATTCATCACTTTTCAGCTAAAAATTCAATTATTCAATTAAAATTTTTTGTTGCTTGCAGATGCATCATTTGAGTTAAAACGTTTTTTGGGTTAAAAATGCAACTGTTTTGGTAAAAAATTTTTGTTTTTGGGTTAGACATTTAATTTTTTCTTAAAAAATCATATTTTTGGGTTGAAAGCTGAACTGTTTGGCAGGAAATTCATCTTTTTTACTTGGTAATTCAAAATTTGTTACGAGATTATTTCTTTCTCAGCGGAAAAATCGTTTTTGTTGAAAATTCAACTTTCTTCCTGAAAACTCATTTTTTTGGTTTAATACTTATTTTCCTAACTAAAAATGTAAGCATTGTATTCTTGGTTGAAAATTAATCTTTTTAATGAAACATAAACATATTTTGTTTAAAATTTGTTTCGGTTTGATGATTTAACTAACTTGTTGAAAATTTGTACTTTTTTCTTTAATTCAGCATTTTTTAAATTGAAAATTTTTTTTTGTGGAAGTACAAATTTTTACCCTTTTTGTTGAGAATTCATTTTTTTAAAGAAGATTCATCATTTTCGTTCAAAATTTAACAATGTTGTTGAAAATTCCTTTTTTCCTAATCTGGAAGGTCTCGAATATATTATTATATTTCGTCGTCTCGTTCTCCTAGATCATAACGTAGTCACATCCATCTGTTCATTCTGATCACAGTTTTTAAAGCTAAAATTTCAAAAGAGAGTACTTTTGGCGCTTACCCACTGAGGTGGCGCCATCTGCTGATAAAATTTCAAAGAAAGTTGTCGAGTCTGATTCTTAATTTAGTTTCTCAACGTTTTATAGATTTACATTATATAAAGATATTGCATCATAATTCAATAAACAAAAAAAATTTATAAATAAATTATTTGTTGAAAATGTGTTTTTTATAATTTTCAATCATTTAACGTTTTTTAAGTTGTAATGCAAGAAATTTGAATGTAAACAATATTTTAATTAAAAAAATGTCTATTAAGACTATTTTTGTCAATATTATAAACAAATTTAATAAGCAAATGCATTATTCAGGCCTTTGTCGTCAGAAAACTTCGTTTTTTTTATGTCAATTTTTTAAAATTAGGATCTTCACGATAATTTCAGAAAAATTCGTAAATGTTGATAAATTGTATGATTTTTTAAACAAATTTAAAGAAAAAATGCATTATTTGGGCATTTGTCGACGGAAAAACGCATTTTTTTCGATGGCAGTCCTTTTAATTGGGAACTTTACGATAATTTTACGATAATTTTACGATCATTTTTTTATTCAGACCTTACAGCTGGCTAACACAAGAGGTTTTGAATACAAGGAATAATTAAATAATACATTTAATAATTGTTATAAATAAATTCTATAACATATCAAAAGTCTGCTAGATCCTAAAGCTATTTATAACAAATATTATATATAATGTTCAATAATTCCATGTATTCAAACCCTCTTGTGTAGGTCAATATTTTTTAACAAAAACATAAAATTAATCAACTTATTATTAATGGTACTGCAAATTATCGTAAAGTTCCCAAATAAAAGGACTGATCTCGAGAAAAAAATGAATTTTTCGTCAACAGATGCTCGAATAATGCATTTGTTTATTAAATTTAAAAAACAGAAGCTTATTAAATTGTGATAGATGTTGCTAAAATTATCATGAAGTTCTCAATTAAAAGGACTGGCATTGGAAGAAACGAATTTTTCCGTCAATAAGTGCTCGAATAATGCATTTGTTTATTAAATTTGTTTGATAAAGTCATACAATTCATCAAAAAACTATGAATTTTTGAAAGTATAATAAGGCACCAAATTAAAAATAATGGCGTGAAAAAAAGGTTTTTTCTGACGACAAATGCCTGAATGATGCATTTGTTTATCAAATTTGTTTATAATATTAGCAAGATAAGTCTAAAGGGCAATTTTGTCATCAAAATAATGTTTTCATTTAAATTTCTTGCAATACCACTTAAAAAAACGTTAAATGATAGAAAATCCTAGAAAACACATTTTCAACAAATAATTTGTTTATGACATTTTTTTTGTTTATTGTATCATGCTGGAATATCTTCATATAATGTGATGTTATAAAATGTCGGCGATTACAACAATTTTCCTATTATTGACGAGCACCGGGAACGTCAAATAGAAAAAGTGTTCCTTTTTTTCGTCATACTTATTTATTTATAAAAAAAACTAACAAACAAAATTAAAAGTCAGGCTCGACAACCTTAAGATTTTATCAGCTTTTTTTACACACAAAAAATTCAAATCGGTTCACAGGTTTAGCCGGAATCGTATTTTGAACCAAAAAATGTACTTTTTCTCCACTGTGCTACGAACCGAACGGTCGAATTTATGCATTACGGAAGATACGGAAGTTCGGAACATGGGAGAATATCAGATCGTGACGACAGCAGCAATGTGTCTTTTGCGTTCCAGCGCAAGCGCAGCGCTCGTTAAGGCCACCTCGATAAGGAGCGTTTTAATTGGCGGCGGAGCAGCGCTTTATTTATACCGGCCTGGCCGCGGACTTTGCATTTCGATCGCTCGAAAGCCAAAGTAGTGGCAAACTCCCTTTTAGGGTAACAATACGCCGCCCGACTACAGAAGAAGATTGTTCAAATTGTTACAATTGTAAGAGTACATACCCTTTCAATAGACCGAATATGGTATTCCACCATATTACACAATATAAGCCAGAATTTATCGAATAATCGATAATTTACTAATTTCAGTTTATTTTACCCAAAACCCACGTGTGATGTGGAACGAAGAAACAGGCTCTAGGTACGAACAATCGATTTTCCGGTCATTGTTCTGGCTGATACAGTATAATAAATTAATAATAATTTTATGAGCCAGAATTAATCGAATAATCTACAAATTATTTTTTTCAGTTCATTTCATGCAAAACCCACACGTGACGTGGAACGAAGAAACCAGCCTTAAGGGCATGTGACACAGCTAAATACCTATATTACCGATCTCACTTTTTCAGTTTACTGAATGTTTTTTTGAACCTAAGAACTTTTTTTGTAAATAAAATATCGAGCTGAAACTTTGGAAAATGCATTAGAGTACAATAAAGTACTTTTAGGTATTGCATTTTGGTAGGAACTTTACTGAAAATTATTTTATCTTTTTTCTGAACCTCGACATTTTTTGAACGCTCGAACTTTTTTTATACATAAAATATCGGTCTCAAACTTTGAAAAATGCTATAGCCGAAAGAAAACTACGTTTAAGTACAAAGCTTAATAATAAAAGATGTAAAAAAATTTTCAACTATCAATTCCATCGGCATCAGCCGGTAAGGTTGTACACGAAAATACGAACCCTCTAGAGCCTCGTCTAGTGGCCGCCAGGGTTTGTATTTTCGTATACAACGTTACCGGCTGATGCCGATGGAATTGATAGTTGAAATATTTTTTTTTTACATCTTTTATTATTAAGATTTGTACTTAAACATAGTTTTCTTTCGGCTCTTGCATTTCTCAAAGTTTGAGACCGATATTTTATGTATAAAAAAAATTCAAACGTTCAAAAAATGTCGAGGTTCAGAAAAAAGATAAAATATTTTTCAGTGAAGTTCCTACCAAAATGTACTTTCTTGTACTCTAATCAATTTTCCAAAGTTTCAGCTCGACATTTTATTTATAAAAAAAGTTATTAGGTTCAAAAAAAAACATTCAGTGAACTGATAAAGTGAGGTCGGTAATATAGGTATTTAGCTGTGTTACATGCCCTTAAGATCGAAAAATTAACTTTTTTGGTTTTTATTCTGAATAATGCAGTATAATGACTGTATTAAGGCCATGTGATGAGTATAACAGCTGATGAAGTCAGCCCTAAGATCAATATTTTTCACCCATATTGAAAAATAAAAGTTTAAATAACGCGGAATTTTTCTTCGAGAAATGTTAATAAATATTAGAAGATCGTTTGTGGCCTTGCAAAGAGTTGGAGGAAGAAAAAAGTTTATTTATGCACATAATGATTATCGACGGACACATTGAGGTTTTACACCAGTAGTTTGACTTTTAACTTTCCCTGACGGAAATCATGCAATCTGTTTTACCCACAGACCCCTAGAAATTCGAAGTTGTCTACTCGTTGCGCTAGTGCTGCTTTGACACAGCTCATAACACCTCATAACAAGCCCATTGCCAACATTGCAAATTGCTTGCAGGGTTTGGCGACAGCACGGTCGGTATTTCTCCAAAATAGTAATAAAAAAAAACTTTTTTCACTATTCTAATTATTTAGGACCAGACACACATTCTTGCATGCCCTCTATTTATCATGCCAAATTTTTAACACGATATATCATTCCATGGGGGCGTAAGTTAGAAAAGAAAACTTCCACTGGTATTTTTTTGATGAAAAAAATTTTCAAAATTTCAACCGGAACAAAGCAGAGACATGGACTTTATTACCTCCTCTTTCTTTTCCCAAACTTTCAGAGCGATACTTCATTTCGTTTAGACGTAAGTTGGGAAAGAAAAATTGAAGACCAGGTTTGGTCACGTGACCCTCTCGTCACATGACCTTAAATAATCTCTAATTCCCTGTATTCAATTTATTTCATCCAAAATTCACGTGTGACGTGGAACGAAGTAGCCAGCCTTAAGATCGTAAAATATGTTTCCTGATTTTTATTCTGGCTCATTCAGTATAATAATTTTATGAGTCAGAATTTATCGAGAAATAAATAATTTATTTATATTAATTTATTTCATGCAAAAGCCACATGTGACGTGGAACGAAGAAACAAGCCTTAGGATCGGAAAATCGATTTCCCGGTTATTATTCTCGCTCTTACAGTATAAGAGGTTAAACAATTTTTTCACATTTAGACTTTTTATAAAACATGATATAATTAATTGACGTTACATATCTCATTGAATTTTATATCGCCATTTTTACACTATGAAATAGGTATTTCTTTATTTTTAATTTCTGGATCACAAACAAAATATTTTACTTAGTTAAACTTCTTTATTACTTTCTGTTCTTTTTTATTTCATTTGTTTTTCAACTTCAAGTTTTCCCTTATGCATTTGGCATTTAAGTTTAGCAAACCGAAAATATTTTATTTTTCAATCTTTTTTAATTTAGTTTAATTCAAGGTTGAAAAAGAGACACCAACCCTTGTCAAAATGTGGGTTAAAGGTATGGATGTTGACACTTTTATTTATTTGAAACAAAATTCTGATATTTTATTTAGATAGGATGAGCACAATAATTTTTTCTATTTCTCCTTATTGAGAAATTGTTTTGCACTAAATCACGTTCCGACAAAGGTTTGATCTAAGGCATTGATTTTTGAGTTTCTGGAAAGGACTCTCAAGTAATTATTGATTTTTTTGAGCGATTATTTCAATTTTTAACCAAGAAAATAATACTGCAATCAAAAGGAACAATTTTTTTATAAAAAGACACCTTTTTAACAAAATACAAAAATTTTAAAACAAAAGGTTGAATTTTCAGTTAAAAACATTAATTTTTCATAAAAATCGAATTTTGAACAAAATAGTTTAACTTTAATTCAAAAAAATAAAGTTTTGCCTAAATTATAAATTATTAATTAGAGACATGACTTTTTAACGAAGAAGTTCAAGTTTTAGCTAATTAGTTGCATTTTCAACAAAAAAAAAAACAAATTTGTTAGCCAAGAAGATTCATTTTGTAAAGAAAACGACAAAGTTTACATAAATTTATGAATTTTACACCAAAGTTTGAATTTTATAATAAATTGGATTAATTATCTTTTTTTAAATCAAGATTTTCAACAAAATGGTTGAATTTTCATTAAAATGACTGAATTTACAACTAAAAAGAGTAATGGATAAATAAAAGAATAAATTTTTTATCATGCACTTCAACTTTAAGGAAAGTACATAGGTAAATTAAAAAAAATTTTCAGTAACAAAAATTATATACCAAAAAAGACAATCTTGTGTCAAAATAAATAAATTGTCAACCAAGAAGTTAAATTTATTAACTAAAAAAAAAGATTCATTTTTATTTTAAAGGCACGAACTTTCGATGAAATAAATACATTTCATATTATAGACGTTAATTTTTATTTCAAATAATAAAAAATTTATTTAAAAAATACAATTTTAACCAGCCAATTCAACTTTCAACTAAGTAGTTAAATTTATGAGAAAAACAATTCTGCTAAAAAGATGGATTTTCAACTAAAAAGAGGAATCATTTACCAAAAAATTATTTTTCACCAAACAGTTCAAATTTAAACCAAGGAAATAAGTTAATTTGAAAATATATATATAATTTTTTGGCAACAACATAACCTTATACCGAAAAAGATAAATTTTCATGGAACTACAAGAATTTTGAAACCGAAAAAAACTAAAAAGATTAATTATTAAAGAAAAATTAAGTTTTCAACCAGATGAACTTTCAACCAAAATCAGGAATCACACCAAAATAATTAATTTATAACAAAGCGGTTTAAACAAAAAGTAGATGAATTTTCAACAAAATAGGTCAATTTTCAAGTAAATAAATGAATGTTCAACAAATTCCCGCCAAAAAGAATAATTTCACACCAAAAAGATGAACTTTCATCAAAACAAATAAATTTTCAACGAAAAAGTTGAATTTTCAACTAAAAAACCAATTCTTAAAAAAAATGGTTTAACCAAATAGATAGATAAAATTTTAAAAAATAACTCTGCCAAAAAGATTAATCTTCTATCAAGCAAAAAAAAATACAATTTAAAAAAAAAAGAAAATGAATTCTCAATAAATAATACTTTATTTTATATTTCATACAAAAAAATGTCAATTTAATATGAAAACTGTAAAATATAGCTAAACATGAATTTTTACCTTAAGTAATTTTTTTCTACCAATAAAGGCGAATTTAAAAAAAAATTATTAAACTTAAAAAAAAAGTTGAATTTTTAAATTAAATAGGTGAATTTTTTAACTAAAAATGAAAACATTAAATTTTCAGTTAAAAAGAATTAATTTTCACCCAATAAAGCAATGCATTTTTATCAAAAGTGTTAAATAATCAACCACAGAAATAAGTTTTTAAGTAAAATGATAAACTATTTTTAAAAAACCTGAGATTTTGACAAAGTAGTTTAACTTTCACGCAAATTGTTGAATTTTTAATAAATTAGATATTTTAAAAAACTTTATCTAATGCGAAACTTCCAATATATTAATCAGTTATTTATGGTTAATTTTAATCATTGAAAACAAGCAAGTTTTTTGGCAGTAGAAATGGCTGATTTTTTAGTCGAAGCATGCTAGATTCCTTTATTCAGTCAAATTTTGACTGATTTGAATTTAGAGAGTATACAAAATTTCAAACTTTCAACCGTTTAGAGTTGAAAATTTTTTTAAATCTTTGGAAGCCTGCGAAATACTTTAATTTATTAATTTTTTTTTTGAAATTTTTAGAAATATTATCAAATCTTACAACATTTTTCATATGCATTAGAGTCCCTTAAAAATCACTTGAAATCCAATTAAAATCTTATGGCGTCCTTCAAAATTGTTATAAAATTCAGGAAATTATTTGAAATAGCATATCATTAGTTTAAGTATCTTAATATCCCTTGAAATATTAAAAATAATATTAAATCCTTGACTTAAGTCTTGTGAAATTTCTTTAACTGCCTTAATTATCTTTAAAATGTTTTAAAATGTCCTTAATTGTTTGAAAAATAATAAAAATCATTTGGCATTTGTATGCAATTTTACATTTTTTTACTTTAAAATTTTATAATGGTGTGATGAATGCTTGTATAAATTATGATGATGATTATTTGGAATAACATTATTGATTTTATTTTGGAAACGCCACCTGTCCACAGCAAAAAATACTTTTTTTTCGTCAAATGTTTTCAACAAATTTAGCCAACCATTTTCGAAATTTTTTAATGTTGATTATCATAAAAAGCAATACGGGGTCTTACTGAGATACATAGCATTTCAACAACCTAGCAATATCAGTGTTAAAATTATTATTTTTTAGAGAATCTTATACGAGATCATCCAACTCTTTTTTAACCCTATTAGGTGGATCTTTAAAAATTTCATTATAAGCATTAAATCTATTATTGTTTTTTTTTTTTCGTTAATAATATTATTAAAATTTTCAATATAAGAATATTAATGCATTATTATCATAGCCCCACTCGTGTCTGATTCTGTAACAACAAGATCTTTGTTTCGATGAAGAAAACTTTCAATTTTAAATCCTAAATCTTAAATAATTTAATATTTCATTGGATTTGGTTGCATTAGTATTTTTTCACTGCAAATAAAATATTCGTTCTCGAATTATGTATGTCTTTTGTTGGCATGTAGGATAAAATCTTCTCATCAACATTACACTCAGAAAAATTTTGTTTGAATCAAGCAAATTTTGTTTAAATTAAACAAATTATTTCTTTAATATGAGCGCAAATAAATGTTTCTTTGATTCGAATAAACTTTTTGTTGTCCTTATTTGTTTGGTTCAAATACATTTTTATTTTGTGTGAATAAATCTCTGGTTTAAAATAAGTAAAGTTCTTTTTTACATTGAATATATATTATTTTAAATAATTATAGACTTTGTTCAAGTGAAGTAAATCTTTTTCTTTACACTTAACCTCAAATTTGAGCATTCTTTATAAAAATTATGTATAAGCTCGATAACATGCTTATTCATAATCATAATTATTGTTGTATATGTAAAACGAGAAACGCGTATTTATTCTGAAGCTTAATTGTGGTTAATTGTTAACTTTGTGCTTCTCATTTCTGAATAAAACAATCATAAATTATAATAATAAGAAATGTACCAGAATTAGACATTTGAATTGAATTTATTGTATATATCAGTGTTCCTTCTTTTAATTATACAATAATAATGACAATAGAAAAAAACATGATTGATTTCATAAATCATCTTTATAAAGAAAGTAGGTTATAGTATTGAAAAGGAGTTACTCGCATTCGAAATCTTCAATTATATCCAAGGTGTTGCCCTACAATTTAAGTAATTCCTAAACTAGAGTTCTTTCGTCCATTTTTTAATTAATTTAAAATTTTACAGAAAATCCGAACCTTCAGAATAATACAATACTAAAAAAATTCCAATGCTTTCAAATAAATCACACGATAAATTAATTCAGATTCTAGGTTAGTTACTTAAGAACCGCTGGCAGCGCTTTATCACGCCTAGTGGCACTTTGTAGTACTGCTTTCTACTGTATTTTTTGTTTAAATCAAATAAATATTCTTATAAATTCGAATAAAAAGATTTTAAACAAATGAATTGTTTAATAAAAGTCAATTTTTTGTTAAAATCAAACAAATTTTACTAAACAAATTATTTGCTTCAATCAATAAGGCAAATAGTTTTCATTTCTTAAAATTAAATAAACCTTTTTTTAATTAAAGCCAAAAATTTGTCTGATTCAATTATATAAATTCAAACAAACATTTTTCTGAGTGTAGCAAGACTTTTTTCAACTACAATATAATTAGAAAAGGATATAATCTAATTAATAAAACACTTTGGATTTCATTTTTTTAAACCGCTGTTGGAATTATTTCGACTAGACCTATTCAATTTTCTTTGCCGAATTCTGAATTAGATAATTATCATAATCAATAAATCAAATGTCTTTCAACTTCAGAAGTATTTTGGGGATGAAAGAGTTTACCAATATATTCAAAATAAATTAAATAAACAGGTAAAATGTGGTAGAAAATGTTGAATTTCAAATTAAATTATTGTCTATGCAGGATTGGTGAACCTGAAACTGCATGTATCTGCATCTCCTGTCGGTAACGCGGTTTGGTTGCCTTTGCAAGGTTTGTGGCTCGCCTTGCCACAAACAGCTCGTGAGTCGACCATAGTGCCCATTTGAATGACGTATGATTATAAGCGGACCCATAACCACAGGACCGCTTCAAAATAATCATACCACAAATTCAGGACCAACCATTCTGAAAATACCTCAAACCAAACCACGAATTTTTCAATGTTGAAGGGAGGAAAACCAATCATTTTAATTGGTCAAGATAATGCTGATTTCCATGCGTCTCGAAAAATAATGCAACCTGCAGAAAATTTGATAATTATTTTTAAAACAAAGCTGGGATGAAATGAAGATAGCAAAATGCAAGGCAGGTCCAACCAGCCACATGCTAATTTTCTGGAGGCCTGTGGAAAATATTTGTCATGAGAGTTGACGGTCGTCGTGTGGCAGCGCCAGCTATGCAGTTGGTCTAGAATTCAAATTTTGCAAGGCGAAAGTATTAAAAAAAATGTTTTTTAAATAAAAATTATTTGTGTAATTTTTAAATATAAAAAAATAGTATTAATTTTATAATATTTTTTATATTCTATATAATATAATATTTATTTTATTTATTAGTTTAAATTCATTTCTGATTTTTAAATATTTTAATAAACAAAGTATGTGTTTTAGTGAGCACAATGTGCTTGTTAAAAATTATTTATAATATGAAGGAAAATATTCTAATGTTAATTATAACTAATTTTGGAAAAGAACTCGAGATAAACATGTTGAAAAAATATTTCAGTTTTCTTTATTTGACAATAATAATTTAGAGTTTCATGTTTTCCCTTTTCTGTTTAGGTAAAAGTTGCAATTCTTATTTAATTCTAATGTTTTATCGCTTATTTTATTCCTTAAAAGATTCTCTGCAAATCTCATTGGTAGTTTTTTATTTAGAGAATTTAATTTATGAAAACCTATTGTTTAGAAAAATAAAGATTTTATAATCCTTAAATAAATTTTTAAAACAAAACGTACCAATGAGATTTGCAGCGAATCTTTTAAGGAATAACAAAAACCCTACAGCATTAGGATTGAATAATAGTTGCAATTTTTACCTAAAGTAAGAGAGAAAAACATTAAACCAGAAAAACTATTATTTAATAAACGATAAAAAAAGTGCAATATTTATTTCAAAGTTCACCTTGAGTTCATTTCCAAACTTGTTATAGTTAACAATGAAATATTTTCCTTGATATTATAAATCATTTTTAACGACGTCTATTTTTTTAGCTTGAAATAACTTTAGTTCATGTTTAATTTGAAAACATGTTTGATTCTTTTAAACCCTTTCCAAATTCATAAAAAGCATGTTCTTCACAAAATTATAAAAAATCTACATTTTTCTTGAAATTTTTGTCTGTTTCAAATCAACAATTTTTCTGGAATCTTTTTAAGACTTCTAAACCTGCTAAATGAATGTCTCTTAATATTTTTCGAAATTGTCTTAAAATTTTTTAAAGACAAAAAAATCTGCCTTCAAATAATTCAGATTCTTTTTTAAAAATTTTCTGAAATACTTTGAAATGTTTGAATATTATCCTAAAGATAGTTTTTTCAAAATAAAAATCAATGAACATTTATCTGGGAATCTAAGGAAAATTTTTTTATTCTCTTGAAACCTTTTTAATTTTAATTCAGCTTCTTTTTTCAAAATCTTCAGCAATGCTGATTTAAAAAAAAAACCTAAAGGTTTTAAATTAACTTTGAATTGTATGAATGCTTTTAAATATTCATTAAGCATAATAGAATTTTTTTATATTTCCTAATTCTGATTTAAATGTCTTCTAGAATTCTATTTTTCAAAATAAAGAAATCAATTAAAATTTAACCAAGAATCTTGAGACAATTTTATTCTTCTCTTAAAAGCATTAAAACCTCTTGAAAAGCTTCCAATTTTTTGTTAAAAATCTTAAAAAATGTACATTTCGTAAAAAAATTGTCTTATTCTTCACAAAATTTCAATTATTTTCGATTATTTTCAAAACTACTGAAAGTTCTACAAATCAAAAAAATTTTAATCCAAAAATCTTGTTTTAAAATCTTTCAGATTCTTTTACGACATATTTGAAATCTTTAAAACTTGAACATTATTTTTTTTTAAATAAAATCTTTTTGAATTTTCCCAAAATCTTATTGTCCATGTGGTAGAAAAATGAAAAAAAAAATAAATAAAAAAAAATAAAGAAAGAAAATTTGAAAAAGTTACTATCAAATTATAAAAATTTAACAAACTTCACCCTTAGAAAGCTTTATTGTATTATATTGCAGTACTCCAACACTGCATAAATTATATTTTCTGTAAATTATTATTTAAAAAACATAATTCAATAATTTTAAATAAAAATGAACATTTATTGATCCTTTATTTCAAATTACAAAAAAATTGCAAAAAAAAAATGGAAGTCGGATGAACTTGATTTTGTTGCAAAGAATATGGCTTTACAAAAACTAAAATGTTTATTATCCTTCTTTAAATTTGTTAGAAGCCAATTTGAAAAAGAATAAACAACTTGGAAGTGCATACTGTGCCAAAGTTCTAAAATTGAAAGGAAAAGGTTACTCAATACTCGTCAAGCCAGAGGAAATAGAGAATCGGAAAAGGAAATGGTTTTTACTTCATTTTCGAGCAATCAACCTGAATCAGACTGGAAAAGTAAAACTTGTTCACGATTCAGCTGCAAAGATAAACGAAAATTTTCGAATGATCTTATTCTTACTGGATCAGATTTGTTATTTTGGTTATCAGATTGGAATCTTCGTGATTAGGTCAGGTTGCGTGATAAGGTTTCTTTAAAAAAAAAAAAATTTTTTTAGTTAAATAAACAAAGATTTCTGCACAATTTATATTGCAAATGACTGGTTGTGAAATTGTCTTGTTTTGTGATATTTAGTAGATAAAAAAAATGCTACTAAATAATTCTCACAATATAAAAAATTTCATGTTTAGCCATTTATAATCTAAATTGTATGGTAAGATGAACTACAAGTTTTGTTTTTATTGATTATTTTACAAAAATAAAATATTTTCTTGTATCAGCCAAAAAATATGGTACAATCAACCAAATGAAAACCCATTTGTCAGAAAAAACGTATTTAATTAATTATTCTGAAAATTACACGGTATATTTATCTTATAGTATTTTTCTGTTGTTTTTTTATCCAATTATTTTTATTAATTATACCGATGTACATCGTAGCGAAAAAGGAACTAATGGCACTATTTTGGAAAAGGTAAGTAATTGTATATTTACTGTAAAATCTAAATCACAATTTAAATATAAAGCAAATGTTAGCAAGCGTAACAATAAACACAATTTATTCCTATTTTCCATAATTTTCATAATTAAAATTTTTATCCAGAGAATGAAAAAAACTTCTTAAGATTCATGGGAAATTTTTAAATGATTGTTTTGTAAGGAATTTAAAAAAAAAGTGAAAACATTACAAAATATTTTTAATTATTTCCTAAAATTTTTTGAAAGTTTGTAAAAGATTTTTAAGCCTAATTTGACAACTTTCACAAATTTCATAATTTTAGAAAAAAATTGAGTAAGCTTAGGAGATACTCAGAAATTTTAAAAAGATTCAAAAATTATTAAAACTTGTAAAGATTTCTTAAGAATTTTCTAAATTTTTACGAAAATGAAAAACATTTTTTTAAGTTCCTACACAGATATGAATTTCAAGAGATTAATTCGCGGAACTGCTTCTTGACTTTATTCACGTTCTGCCACAAGAACTAAGATATCGGAACCTATGCTTCAAAAGCAATGGCAATTGATTTAAAAGCAAGGCTTCCGAGATCTTAGTTTTTGCGCCAAAGCGTAAATGAAATCAAGGAGCAGTTCCGTGAATTATTCTCTTGAAATTTCTTTCCAGGTAGGAAAAATAAAAATAATTTTTTATCTCAAAAAATTAATTTTAAGAGATTATTTAAATACATTTCAAAAATTCTCAAAGAAGAATATGAAAGATTTTAAGGCAATTTTTTTTAATTCTGCAGAATAAATAAAAAATGCAGGAAAAATTTAAATAATGTTGAGAGATTAGAAAGTTCAGAAGGCCTGACCAGATTAAAAAAGAAAATAATTTTCCTTATATTCGAGTGAAAATTTGAAATATTTTTTTCAATTTGGAAAATGAACTTTAAAAGAAAATTCTCAAAGGTTTTTAAACATATGAAACGGTTTCTTAAAATTTCGAAAAAGAATTTTGAAGATTTCAAAGCAAAAGGTTTTAATTTGGCAAGAATACGAAAAAAAAAAATAAATAATTGAGTAAATTTAAGAAATATTTAATAGAATTGAAGCGATTAAAAATTAATCTGAAAGGATTTATCATAATTTAAATATCCGGAAATAATACAAAAAAACGAAAAAATTAATAACAAAACCAAAAATTCAAGAAATTATATTGTAAAAATTATCAACTAATAACGGATTTTGCAGAAATTTTTATGAAGTTCTCAACTGAAATGAATGGCATTAAAAAAAATTTTGGTTTGTCGAAAAATGCTCAAATAATGCATTTGTTTATTAAATTTTTTCTTAACAATTATAAAATTTATCAACTAATTACGAATTTTTTCTAAAATTAACATGTATTTCCTCATTAAAAATACTGACCTTGAAAAAAAAATTTTCCATCCACAGATGCCCCAATAATGTATTTGTTCATTAAAATTGTTTTAAAAAGTCATGAAATTGATAAGTGAATTTTTAAATTTTTCTGAAGTTATCATGAAGTTCGTGATTGAAAAAGTTTTCATAAAAAAAACTCTTTTTTCGAAAAATGTCTTATCTATGCATTTGATTATTAAATTTGTTTAAAAACATCATGAAAATTATCAACTAGTAATGAATATTGAAATATTGTAAAAATTGTCATGAAGTTTCCAACTGAAAGGACTGATATTGAAAAAAAAACTATTTTTTTCCGAGAAATGCCCGAATAATGCGTTTGCTTATCACATTTCTTTTTAAAAAAATATAAAATTTATGAACTAATTATGAATTTTGATGAAACTATCTTAAATTTCCCAATGAAAAATACCCTCTTCGAAAAAAATTTGTTCTTTCGACAAATGCCTTATTTATGCATTTGTTCAATAAATGTGTTTGAAAACATCATCAAATTTAACACCTAGTAATGAATATTGCAGAAATTCTCCTAAAGTTTCCGACTGAAAGGAATGATATTAAAAAAACGAATTTTTTGCCGAGTAATGCCCGAATAATACATTTGTTTATTCGATTCCTTTTAACAAAAATGTATCAAATAATTATGAATTTTTATTAAATTGTCGTGAATTTCCCTATTTAAAACACTAAAATAAAAAATAAAAAATTTTGTGTTGAAATTTGCGCCAATAATGCATTTGTTTATTTAAATTGTTTTAAAAAGGCATAAAACTGATCAGTGAATTATGAATGAATTTTTTCTGAAATTACTGGCATTTAAAAAAAAATTCTTTTGAAAAATGCCTGATTAATGCATACGTTTATTAAATGTGTTTATATTCTTAACAATAATAATCTTACGAAGAAATCTCTACATTATCATTTATAAACAAATTTGTTGTTAATTGTAGAATTTAGGAATATCTTTAAATAATGTTAGTCGATAAAACTTAGGCGTTTTGACAATTTTCATATTATTGACGAGCACCGAGAACATAAAAAAAATGGTTATTTCATTCTTCCTATTTGTTCGCCTATAAAAAAAATTAGCATGCAATTTCAACTTTTTTTATTTTGTTTTTTCAATAAAAAAAGAAGAAAAATTAAATTTTGAAGTATTCCGGGTTTTGAAAAATGCTTTGATTTAATAAAAATACCTACAAAACTGAAAGCAAGTATTTAAGAAATATGTCCAATACCAATGAAAATGTTAAAAAAATGATTGAATTTTTGATAAACAAATAAGTGAATTAAAATGTTATCGTAAGATTTGCGGCAATTCGTCAGTTTATTTGCACTAAATTTTTGAACACTCAATGGAGAAAAACAGGGTTTTAGTTGAATTCATAAGAGTGAATAAATAATTTTTTATTTCAAAAGCAATTTCTATAAACAAATGTCCATATCAAATATTTTCGATGGAATAAATGAATTTTTTCTAGAAATTGATCACATGTTGCTTGGAAATAAAACCTAAGTATAACATTTAACCACTAAATAAAAATCAATAATTTTTTAAACTACCTTAATTAACAAATTCACTATTTGGCTATTTCTGGATGTACAAACTTAATGTTTTTGGTGCAATTAACTGTAAATCACTAACTTCTTAATCTTACATAACATTTTTATGACAGTAAACGATTTATTATTGCAAACAACAATTATTTAAAAAAATTTGTATTATTTCATGTATTCATCAAATAAAATAACGCTTTTTCACGGCATTAACAGCGAGTTATTTAGCAATGCATTTTTACTATGAATTGATAACATTTAAAAAACTTTTAACCAAACTTAATTAACAAATTCATTATGTGCCTATTTTTAGCATTAAATTTTTTTTGTATGTAAACAACTGTTAATAACACATTTTTTAACTTTTTAAATAGTTTGATAACAATCCGAACAAGTTTAAATGCTGAGAAATAGCCAAATAATTCATTTGTTAATTAGGCTTGTTTAAACAAATATCAAATGTTATATATTCAAAGGAAAAAATCATTGCTAAATAACTAGCCGTTAATTCCGTAAAAAAGCGTTATTTTATTTATAAATACATAAAGAGTTAAAAATTTGAGTGAAACAATTGTTGTTTATAATAATAAATTGTTTGCTATCATTAAAATGTTCTTAAAAATTTTAAAGTTAGTTATTTACAGTTAATTGCATCGTAAAAGTCAAGTTTGTATCTCCAAAAATAGCTAAATAGTACATTTGTTAATCAAGGTAGTTAAAAAAATTAGTAAATTTTATTTGTTGACGAAATATGATATCTTATTTCCAAGTAATATATGATCGATTTGATGGAAAAAATTCATTTATTCCATAAAAAAGACCTGATATTGATATTTGTTAATAAAAACTTCTTTTAAAATAACAAATTATTTATTAACTTTAATGGACTTGAATAAAAAATTCTTTTTGTCCATAAATTGTTCATATTAGGTGCGAATCAATTGAAGAATCTCCGCCTATTCACACGTAACCATTTTCATTCACTTATTTGTTTAAAACAAATTCAATAAATTTTTTTAAATTTGCATTACTATTGGACATCTTTTTTGGATAGTTGTTTTTCACTTTGATTGGTATTTTTGATTGAAGCAAAGCATTTTTTCAACCCGATATACTTCAAAAGGAAGAATTGTTGTTTTTAGTTTTTGTTATTAAATAAACAAACAAATAAACAAAAATTTAAAAATCGGTTATGACAGATGCGTAATTATATTAGCCTCCATTAAAAAAACATTTATTCGGATCATAATAAATATTTCATCATAACGATTGGGCATTCTAAAGAGTCTGTGACACGACAAATTATAAAAACCATACGTCAAACGGTGAAAAAATGAAAAACGACAAGCTGTATAAAACTCGCGCCAGGTGATTCGTGAATTATTGCGGAGAGGCCGACACAACGAGCGATCACCCAAATTCATTTCGTGGACCACTGGAAGCTCGTTCCACAAGATGAAACGTCAATCCAACCTTTTCACCCGCTCTTTCTTTTGTGCCCTTTGAGGATCGTCACTGGCGAAAAATCATTTGCTTCAATGTGTATGTGATTCCCATTCTTTCGATATAAATACCCAAGACAGAAAATTGCATGTACAGGTGGCCCTTGGTTACTCCTTATGAACAAGTTTTTTTTTAATTAAAGAAAAAAATAATTTGCTTAACATTTTTTCTCAATATTAATCGATTTTATTTTATATCTTCTAAAATATTGATTTCATCAAAATACATGGCTGAGAATAGAACTATAGAACTTCCGATTTGCGGTTGGGTGATTTTCCGTTAAGCTACTAGAGAGATTGAAAGAAGAATCCTTTTCAGAAATACACACTTTATTTTAAAAGGTTTCACGTTTTCAAATTTTACTTAATACATTACGTATTCAATGGTTCTTCTTTTGATCTCTATAGTAGCTTAAAGAAAAAAGCACCCAACCGACAATCGGAAGATATGTGGTTCGATTCCTAGCAGAGCGAAGAAGAAGTTATTTATTGAGAAAAAAATTAATTTAGAAAATGTTTCATTCATAGCTCCATCTAGTCTGACAAGACGTTAAGAATTTATGTTATTCTCGGATAATAATACAGGCTCCTTAAACAATTTTAATAAGTAACACCTGGTAAACTTTTGCGTGTATGTCTGAAGGAGGATTGCTGTTTCGATCTCTCTAGTAGCTCGAGGGAAAAGCACTCGACCGGCAATCGGGAGTTCTGTAGTTCGATTCCCAGTGGAGAGAAGTAGAAGTTCTTTTTTCAGAAAAAATTTAATTTAAAAAATGTTCAATTCATAGCTCCATCCACTCTGAAAAGACGGTAAGAATTTCAGTTATTTCCTACTTGTAATACCGATTTATTGAAAAATTGAATACGTAACACCTGGCAAACTAATGCGTATATTTCTAAAGAAGGATTTTTATTTCGATTTCTGTAGTAGCTTAAAGGGAAAAAACCCGACCGGCAATCGTAAATTCTGTGGTTCGCCTCCCAGTGGAGCGAAGAAAATCTTTTTTGAGAAAGAATTTAATTTGAAAAATGTTTAATTTACAGTTCCATCTGGTCTAAAAAAAACTTTAAGAATTTCTGTTATTCTCTGATAATAATATAGATTCCATAAAAAATAATGGAATACTTAACACCTGATAAACTAATGCGTGTATTTTTAAAAGAAGATAGTTGTTTCGATCTCTCGAGTAGCTTAAGGGAAAAAAAACCGACCGGCAAATCAAAAGTTCTGTGGTTCGATTCCCAGCGGAGCAAAGGAGATCTTTTTTTAGTCAAAATTTAATTTAAAAAATGTTTAATTCGCATCTTCATCTAGTCTGAAAAGATGGTAAGAAGGAAAATAATATTTTTTCAGACAAAAATTTATTTTAGAAAATGTTCAATTCATAGCTCCATCTAGTCTAAAAAGTCGGTGAGAATTTCTCTTATTCCCTGATAATACAGATTTATTTAAAAAATTGAATACGTAACGCCTGGCAAACTAATGCGTATATTTGCCAAAAATAATTCTTCTTTCCATCTCTCTAGTAGCTTAAGAGGAAAAAATCCGACCGGCAATCTTAAATTCTGTGGTTCGACTCCCAGCGGGGCAAAGGAGATCTTTTTTTAGTCAAAATTTAATTTAAAAAATGTTTAATTCGCATCTTCATCTAGTCTGAAAAGATGGTAAGAATTTCTGTTATTCTCTGATAATAATACAGATTTCTTAAAAAATGTTAATATTTAACAACTGGCATTATAATGCGTGTATTTCTGAAAGAGGATTCTTCCTTCGATCTCTCTAATAGCTTAAGGGAAAAGTACCCGACCGCCAATCGAAATTTCTGTGGTTCGATTCCCCGTGGAGCAAAGGAGAAAATTTTTTTAAAGAAAAAAATTAATTTAATAAATTTTTAAATTAAACTCCAGGTTATTTGTAAGACAGATAATTTTTAAGACAGGTAATTCAAAACAATCCACGTATAATAGATGATAATCTTCTTGTAATCCATATAAGTAGAAGAAATTCTAGTATTTCTAAGAATCAACTTGTAATCTTGAGTAATCGAGGTAGTTTAGAGTAATTGACATATATAATCTAAATGGTTTTAAACTATTTTTTTTATTTCATTTGTTGTTCTTTGAAATTAATTTTACTAACTTAAAATTTAACTATTCTATTTTTGGGTCAAAACTGATCCTTTTTTTATCTGCAAATTAATGAATTTGGTTAAAAAGTCGTCTTCTTTGGTAGAAAAAAACCTCCCTTGTTCAAAATTTATGCTTTATTTTTAAAATCAAGGGCTTGCTGAAAAATCAATTTACTTTCAAGGAAATTTAACAATTTTGTCAAAAGTACTTTTTAGTTGGTTTATAATTCATCTTTGTTGAAATTTTATGTTGAAAATGTAAAATTGTTAGGTGAAAATTCAACTCATTGGTAGAAAGATAGAGTACTTTTAACAAATTTAATTTTCCGGTTTAAGATCATTGATCTTAGATGAAAATGGTTGGGTTGAAAATTTGATCATTTCAATTTTCTTCGAAATTTATCTTTCTTTGTAAAAAAATCATTAATTTTGTTGATATTTGGTGTTTATTGGTACATCATTGATACTTTTACGTGAACATTCTTTTTTTTCAATTGAAACTATTTTGTTGAAAATCTATGTATTTTGTTAAAAATTTGTATTTTTTCGTCTAACACTAATCCTCTTAGTTAAAAATTAAACTTCTTCTTTGAAAGTCGAACTATTTTGTTCAAAATTCATTTTTTGTTTGTAGGGAAATCCTTATGTAACTATTTTATTTTTGGTTCAAAATTTATCCATTTTAGTTGAGAATTAGATACTAGTTGAAAATTCATGTATTTTGTTGAAAATTCTTAGATTTTCGGTCGAAAATTAATTTCTTTGTCTATAATTTTATGTGTTTACTAGAAAATTCATTGTTTATAAACGAATCTTCGTTATTCTAAATTGAACGATTTTTTTGAAAGTATTAGCTTTTTTCAATATAACTATTAATTTTGTTGTTAAAATTTATCTCATTTGTTTAATAAATATTCTACATTGTAGAAAATTCAAGAATTAGGGTGCAAAGTTATTTTTGTATAAAAATTCTTTCTTTTAGTTGAAAATTCCTCTTTGCTGTAAAATTTAACTATCCTATCAAATTTCTTTTTAATGCAATTGTTTTTAAGTAAATTTAAGCTCCATTGATTTGAGATTCATGATTTTAGTTGAAAATTCGTCCCTTTCGTTGAAAAATTAAATCTATTATCAAAAATTCATTTTTCCTGTTTGAAGCTTAACTTTTTAGCTGAAAATTTATCTGCTACATTTTTGGTGTAAAATTGATATATTTTGGTTAAGCGTTCAGATAGAAAATTTTTGATTTTGGATGAAAATGATTATTTAGAAAAAAATTCGTTGTTTTGGTTAAAAACTAATTTTTTTAACTAAAAATTTGAGTATTTAATCTTTAGTGAAAATTTGTCCTTCTTAGTTCAAAATTCATAGAATTTGTAGAATTTTCGTATTTTTTGAAATTGAAAACTACTGTTATTGGTTAAAAATTCATATATTTAGTTGAAATTAAATTACTTGGCTGAAAATCAATCTACTGTTTTAAAATTTAAACAATCTTCCTAAACAGTATCCGTTTTTGTTAAATAGTCAAATATTTGCTGAAAAATCGTATTTTTTAGGAGAATAAAAATTATTACATTTTTCGTTGAGAAGTCATCCCTTCTGATTAAAAATTATTCTGTATTGTACAAAATAGGAAAATTTAGTTAGAAAAGTGATTACTTATAGAGATTCTTCACTTTGTTCGGAAATTCATCTCTATCGTTGAAAATTTATTTATTTGATCGAAAAATGGTTTCTTTTTATGAAATTCTTTTTCACTAAAAATTGAACCATTCCGGCTAAATATTCACAATTTTATTTAAAAACTAATCTCCTTTTGAAAATAATTAAACATATTTAAAATCCCTACTTTCATTTATAAAATTAAATTTTTGAACTAAAAATCTAATTTTTGAACTGAAAATTCGACTATTCCAATCTTGGTATAGAAATTATATTTTTAGTTGAAAATTTAACTACTTTCTTGAAAATTTATATATTTTGCTTATAATTCGTCTTTTTCCAGTAGGAAATTAATCTTCTTGCTTGAAAATTCTATTATCTGGTTTAAAGTTGATTTATTATGATGAAAATGAAAAACATTCAATTCGATGCTTTTTGTGTAAAAATTCAAATCAGTCTTGTTCAGACGGTGTATTTTAGAGTAATCTTTTTCAATCTGGAGCAATCGTAGACAGTGTAGAGTAATTCTGACTAAAGGGGTGATCCATGCTAATCAGATAGAAGTCAGACTAATCCACCTCCGCTGGACCGCATTTTTAAAAATTCTGCCCCCCTCGGTTTTCCGATTTAAAAAATTGCACTTGATTAACAAATCCAACCCCCACTCTTAAAATACTTTTGCTTCAAATTTGGATAATAGATTTAATCCAAAAGCTTTTAATTTTTATAGAATTACTAAAGTATTCAAAAAGCCACTTTTTCTCGAGATTTCCATCCCCAGTGCAATTTGGTTTCTGTGCGTGTCTATTCAATATGAAATGGCTTTCAGTCCCTGAGGTGGTTACCCGGTTTTTGTCCTCTCAGCAAGTCGCGGGTGATGAGGTAGACCTCATATGAGCCTTTCAGCGCCTCTAGCTGGTGGCTTGCGATAACATCGCAAACTGACCCACATCCCCGACAGAAAAGCTTCCTAATGAAAACATTAAAATGAAAAAGTCTTCTCTATTTTTCATTAACTCCTTTTATGGTCCAGCTACCTTCTCTGATAACGGACAAGCATTGCCCTGTGTACAGGTATTCTCCGCATACAGTCAGAGACTTGTATTTTGCAATTAACACAATTATTTCCTAGCAGCTGTACATTATAAAAGCTTGGGAATGAGACAATTGCTGCGAGAACATTTTCGCTTTCACGACACTTGATGAATTATAAATAATAGGAAACATGCATTTCTTCAAACTTATGACTTGCTTAATTCTGCGGTTCTATATAGAAGAATTGTACCATCTAAAGAATTGAAATAATGAGCTAACTTTTAATTGCAGACATTTAAGGATAAAATGGTTAGTTCTTCTTTATTCATAATGTGTCCCCTAAAGGTGCACATGACTTCCATTCCTTATAATCATTACGCTTCTAATCTAAGCGACTTCCGTTTCCTTTTTCGTTTACTTTTTTATACCTCCAATTTTCCTTTTTTTAAATTCATTCTTTCACTCTTTCTCATTCGCTTATCTAGCTCCCTCCAACTCCCTCATCAATTCTTCTCCTAATCCATTCTCCCCTAGAATCTTAACCACATTCTCTTGCCAGCTTCCTTTATCTTCCATTCCTCTTCTACATCCTTCCCATACATGTTCCCATAATTCCTCCTCCGATTCACATGTTCTACACTTTCTGTTCTCTTCCTTTTCCCAACATCCCCCCTTCCTTACCCCGTTTCCTAAACTAAATCCTGCTATTCTGGTCCACCTTCTTTTTCTCTATCCTTTTTCTAAATGCTTTTGTACTTCTTCCTTTTTTATCATCTTATACCATTTATTATATTTTGAGTCCTAAATCATCCCTGACCTTTATAGTAATTGTCTTTCCCTCTTCTTTTTTCCAATTCTTCATAGTTTATTCAGTCCGTTCTTCTATGTCTCTAGAATTAAAAAACTCTCTCCTTTCTACCCCCCATCTCGTTAATTCGATCGCCCTCCCTCTCCTCTCTTCTACCTTCATCAAACACTCTCTTGCCAACTCCCGTCCATTTCCTTCCTTTAACTTCTTCACAAATTTCCATGCCCCCTTTCCCGCTCTAATACTTAACTTATGCCTTTGCGCTTCTTCTCTCACCATATATCCTGGCGTCCTCCAGCCTGCCCCTATTGTCCACCTTATATACCTTTCTTGTAAACTCTCAATATCTTCTCTTTCTTTCCATCCCAATATCGCTGCTCCATAACCTAATACCTGCTATATCAGCGTATCAATTAATCACATTATCCTTCTCCAATTTTTTTAAACCTTCTTTTTCCTATAACACATATCTGTTTCATCACCCCTGCTGCTCTTTTAAAAATTCTTTTTCTTATATAAGCTCTATGATCTCCATTCGTTTGCAAGATATATTCCAAACATTTAAACTCTTTTAGTTCTTCTAACTTGATTCCCTTTCATCTCTCCGTCCATTCTTTCTTGCTTCCTCATCCTTTCCTAAACCTCATTATGTTTGTCTTTTCTACATTTAAAATCAGCTTTTTCCCAGCTTAGTATATTTCTAAACCTGTAATTAAGCATGCCATCCCTCCTTCTTCTTTCACTTTTCTATCCTAACTCCTCCCCAACATTTCCTTTAAATTTCTTCTTCCAAGTTTGATATTATTATATAGAATAAAAGTGGGCTTCAAGCACATTCTTGCCTCACTCCTCTCACAAACCAGAAACTCTCTCACTTGCTCTTCTACTCTTACCCTGCTTTTTGTCTCTCTACACATTTCCGATAGTCTCTTTATTAGACCCTCTCTTATCCCCCTTTTCAACATAGCTTTCTCTATTGCGCCTCGGTCTAATTAGTCAAACGCTGCCTTCAAGTCCACGACCATTTCTATGATTGTCCCTTATTCCTTTTCCACCCTCTTATTTACTAGACAGTTCAGAACATTTATGCGGCTTATTACCCCTCTTCCTTTTCTAAACCCTATATGATTCGTTGGCTCTTTTTTTCTAACTTCTATCTTCAATCTTTCCGACAAAACTTCATACAGCGTTGGCATCAGCTTCACACCGCTATAATCTTTAACCTTCTCTCCTTTGCCTTTCTTCGCTATTGATATAACTACTCCTTCTTTCCATAACTCTGGCTACCCCTCTCTTTTCCATACTGGATTACTCATTATCCATGCTTATTCCTCTAGTTCCATCCCTCCATATTTCCATACTTCATTTCGAATCTCATCTATATCAGATGCCTTTTCATCCTTCATTATTCCCTAAAACCTTGACTATTTCTTCCCTTGTTATATCCTCTTTCTCATATATTTCTCTACCATATTTTCTTCCCCTCTTTACTTTTCTCTCCACTCCCCCGAGAAAATCCAAACAATATTTCTTCCATTCTAACATTTCAATATCTTGGTTTACTCTTTTTCTTTCTCTATTTACTACCTTCCATGCCTCTTCTTTCATCCTAGCCTTCCCCGCCTCTTCCTCAAACCTTTTATTCTCTTCCTCTTCGTTTTGATCACACAACTCAGTATATGTTTTTCCCCATATAATTCCCCATTACTTTTTTCTTTTCTCCACTTTCTTAATTCGTTTCTGACCTCCTTTTTTTCTCTTTACAGTTCTCATCCGATCCACTTCTATTCCCCCCTTTACTAACTTAATTTTTGTTTGTGCACTCCAATCCTCTTTTTTATTCTCCTATCATTTTTTTCATCTCCTCGTCCACATTTCCCTCTCCCGTTTTCATATTACTGACCTTTTCTCTAAACTGTTTTTTCTTTACCTTGACCAATCCCCTTTTAGTTAGCAAAATATGGTGCTGCTATTTCATTAGTTGATACTGCTATTTTATTAGCGGATACAACAATTTAATTAGTTGCAGAGACTTTTCAGTTAGTGCTAGCATTAAGTAAATGGTTATCTCAACTAATAGAATAGCATTACCACATATCACAAACTGAATTGTTGGCCCAACTAAATATTTTTTCAGTTTTACTTTATTACAATCGATTGTAGTTTGCATTTATTTATATAATTTACCGTACTTTTCCTCATTTGCCTCCGCTTTCCCAACTTCCCCTCCCATAATTTATCCTCTTTCTCATACTTCCACTACTGCCCCTTGCATATTTCAGGGTAACGGTTTTAATCAAAGAAAAAAATTATCGATCATTTACCGGTTTTTTCCCCAGTTTGCAAACATTTTTCACGGTCACTGAAATTTAAAAAATCAAACACGTAATCTAAAAATTGTTTCATTCGAAGTAATAAAAACTGGCTAGCAAAAGAAAGAATCTAAGTGAAACTCTTGAATTTTAAACATTGAAAGTTGAAGTTTATAAGTTGTTTCATTCAACAGTTTTGTATTCAAATGCTCAATAATTTAAACGTATAAAATAGAAGCTTCTAGCGTTTTTCAACTAAACAATTGTATATGCTTTTATAAATTGTAAAGTTTAAAGATTCAGATTCTGTTCCAAAAACACAGGTCCACGTTATCATTTTCAATGCTCTGAATTCAAGAATCCGTCAACAAAATTAAAAATGTTTGAAATTATACCATTTTGAGCAATTTCAAATTCTAATTCCAGCTCAGAATTAGTTAAAAGTTCAAAAACTCCCTGTTTAAATCCAGAATTTTTTTTTTTACAATTCTCCATTTCAGCTAATAATACGAATTATAAGTTTTTTTTGCAAAATACCCTGTTTCAAATCAGAATTTAATTTTTTCTCGAAAATACCTCGTTTTAACAAAGCATAACAATTTTGTTTGAAAAATTCAATTTTCCATTGAGAATTGTTTTTATTCTGGATAAATTCCAATTCCAGCTCAGAATTGGTTAAAAATTAAACATTTCCAGTTAAAATCCAGAATTTTAATTGTTGAAGAAAATACCTCGTTTTAACTCAGAATTAAAGTTTTTGTTTGAAAAATTCAATATTCCATTCAGAGCTGTTATTCTCCTGGATAAATTCCAGTTCCAACTTAGAATTAGAATTCTTCTGTCAAATTCCCTTTTCTAATTTTGGTTTTTTTTTTCTCGAAAATATACCATTTCAACTTGAAATTAGAATTTACTCTTTAAAAAAAGTACCCTGTTCCAGTTCGGAATTTATTAAAATTTTTTAGTTCCGTGTTCCAAGACAAATTATAATTCTTCTAGATAAATACCAGTTTCGAATCAGAATTGGTTAAAATTGAAAATTCCCTGCTTCAATTCTTTAATTCCCGTTTCCAATTGAGAATTTTGTTCCTTTTCGAAAATTTCCAGTAAATTAAAAAAGCTCGGAATTTGTTAAAATTTGAAAATTCCCGGTTAAAAATCAGAATTATTATTATTTTCGATAAATTCCGGCTCTAACTATAAATGTGTAAAAATTGAAACATCCCTCTTTAAATTTAAAGTAAAATTATTTTTATTTTAATTAGTTTAAAAATCCTTAAAATGCTTAGAAATTTTATTTCAAAATCCTGAAATATCTACATGTTTTTTTTTAATTTTTTCAAATCATTATTTTTTTAATTCTGCCAAATTAAATCAATTTCCTTGTAATCTTCCACATACAATTTTGACATTTTATCAATCTTTTTAAATATTCTCTTAAAATTCGTTTAATAAAATAAAAAAATCATTTTCAATTTTCCTAGAAAATATTTTCTATTCATCAGAACCTTGTCAAAACTCTTAAAAAGATTCTTAATTTTTTGTTCGAAATCTGTCAAAATCTATATTTTCTTTTAAATTAGGCCGTGGGTTATTTGCACCGAAATTTGTGTTCGCATATTCGGATTTTATCGGTAGACGTAGACACTTTGGTCAAATTATTTTAAATCATTTCAAATATTAAAGTGATTTTGAATTTTTTCAAATCTCCTAAATATCTTTTTAACTTACCCGCATTATTTCAAATTACAATAGGTGTTTTATTGTTATTTATACAAGAAAATTCCAAAATTTGACTTAAAAATTAAATTTGGTTGAATCGAAAAATTAAAATTGTGACGTTCAAAGTTAAGTTTTTTTGTTTGGTTTTAAATGTTTAATTTATAATAACTGGTTTTCAATGGACAGTCAGATATTAATAAATATAAAGTCTGTATTCTTTTTCTTATTTAAAATTTTAAAAGTACAATGTTCAAAAATTGAATATTTTAGACTGAAATTCTATTTCAAATTTTCATTTTTTGTGCTGAAATTTTTATTTTTTCAACAAAACTTTTACGGCAAAATAGAGCAAAAATGTAGTGCAAATTTTACTTTTTCTAAAAAAAAAATCAGTTGGCGAGGTTGAAATAAAAAAGTTTTTTTCGATTTTCGGGCTGAAAATATGATTTTTCAAAAAACGGTTTACGGCACATTAGAGCACAATTCAGGAAAATTTTATTTTTTCGAAAGAACTAATTGGCGAGGTTGACATAAAGTAAATTTATTTATTTTTTGGCTAAAATTGACATTTTTTTCAAATCTTTTACGGCACATTAGAGCAAAAATCTAGCACAATTCAGCACAATATTCACTATTTCGCAAAAAGAATTGGCGAGGTTGAAATAAAATAAGCTTTTTTTCTATTTTTGGGCTAAAATTTTCATTTTTTCAAAAAATCTTTTACGGCACAATAGAGCAAAAATGTATTCCAATTTTTATTTGTTTGAAAAAAAAAAACAGTTGGTGAGGATACATAAAAAAGTTTTTTTTTGGATTTTTAGCTGAAATAATCATTTTTCAAAAAATAATCAACGGCACATCAGAGCGCAATGCAGCAAAATTTTTATTTATTTGAAACAACCAATTGGCAAGGTTGACATGAAATACGTTTTTTTCATTTTTTCGGCTAAAATTGACTTCTTTTAATCTATTACGGCACAATGTAGGAAAAATATAGTACAATTCAGTACAATTTTCATTTGTTAAAAAAAAAACAATTGGCGAGATTGACATAAAATAAACTTTTTTCTATTTTTCGGCTAAAATGTTCATTTGATCAAAAAACCTTTTACGGCGCAATAGAGCACAAAATCTAGAGAAATTCAGCACAATTTTCAAATAATTTTCTTTTTTATTTTTAGTGCTGAAATTTTCATTTTTTCAACAAAACTTTTACGGGACAATAGAGCAAAAATGTAATGCAAATTTTACTTTTTTCTAAAAAAAACCAGTTGGCGAGGTTGACATAAAAAAAGTTTTTTTTTCGATTTTCCAGCTGAAATAATCATTTTTCAAAAAATAATCAACGGCACAACAGAACACAATTCAGAAAAATTTTAATTTTTTGAAAAAACTAATTGGCGAGGTTGACATAAAATAAGTTTTTTTTTTCATTTTTCGGCTAAAATTGTCATTTTCTTAAAAATCTGTTACGGCACATTAAATCAAAAATCTAGCAAAATTTAGCACAATATTCACTTTTTCGAAAAAAGAATTGGCGAGGTTGACATAAAATAATTTTTTTTTCTATTTTTGAGCTAAAATTTTCATTTGTTCAAAAAATCTTTTACGGCACAATAGAGCAAAAATATATCACAATTTTTATTTTTTCGATAAAAAAAAACCAGTTGGTGAGGATGACATAAAAGGTTTTTTTTTTGATTTTCGGCTAAAATTATCATTTTTCGAAAAAAAGTTTTACGGCACACTAGAATTAGCGATGTCAATATAAAATAAGTTTTTTTTATTTTTAGGCTAAAATTTTCATTTTCTAAAAAAAATATCTTACGGCCGAATACAGAAAAAAATCTAGCACAATTCAGCACAATTGTCAGTTTTTAGGGAAAACTAATTGGAGATACTAACATAAGAAAAAGGTTTTTTGATTTTTTGTCTGAAATTTTTTATTTTTTTTTACAAATATTTTGCAGTACAATACAGCCAAAATGTATCACAATTTAGCACAATTTTTATTTTTTCGAAAAAAATTGCAAGTCTGGCATAAAAAAGTTTATTTCTTATTTTTGGACTGAAAACTGAATTTTTTCAAAAAATCTTTTACGGCACAATAGGCCTCTCATCTAGCACAATTCAGCACAGTTTTCATTTTTTCTAAATATGAAGTTGGCGTTACAAATTCCGAGACATCAATGGTTATTCCTTATCCCTTTTCTTGCTATCTAGAAGTGTATTTAAGAAAGTTAATTTTCTGTGACGATTTTTCTGAGCAATTAAAGATGTAAAACGTTCTTTGATTTTATGTCAAATGGCTCCTGATATTCAATAATAATATTATAAAAAAATAATAATATAATAATAATATTATATTAATCCGTGTTAGACGAGTCCTTTGTGAATTTTAATGAAGGAAGCCGTTCTTATCTTGAAACACCCGATGCCTCTTGACAAATTTGGCTAATTAAATGAGAGTTTACCGAAGGCGACGTTGCAGAGAGAGTAATTAAATCTCACTTTGTCCCAGCTTTCGCATGGCTCCCTTAAAATAGCACAACTCGTTATTTCATGAGATACAGATGGCTAGGAAATCTTGCTTTAAAATCATTTTCGGATGATCTGGTCATTATAAAACCTCGTCAAAAAGAAACATTCAGTAATCATAAAAACAGCGTTTCACGAGCAAAAGGGATTTATTTACGATGATAGAGCCTGTCTGATGCAAACTCCTCTTAAAAAAAAAAGAATCCAACGACAAAATTTGGACTACAATAAACAAAAAAAGCTCCTATTGTAACCTGAAAAACAAAAAAAAAAATAAAATGAAAAAGAGAGAAGAAAATTGAGAAGGGAACCAACAACATCCACTTCCTTCTTTTTTTCTTTCTTTCCTCTTTTTTATTAAAAAAAAAAAATTTGTTGTTTTTTTCAGGTTACAATTCGAGCTTTTTTATGTTTATTGTAATCAAAATTTCGTCCTTGAATTCTTGTTTTTTTTTTAACAGTAGTTTGCATAAATTTTATTAAAGGAAGTTAAATTATAATTTATTAATTAATTTAATTTTAAATTTTAATTTTAATTTAATTTACATTATTAATTAATTTATTAATTATTATTAATTTTTCTATTATTTAATTTTAATTTTGAATTTAATAATTATAATTAAAATTATTACATTATACGTTAAATTTCTTAAATTTAGAGTCTGTCTCTTAATATAAAGGTAATAAAATAATGTAACGTGATTTTTACTTCAAAGAATATCAGACTTCATTGCAATGCATTACGAGCTATAAAATATTAAACGTATTCGGGCGAAGTATCGGAAATTCTCTCGGCTCAACGTCCAACCATTAAAATGTATATTTTAACCAGTTTTATGTTTTTAAATTAAATAGTAGAACTGAATTATTTAAGGCTGGTTACTAAAAGTGCATTCTCTCTCTCGAGTGCAGTTGAGTTCCATTATTTTTTAAAATAAAATTTGTAAACATTAAAAGTGTTAGGGAGAATTTTTATTTTAATATTATCGATTAGCTGAAGTTAATAAACAACAGTTTTAAATTGAAAATTCGTAATAATAAATTTTAAGATAAGAATTATAACATAATAACCTTAAAAGGCACATTGATATTTCACACCTCTCACTTTATACTTGACAATTCGTTTGATTTTTCTCCAGAAGTTAATTTTTGTAACTAAAAGTTTAACTAATTCATCCGTTGTAGAAAATTAATCTTTTTTAATTAAAAATTCAACTTTTTAATTGGAAATTTCATTTGAAAATTAATCTTCTCTAATTGAATATTTAACAATATAATAAAAAATTTGTTGTGTTTTGTGGAAAGTAAATCTTCTTGATGAAAATGCATCCCTTCTAATTGAAAATGCAACTGTTCCATACCAAGTTAGTCTGTTTTGTCTGAGCAATCAAATATTTTGTTACAAAAATGTTCTTTATCGGTTAAAAAAATTAAAAAGTTTTGTGAAAAAATCGTATTTTCCGTTTAAATATATTAGATTTTAAACTGGATTACTTTTTGGTTGAAATATTAACTACGTAATCAAAGATTCATGTCTTTATTTCAATTAATTAACTATTTTATGAAAAAATTTGTTTAATTTTTGATTGGATATTAATTTTATTTAAACTTAAAAAGTAACCTTTCAATTTTTTTGTTGAAAATTTATATTTTTTTTATTTAAGAATTCGATTATTTCGTTCAAATATACATTTTTTGGTTGGAAATGCAACTATTTGAGTAAAAATTCATCTATTTTGCTCATAAACTTAACTTTTTTTTACAAATTTAATCTCTTGGGTCGAAAATATTATTTACTATTTTGTTAAAAATTCGTATTATTTTTGAGATGCAATTAATTTCTTTAATTCTAAGTTTAACTAATTTATTTGTTGTACAAAATTTATATTTTTAGTTAGGAATATAAGTATTTAGTGTAAAATTCTTCTCTTCTATTTGAAAATCTAACGATTTGTTTACAAATTGTCTTTTTTGATTGAAAATTAATGTTTTCTAACTGGAAATTCAACAATTAAATTAAAAAATGCTTGTGTTCCGTTGAAAAATAATCCTTTTGTTGAAAATGCATCTCTTCTTATGGAAAATGCAATTGCTTCATGGAAAATTAATATGTTTTGACTTAGTAATCAAATATTTTGTTAGAAAAATTTTCTTTTTCGGTTGAAAAAAAATCAACTGTTTTGTAAAGAATTCGTATTTATATCTTAAGATGTTTTTTATTTAAAATTGGAATATTTTTTGGTTGAAATATCAACTATTTCCTGTTCTGTTAACAATCATTCTTTTTTGGTTAAAAAATCCACTAACTAGTTAAAGATTAATTTATTTAGTTTAAATAATTTCCTATTTTATAACGAATTCGTGTCTTTTTTGGTTGGTTACTATTTTTTAACTGAAAATGTAACTTTTTAATTTTGGTTTAAAATTTATATTTTTTCGTTAAAAATCTGACTATTTGTTTGAAAATTAAGTTATATTTCAATGAAAACGCAACTATTTTGTTCAAAAGTTATCTATTTTCATAAAAAAATGTACTTTTATTGGTAAAAAATCATCTCTTCGGTATTAAATAATAAAATTTTCGGTTGGAAATCAATGTTTCAACTAAAAATTGAACTATTTTATTTGTAGTTCAAAATTGATATATTTTAGTTTAACATTCAAATATTTGGTTTAAAAAGCTACTGCGATAAGAAGTCACATTTAAAAAATTAAAGATTTGCCTTTTTTTAATGAAGATTCATTTCTTTCTTTAAAAATAATTAACTATTTAATTGAAAATTTCCTTTAATTGTTATTAAGCAAATAATCCTTTTAGGTGAAAATTTAACTATTTTATGAGTTGCAGAAAATTGATCTTTTTTACTTAAAAGTTCGACTATTTAGTTGTAAAATTATCATTTTTAGTAGAAAATTGATCCTTTTGCTTAAGAAATCATTTTTGGCTTGAAAATGCGGCTGTTTAATGAAATGAAGAACAACAATTTTATTTTCGGTTAATAATTAACATTTTTAATTGAATATTAATCTTTTGCAGTTAAAAATTTAACAACTTGGAACACAAATCGTCTTTTTACGTATAAAATTAATCTTCATGGCCTAAAATTCCTCTTTTTGGTTAAAAATACTATTGTTTGTTAGAAAATTAATTCGCTTTTTAAAAATTAATTTTTGTTTGTTAATGATTTATTATTTGAAATTCTATATTGTTGGGCTAAAAATGAACTGTTTTGTAAAAAGTTGATCTTCTCAATATCAAAATCCAAAATTTTTTGTATATCAATTCATGTTTTGGTAAAAAAATATATGTTTTTTAGCTGCAAAAATGTATAAATTCCAGTTTTGGTTTAAAATTGATATTTATTGTTAGAATATTAATCATTGTGGTTGAAAATTTATCTTTTTTGGTTAAAAAATGAAGGTTTTTAGTGGAAAATTAATTTTCCTTGGTTCAGTATTCAGCCATTTTGTTCAAATTTATATTTTCTAGTTGAAAATTTAACTGTTTTGTAAAAAATTCGTGTTTTTAGTTTAAAAATTTAACAATTTGGTAGAAAATTCTACAATTCGGTTAAGAATGAAAATATTCATATTGAAATTTAAATCTTTGATGGAAGATTACATTTCTGTTTAGAAAATTATATTTTAGTCTTTAAAATTCAACTTTTTCGACATAAATCGCCTTTTAGCTCACCAAATTCATGCACTTTATTGAAAATTCGCATTTTTAGTAGAAATTTAATTATTTGGTTAAAAATTCATCTTCTCGGTTAAAACTGTAACTATTTGGTTGAAAAATGATAATTGTGGTAGTTGTAATTTAACTACATGGTTTCAAGTGTAACTACTTTGTTTAAAAAATAGTTTTTTTTTAATTCACCTCTTAGTTTCATATTTATCTGTTTTGTTTAAATCTCTTTGCTTTTAATGTTTAAAATAAATGTTTTATTCTGAAATTTGAACTATGCGATTTTTCATTTGAAAAGTATCCTTTATGTGTTAAAAACTAAACCATTTGACAGAAAATTAATTTTTTGTGCCAAAAATTATATTTTATGGGTTAAAAATTCAACTGCTAGGTTTCATGTTCAACTACTTTGTTAAAAATTCGATGTTTTAAAGATTCATCCCTTTGGTTGAAAATGTAACTGTTTTGTTTAAAATTTTTTTAAATGTTTAAAACATTTTTTTTTTGGAATTTGAACTATTCCATTTTTCGTTCAAGATAGATTTTTTAGGTTAACAATTCGTCTTTTTTATATAAAATCAATATTGTTCGTTCGAAATTTATCTTTTCGGTTGAAGATTAATATATTTGGTTAAAAATAGTTTTTGGGAGAATTCAACTAACTGAAAATTCGTTCCAAATGCTTGGGCTAAAATTAATTTGGTTATTTTTTTAAATTTAAAATTCGACTATTTGGTTGAAAATCCATCTTTTCGACTAAATTTAGTCTTCTTCTGTTAAAAATTCATTTATTTGGTTGAGGATTCTACAATTTCGTTAAATTTGGCTTTTTAAAATTGCATCTTTACAGGTTAAAAATTACGTCATTTTGTGAAAAATTAAAGCATTTTGTGAAAGTTTAACTATTTTGTTAAAAGATGAACTATTTTGTTAAGACTTCAATTTTTTTCAAGCTATCCTGTTTGTTTCAAAACTTGTCTTTTTTGTTAGAAATTCTTTCTATTGAATTAAAATTTCATCTCTTGTAATAGAAAATTTATTTTTCCTGGTTTGAAATAATCGTTTTTTTTTTCAATTAAACTTTTCGGGTAAAAAATAACACAAAATTTGTAACGACCTTTATGAGCGACCCTGTTGTATAATATTCAGCCTTTTACCGATTAGTTCAATTAAAATCATATAATATTGTATTAAAAGCTAACAAGCCGCAGATATAATCAATAAAGTGCGTGCACTGAACGAATCGGAAATTTAATCACGTAAAACTAATTATTCTCTGATATTGGTGAACCCTCGAATAACGGATGGTTTGCAAAATTTTGTCGAGCAGGAAAATAATTTTCAAAAATGACTTTATTTTAAATCCTATTTCATGAAACTCAAAAGTAATTAATTATGTGTCCATCAACGAATAATGTGTTACCAACATCTGTTGGATATTATTCCACCAATAATAATTAATACTGTGTAATTACAATTTCATTACTTTAGAAATTGACCGTAAATATATTTTTAAATTTGTTTTGAAATATAATTCCATTCCGAAGAGAGGATAGTATTATTCAACTACATGGTAAAACGGACTCGAAATGAATGTCTGGTTTCAAGTTTCTGTTTTTTGTTGAAAATTTTTATTTCTTAGTAGTAAATTAATCTACACTATTTTATTTACCCGTAATTTTTTTAACATTCACAGTTTCAGTTGGAAATTCTTGTCTTTGGTTTATTTTTTTTTTGTTTGAAAGTTGATTTTTTCAACTAAAAATGTAACTATTCTCCTTCTGGCTGAAAATTAAAATTTTTTCAAAAATAAAATTTTGCTGATAGAAAAATTACTTTTTCTAGTTAAAAATATAACTTTTTTAGATGAAAATTTCATTATTTAAGTAAACGTTGAAACTAGTTGGTTAAGCATTCGCCTTTTTAGGTTGAATTAAACTTTTTTTATTTAAAAATAACATTATTTGAGTAGAAATGCACCAATTTTTTTACATTTTGTGTAACTTGAATTAATATAAATTCTATTTGAAATTAAAAATAGTTGAAAATTAATTGATTATATCAATACATATTACTTTGAATACATTTTTTTAACAAATTATTTTAATTTGAACGAAATTTCAAGATTATTGGTACCGTCACGATTTACCGGGACATTTACCTTACTTGTTTCGTTAGAAATTAAACTTTTTTGTTTGAAAAATCACAGGTTTTTTTTAGAAAATTCGTTTTTTTTTTACTTGAGAATTCAATAAATTGGTAGAAAAATAAACTATTTCGTGGAAAGTTCACATTTTTGTTAAACGTTCATATTTTTAATGAAAACTGTAACTATTTTATTGAAAATTAAACCATTTATTTAAGGAATTAACTATTTGGTGGAATGATTAACCATTTGATAGAAAATGTACTCATTTTTTTGGAAAATTTTATTTTCGGGTTGAAAATTCACCTATTTTGTAAACAGTTTGTCTTTTTAGCTTTAAACTTCAGAAATATTGTTTACAATTCATTTATTTTTTGGCAAAATTATTCTCTTTTTGTAGAAACTGAATTTTCTGGGGAATTTAACTATTTCCTTACAAGTTCATCTTTTTTATTAAAAATCTGATTACCTGGTTTAAAGTTATACTACTACCACTACTATGTTAAAAATAATTTCTTTATTCACCTCTTTGGTTTAATATAATTTTTTCTTAAATTAATTTTTTGTTCTGAAACTTGAAACATCCCACTTTTGGTTGAAAAATCCTTTGTAAGTGGGAAATTCAACTCTTTTGTAAAAAAAATAATCTGTTTGGCTTGAAAATTAAACTATTTACCTGAAAATTAACATTTTTGGTTAAAAATTCAACTATATGGTTACAAATTAAGCTATTTATTTAAAAAATTAACTCTTTATATTAAAATTTAACTATTTTGAAACAAATTAATTTTTTGCTGAGAAATCATATTTTGGTTTCGAAAATTCAACTCTGTTGTATTTAATTTTTCTTTTTGGCTTGAAATTTCAAAAATTTATTGGACAGTTCACATAGTTAGTTAAAAATTCGTCTGTTTCTGCAGAACATTTATCTTTTATTTTATCTAATTTTTTTTATTTTTTCTAGTTGCAAATATGAATATTCCGCTTTTTGATAAAAATTAGCATTTATGGGTAGAAAGTTAATCCGCTTTAAACGAAGGTCATCTATTGGGTTACGGTTTTAACTGTTTGTTAAAAAGATTTTATTTTTGTAGTAAATTAATTTCTCTGTTTGAAAAATCACCTTTCTAAGTTTAAAATTAAACTTTTGTGTTAAAAATTCGTCATTTTTATAGTAAATTAGTTTTTTAAAATGAAAATAGAGCGATTTTATTTTTTGTTAAAAACTTATATTTTTAGTTAAAAATCAAACTATTTGGTTGACACATCATCTTTATTGACTAAAAATTAAATTAACTTTTTGAATTAATTCTTCTTGTTTGAAAGTAATTTTTTGTTATTAGTCTTTTTCAGCAAAAAATTTATCTTCTTAGTTCAAAAATCATCTTTTTGGTGGAAAATTGAACGGTTCGGTTGAATGTTGCAATCTTTTATTGAAAATTATTTGTTCTTCAGAAATTTATAGTTTTAGTTGAAAGTTCATGTGAATTTGTTTGTGTTATTTGAGATGAGATTTAATTTTATTGAATAAAAATGTAAAAATTTCATTTTTGGTAGAAAATTAATATTTCAAATTGAAAATTGTTCTCTTATAGTTTGAAATTTAATTTATTTGGTTTAAAATTCATCTTTATTTTGTAGAAAATAA
Source organism: Belonocnema kinseyi (assembly GCF_010883055.1). Lineage (NCBI taxonomy): Eukaryota > Metazoa > Arthropoda > Insecta > Hymenoptera > Cynipidae > Belonocnema > Belonocnema kinseyi. Next base: position 111,952,708 of record NC_046659.1, read on the forward strand.
AAATTTTGTTTTTGAAATTTATTAACTCTGGTTAAATATTCCATTATTTAGTCGTATTTTCTTGTTCACAGTTTAACTGTTTTCTGATACAATCATCTTTTTGGCTTGGAAATTAAAAAAGTTTTGTTAAAAAATCTGATTTTTGGCTTGAAAACCAAAACAAATCTTTTTAAAGACAATTCGTCGTTTTTGCTTCAAACTTCAACAATTTTTTTACAATATATGCATTTTGTGGAAAATTCGCCTTTTTTGCATATTTGGTTGAAAATGGAAATTTTTGTTGATAATTTATATTTTGGGTTTAAAATTCAACTATTTTAGTAGAAATTTTAATTATTAGATTAACAATTAAACTATTTTCTTTAATTTAACTATTTGCTAGAAAATTACATTTAAAAAAATAATATTTCCGGGTTGAAAATGCTACTATTTTGTAAATGATTCATCTTTTTGGTTTCAAAATTGACCAATATTGTACACAATTCATGTGTTTTATTGAAAATTCTAGTATTTTTTGGGATATTATTATTGCGGGTTGAAAATTCTTTTTTTTTTTGGTTAAAAATTTAACTATTTTGTTAAAATTCTTTTATGAATAGAAAATTCAACTATGTGGTAGAACATTGACGTATTTTTTTGAAAATTTGCAATTTTAGTTTGAAAGTGATCTCATTGGTTAAAAAGGTTACAATTTTGTTGAAAATTCTTCCCTTTCGTTTGAGCGAGAGAATTAATATTTTAAATCAAAAGTTACTGTTGAATTTTTGTTTGAAAATTATTATTTTTTTGAAAATAGTTAATCTTCTATGTTGAAATTGTATCTATTTTCGTAAATGTTCAACTATTTTACTATACGAAATGAATATATTCGCTTAAAAATGAACTATTATGGACAATTTAACTGTTTGGTCTTTATGGCTTCAAAATTCAACAATTTTTCTTGAAAATTCAAGTTTTTTTTTATAAATTCACTTTTTTTAAATAAAAATTAATCTTCTAAGCTAAAAATGTATCTTTTCGGTTGAAAATGAATCTTTTTCTTTGAAAATTTAACTATTTTGTTAAAAGATTAATTATTTTGTTAAAAATGCAACTATTTTGTTGAAATCATGTAATTTTGCAGAAAATTTTTTTTTTTTTGAACATTTGTTCTTTTCGATTTAAAATTCTTCTTTTACGGTAGAAAAGTCATCTTTTCTAGCCGAAAACAAATTTTTTCGTTGAAAATAAAAATTTTCGTTTTAAAAACAGCCCAAATATGGTAATCTACTTACTAAAAAGATTCTTAAATTTCCTAAAAATTTTAAAATATATTGATAATTCGTATATTTCAATATCAGTTTAATGATAATTACTGAAAAAAATATTCAGGAATTGAGTGTAAATGAAATCGCATTTTTTTTTTCTATTTTAAACTGCGTTTCGAAGCTAAGAAAATGAGACGAATGGAAGTTATTCAACGAGATGGTAAAATGCATTTGAATTGACTTTCTGGATGCAAATTCATGGTTTTTGTTGAAAATTTGTCTTTTTTGGAAAAAAATCAATATTCTTTGTTAAGAAATCTCATTTTCTATTAAAATTTGAATTATTTACTTCAATTTTCAAGTTTTTCATTACAAATTATTTTTCTATTGTTACTTGTGCTTAAAAATTCATGTCATTTTCTTGAAATTTTATTTGGTTAAGAGTTAATTTTTTTTCTCTAAAAGTGTTAGTATTTAAGTTTTGGTTCAAAATTAAGATTTTCAATTGATAACAATTCTTTTACAGTTCAAATTTAAACTGTTCGGTTGAAAATGAAATTTTTTGTTGAAAATTCATATTTTTTGTTAAAAATTTAACAATTTCAGTAATAAAAACTGCATTATTTGGTTGAAAATGAAACTAGTTTCTTGAAAATTTTGCTTTTCATTAAAAAATTAATTTTGTTGTTGTAGAAAAGTCATCGTCTTCTTCATTTCAAAATTCAACAATTATTGTCAAAATTCATATATTTTGTTGGAAACTAATTTTTTTTTTGGCGAAAAATTCACTTTTTAGTAGAAAATTCAACTGTTTTGTTAAAATTCATCTTTTCGCATTTGAAATTTAACAATTTTGTATAAAATTACACTATTTGTTTTCAAATTATCATCTTTGTTGAAAATGCATATTTTTGGTGTAAAGTTCATTTTTTGCTGAAAATTCAACATTTTTTTCAAAATTCATCTTCTTAAAAAGAAAATTATTATTCCGGCTTGAAAATTAATTTTTTGGTTGAAACTTTAACTAATTGATAGAAAATTAATGTTCATAATTAACTAAGTTAAGTTCATAAGTAACTGTTTTGTTGAAAATTGATTATTTTTAAAATTTTATTTTATTAATTTAAACGCAATTATACCATTTTTGTACAACTATTTCATCAGAAAATTAAATTACTGATTAAAAATTATCTATTCAAAAAACTTAAACTATTTCGCCTTTTTGGCTTCAAACTTTCACAATTTTATTGAAAATTTATGTATTTGTTCAAAATTATTCTTTTTTTTTATAGTGAAATAAGCTTTTAGGTTGAAGATTTATCTTTCCGGTTGAAAATTAATCTATGGGATTACAAATTTAACTATTTTGATAAAAGTCCTTTATAATTGCAAAATTTAACTATTTTTAAGAAAAATCATGTATTTGGTTAAAAATTCTCCTTTTTTAAGAGAAAAATTATATTCTTGGTTGAGAAATCATCTTTTTGAACGAAAATGTAACTATCTTTTTTTTTTTTAAATTTTATTTTTGAGTTGAAAGTTAATAATTTCTTATTGAAGAAAATGTAACTATTCCATTTTTTATCTTTTGGTACAAAATTAATTTTCTTCTTCGAAAATTCATCTGATTGGAAAATGATCAAGAATTTTGTTAAAATTTCGTCCTTTTGTAGAAAAATAATCTTCTTGGTTGAAAATTTATTTTCGTAAGTACAAAATTTAGTCATTTATTTAACAATTCAACTGATTTTTTTTTAATATAGTTTTTTAAATGAAAAATATCGAGAATTTGAAAATGTATTTTATGAACAGTCCCTTATATTTCATAAAAATTGAAAATAATAATGATTAATTTTCGATATCTGTTTAATGTTAAAATTAAATTTTATCTGAAAAAAATCTCCTTTCACTCTGCTGGGAATCGAGCCACAGTACTTACGATTGCCGGTCGTGTGCTTTTCCCTTAAGCTATATGGGATATCGGGAGAAGAATCCTTTTTTTTTTAAATTTTAATGTTAGTCAATGGCATAAATTTGTTTAATGGCGCAATTTTTTTAAAACTTTAAAACATATTTTTTAAAATTTTTAAATGATCAATTTCTTTCGAATTATAATTGCATTTCGAAGAGAAGAAAAATAGACGGGTAGCAATTATTCAACGGCATGCTGAAATTCATTCGAAATGACAATTTCGATAATTAGATCCAGAATTGCAAACCGTCATATAACTGGAGTCGCACTTCAGCCACCGTTTGTCAAAAGTCTCTGAAACTTTCATTACGATCCGCATGCGAAATTTCCGCTCAGAAAACGGAGTAATTATTAAGCTAGGTAACCAATTGCAAGCCATTATCTCATTCTACTCACTCAGTCTATCTAAGACGAAATAAAAAATTGTTAAATGTTTCTTATACTCAGAAGTTTTAAAATCGTGCTTTGAAATTGTAAACAAGGAAAATGTTCTTATTATTAGAACCAAGGAAACCAGATAAAATAAATAACAAATTTTCCGAATTGGTTTATTCTAAGGTCAAAAATCAAAAACAAACGAAATTACTAGAAAATTATCTTTTTCCGTTTTATTTTGAATTAATGTGGTTAAATTTATATTAGTTTCATTAAAAAAGTGTCTAGGATATTTTGTTGGAACTAGACGCAGCCTTTTGTTTAGAAAGCTTCCGAACTTTAACATTTTTAATTATATAAAGTTTGAAAATATTATTTTATATAAGCTTTTAAATGAAAAAGTGTTTTCACTTTTTTTATTTACAATTTTGCTAATTAAAAATGTCAACAATAAATAAGCTGTTCTTATGACGACATCCACAAATTACGTAAGGCGAACTTTTGAAAGAAACATTTGTACTAAAAAAATAAAAAATCCAAAGATATTACAATTTAGCAAAATGTAAAGGAAAACTTGAATCTAGTAAGCGAAAAGTGAATTTTCTTATAAAGAAATGGCGATATTTGTTGCATTATAAGTTAACAAAATGCTCTAAAATTAGGAGGACTAAGGTATGATGTTTTTCACCAACATAAATAAAATTAATTATGCCAAGGACATAATTGTTGATAGTATTTTTAGTTAAATTTGAGAAGCTTCAAAAACATTAAACTTTAAGTACAAATATGGCATTTTCAAAAAAATAGATAAATTTTGAACTTAATAGTCAAATGTTCAATCAAATAAAATTTCAAACATTTAAAAAAATGAGCAGTTTAAACTTAAATAAAGAAGAAAATATTCTTCAGCAACAGAAAACGAATTTTCAAAAACATAGTTGAATATTTCACCAAAGAAACAAATTGTTCACTAAAATAAGAAATATTCAACAAAAAAAAAAGTTTGTAGAAATATTAGGTTAATTTTCACCAATATATGAAATGTCAACAAAAACAATTTTAAATAGGGAAGATAAAATTCTCTGCCGCAAAAGACAAATTTTCAAAAAATTAGTTAACTTTTTAAATACAAAAAAAATAAATTTTGATTTGAACATTGAATAGTTAAAATCTTAGTTTAAACCAATCTTTGTAAGCGAAAAACGAATTTTTAACAAAACAGTAAAGTTAGTAAACAAATGAATGATTTTTTAAACTAAAACGATGAATATTTAAACAAGAAAAAGTTTCGAAAAAATAGTTCACTTTTTAACCCATATTTAGATTTTTTACAGAAAAAGATCAATTTTAAACCTGATAATTGCATTTTCAACCAAGAGATTAATTGTCATTTCGAAATAAAAAGAAAATAAATTCTGAACAAAACATTTAACAGTAAAAAATTATTTTATAGCAAAAAAAAAGACCGAAAAAACGTTATAGACAAATTAGTTGAATTTTTATCCAATATTTGTATTTTGAACTAAAGAAGATTGATGTTCAACCTAATAGATGAATTGTCGAACAGAATATTCAACAGTTAAATTTTTAGTTTAAAAAAATAATTTTGCAGTAAAAAAAAATAATTTTCAACAGATTAGTTCCATTTCTAAACAATGAATTCAATTCTGAAGTAAAATGATAAATACTTAACGAAGAAAAAAGTTTGATACAAGTTTGTTTAATTTTCAACCAAGAAAATACATTTTTTGCAGAATGAGGCGAGTTTTTAAACAAGTAATTGAATTCTCAATTAAAAATAAAATCAATTTTTAACAAAAAATGTTACAGTGAAACTTTCAGCTTAGAAAAAAATTATTTTACTAATAAAGCTTTCAACTAAGAAAGATACAGTTTCAACCGAAAATAGAATATTTAAATTTGCAGTTAAAATGATTAAAACCCTAGTAAAAGTGAAACAAAATTTCAAAAAAACAGTTCATTTTTTTTACCGATGTTTTAAACAGAATTACATTTTTAACAGCAACAAAAAATGCTTTTAAACAAAAAGAATTTCTCTAAAAACCATGGAAATAAGATTTTTCACAATAACTAAAGGTAATGAAATATTTTTAATTTAGCTAAAAATTGAATATTTTTTATTGAAATTTAAGTAATTAGGAAAATTTTAAATTGAATTTAATAAAGTTGCACAACGAAAGGGAAAAACGATTATTTAAAAGAGAAAAGAAGTAACATTTTCTGTAAAAGAAAGTAATTAACAAATTTTTATGTCTAACTATTGAGTTGCTGTAATGATTTAGAAAAGTTTGTTTGTTTATTTATAGAATATAAAAAAATTAAAGCAAACTTGAATTAGGCGAATAATATTGCATATTAAACTGTGCAGAAATAAAATATGGGCTGGAAATATTTCTAAAGAAAAAAATAAGGATAAAATTGAAAGAAACTGTAACTCATTAAGGTGAGTAATAAGAAAAATTGTGTTTTCTTAAATAATCTTTTTATTTGCAGTTTTACCTCATTAGGTTCAGCTGGTGCAGCGACAGTCCAAATGACAACAAACTCTTGGTAAACAACCGAGATAAGAAATGTATAAAAGATCAAAAACAGTGGTAAATGCTGCTACCTAAGACTCAGGTGACTAGAGGTCATTTCATAATAATATTTTTACACTTTTCTGAAAAAATTGGCAACAAATTTTTTATTTATTTATTATTTGAGGCCCCGGAATCATTTGAGAAATTCAAAATAGTGTCAATAGTAGCATAGATTTTTGGAAAAATACAACAAAATAGTGCCACGTAATTTTTTAAAATAATTAATCGAGGCTTAAACTATATTTTTAAAATATGGTATTTGTAATTGTATTCACAGGGTCATAATTTTTAGACAAAGTGCCAGAATTAATTAAAGATCTTTTTGAAATTTTCCGAAATCTCCATGGAATCTTTGAAATCTTTTCTATTTGTTTAAAGTCACTGTAATCTTTTAAAATATACTCAAATTTATTGAAACTTTTCAAAATTGTTTAAAAACTTTGGAATGTTTTAAATTTTTGAAATCTTTTGAAAGTTTGTATAACTCTCGAAATCTTTAGAAGTTCTTATAAATTCTTTCAAATACTTGCGAAAACCTTCTTACCTCTTGAAATATTAGAAATTGTTTTATTTTTTTCACATCTTTATGAGATTTTTATGAAATCTTTCTGTAACCTTTTGTATTCATTTGAAATCCTAAAAATCTATGAAATCTTTTTTAAATCTTTTGAAATCTTATAAAAATGTTTGAAACTGTTTCAAATCTTTTCAATGTTCTGAAATCTTAGACATCTGATTTTCGATATCCTTCTTAAAATCTTTAAAATTCTTAAAATCTTCTGAAAGCTTTAAAATCTTTGTGAAATCTTTTGTATTCATTCGAAATCATTAAAATATTTGAAATCCTTGTGAAATCCTTTGAAATCTTTTAAAATGTGAGTAAGAGGTTTGAAATCCTTGAAATCATTGTGAAAAGTTTTAAAATATCTTGAAATATTTTGAAATTTTTGAAGCATTTGGAAATTTTTGTGAAATCGTTCCTTAATCTTTGTTTGTGTAAACTATTGTGGTCGTTTAAGATTATTGAAATTTTTGTAAATCTGCTTAAATTTATTGAAAGCTTTCAAAATTGCTTTAAACCTATGGAATGTTATGAAATCTTTTGAAATTTTTCAAGTTCTCGAAATCTTTAAAAGTCCTTGTAAATTCTTTGAAATACTTGCGATATCTTTCTTACATATTTTTTATTTATTTGAAATCAAAGAAATATTTAAAATCTCTGTAAAATCTTATGAAAAGATCTTTAAAAAATGTAAACCGTAACCTGTTTGAAATCATATTATTATTATTATTACACCATTAAGCCATTTCCCTTTCGGGGTAGGCGTGACTCACTCGGTGGAAGGGATAGAGATTTTTCAGATTGATCCAGAATTCTCGTGCTATTTAAGTAAATAACACGTTCGTTCCGCAACACTGTTCCGACCCAGGTTGCTGATCAATCTCTCTAGCAATCAACCCAAGCGAAGAACCTCACGAAGTCGTTATGTAAGGTTCCCCACTTGGGTCCATTAATAGCCAAGGTCTTTGTTTCAGGCGTCGTTCACTCTACTGACACTCTTTTTATTAACTATTTGCCGCCATACTTTCCTGTCCTGGCATACTAATCTAGCTTCTTTCATGTCCATGCATTTTTTCATGCAGGCTCTCGTGTTTCCGTGACTTCTTATGTCTCTTCTAAGTAGGGTCTCATTCACACATTCTAACCATTCTTTCCGCGGT